>NC_088226.1:25933226-26533226 GCF_036934945.1 Oncorhynchus masou masou | reverse complement strand
TCCGCCTCTCAACATCCCCCTTTTTTTCCACTGACACTGACCAAAAGGCCACAGGAGGTTGGTGGCACCTTAATTGGTAATGGCTGGAGCGTGATTAGTGGAATGGTATCAAATACATCAAACACATGGTTTCCATGGTTTCAAAGCCATTCTATTTGCTCCGTTCCAGCCATTATTATGAGTCATCCTCCCCTCAGCAGCCTCTACTGATCTGAGCCATCCGATTGGGCCCATCGGGAAGGCAGAGTTTGTACCTTCAGATGTGAAATGGTTCAAAATGGCAACAGTTCGCCTACCCGGCGCTCATCGGGTGCACCTACCGCCAACAGCCCGAGACAAATAAAAAAAAGTAGGGACATAAGGCTTTATCGTTGGGTTTTTTACAGAAATGTTTGGCGATCAACTATGAATGCTTTGGAGATCGACCACTTGGTGACCACTGCTCTTGAAAGTTGAGTGAAATTCAATCTCGTGCTTCTGTGGGTTGATATTTCTTCTGTGCTGAGTCTCGGGGCTACTGCGCACCCGTGCACAGCTTAGAGGGAACATTGCCCACCATACCATGAGACATCCATGTCTTTATCACTGGAAAAGATAAACGGTTGAGTTTGATATCACTTACAAACAGGATTGTCAAACTATTTTATGATTTCTTGAAAAATATGTTTTGATTATTAAATTGTTGACATTTTCTTAAACCTTTAATGTCAATTATATATATTTTTTATTTTTCTTCATATTCGGGCATATGTTATAGCTTAGACCCTACTACACACTGAGTGTACAACACATTAAGAACACCTTCTACTATTGAATTACACCCCCCCCCCACAGGAATACCGGCCCATGTTGAGTCCAATGATTCCCACAGTTGTGTCAAGTTGGCTGGATGTCCTTTGGGTGGTGGACGAATCTCGAATACACACAGGAAACTGTTTAGCGTGAAAACCCCAGCAGCATTGCGGTTCTTGACACAAACCGGTGTGCCTGGCACCTAGCGTACTACCATACCCCCTTCAAAACGCACTTAAATATTTTGTCTTGCCCACTCACCCTCTGAATGGCACACATACACAATACACGTCACAATTGTCTCAAGGATTAAAAATCCTTCTTTAACCAGTCTCCTTCCCTTCATCTACACTGATTAAAGTGAATTTAACAAGTGACATCATAAGGCATCATAGCTTTCGCCTTGTCAGTGCATGTCATGGAAAGAGCAGGTGTTCTTAATGTTTTGTACACTGGGGTTTTTGTCTTGTGTCCGCCATCGGTTGTGATGCAACATGCTCTTGAATACAGGGTGGGTCAATGGGTAGGAGCCCGAAGGAGGCAAATACAACAGTGTCGGTGCTGTCAGTCCTGGAAAACAGAATAAGGAGACACAAAACACCGAGAAGAGGGCAGGGTTTTAGCCACTGTCAGTTCCATACGATATCCAGTATGTTATAATAGGGTTTCAATGTTTATAATTTCTCTTGCACTTGTACCTGAAACATCTCTTGCACCTGAAACATCTGCCCTTCAGACTGCTATGCATTGCTCCCAACATCTGCCACATTCTGAGACATGCAGCTGAAGTTACAGTAGAGGTAACAGGTAGAGATATTCAAAGGGGAATTTCGGTAGTATGCAAACAATGTCCATAGTCAACAGCTCTGAGTATAGTAGTAGAGAAAAGCAACACCACACATCTGTCTTTAATTGTGTGCCCACTGTTCTTCCAGCTCTCTCTATGCAGTGAAACTCCAATTGAGTAGCAGCTTTGTTTTGGCTTCAGAATACATGGTTTCAAGTCTTCTCAGAAGGGGCCTGGGAAGGGTCGCAGTGAAAGGATTTCCTAGGTGGACCCTTCAGCAAGTCACAGACAACAGGAGTGGTGGGTGGGAGGAACCCCAGGAATGTGGAATTAGTTCCCGGATGCTAAAGAAACAGTTTGTTATCAAACTTGGAGAAACACGATGGTCAAATAAAAAATGTAACACCCTCCCCTCTTTGAATTGGCTACTGCCACATTACGCAATATGCTACTACTGGCTGTCAGGCAAAAAAGTGAATGTTTTGTTATTTTCTTTCAGTGGTGTTTTTTGCTTTGTTTGTCTCTTTGTTTGTGTTTAAATGTATCCCTTAGCAGTGAAAGTATGCGTTGAATGGTGTTTACGCTGCATGAAACAAATGGGAGGCCATATGCTCTCTTTTATAGACCTTTATATAAAATAATGTTGGTCACACGCATGTGTGGAGCACTGGGGATGTTTGACCCCTGACAGTCTTCTCTCTCTGTGGCTCCAGATGGCTCAAACTCAACTCAAAGGCCAGCCGGAAGGAGAAGGAGCGTGGCGAGATACAGGTAACGGTCCAGTTCACGCGCAACAACATGACAGCCAGCATGTTCGACCTTACCATGAAGGACAAGCCGCGCTCTACCTTCGGCAAACTCAAGGACCGCGTGACGGGGAGGAAGAGGGGCGACATGGAGTCCTCCTCGGCTATTGTGCCGGGACGCTTCGCCGCCCTGTCGAGTTCCCTGGGGCAGCCATTCGGGGAGGGGAGCGGAGGGGGAGAGGACCCTGGGGAGGTAGAGGTAGCCGAGGAGAAGCGGAGCAAGGTGAAGGATTTTTTCCTGGGTAAGGGAAAGCTGCGGAGGTCTTCTGACACGAGGTCGTGTTCGTCGCTGGCCTCAGAAAGCAGCGTGTCGTCCACAACCAGTGAGAGCCACTGTCCCCCTTCTCTGGGTCTAGGCCTTCTGGTGGACCCCCCCAGCTCCCCCATCTACAGCAGCAAGGTCAAAGACACCCACCACGGAGATACAGACCTAGCTAAAAAAGGTAAGCCTGCAGATTTCCTCTGTGTTTTAGATAAAAGATTTGCTCTATTTTTGTCCAAGGGTTTCATTTTCTTTCGAAATTGCCCTAAATGTCTGTAATATGCACAGTAATTCATGAACTGTATTTAAATGATATGCTGACAGAATGTTAGATGGAAAAAACAAACATGGAAAAAGCATTTACTATATCTCAAGGATATGGCATGCTTATGCATTTTAAGGAATTGTTTTGGAATAGAGGTTATTATTATACTTTTCCCCCCTCCAAACAGTGCTTACCACCACACAGTCTTCCCCAAAGATACTGACCCACAAGCGAGCCTTCAGCGACGAGGCAAGTAGGATCGCCACGACTGCCATTCCCCGGCCCTGTCCTGCTGTGGAGTCCCTCAAGGGTCAAGGTATGACTCTCTCCCAATCCTCTCTGTGCATCAACGGAAGCCACATCTATGGATCTGAACCGGTGGGTCCCAAGGGCTCAAGCACCCTTCCATCCAAGCTGGTCCTGCTCGAGAAGTGCTCCCCTCTCTCTCGTTCGCTGCAGAACCTCACAAAGCGGAGCGAGGACAAGGGTTCCGCCGGCGAGGGTCGGCGCTGGTCCTTCGACAAGGTAAAGAAAGATGAGAAGGATGAGGAGAAGGAGGCCGAACCTCCAGTCTCCCAGTTTCAAAGTGCTCGGGTGTGGGGTCGGCCGGTGCAGGCAGCAGCCCCGATGCTGTCTTCTACTACCACGGTGGACTCAGCAGACAAAGGAAAGAAGCTCAGAAAAACATTATTCTCCGGAGGGAGGAGTGATTCTCTACCTGCCAAGTCCGAGCTGAGCCAGGGTTCTCCTCCCCCTGAGGGGAGACTGCGAGGCTGGTTTGGCTCCAGTGACTCCCAGAACAAGCCAAGGTGAGTGGAGGGTCATTTCAGCTCTGTGGCTCCATTCTCCAGGGCTTCATACAGTTTTGCCTTCCATCGAAAGCACACAATAGGCATCTACATCATGGAAGGTTTTGATTTCCTTGTTTTCATTGTCTATGCTGCCCCCTGTTCCTTTAAAACGGAAATGTGGCAAGTTCATCCACCATTTTACAGCAATCTCATATAGGCCATAATTTAATGGTCATACTGTCCTCATAACACAGCATAATAGTTGACATCCAGGCCATTTGTATAAAAATGTACTGTACTTCCAATCAAAAGAAAATCAAAGACTCAAGGAGTCTATGTGACTGGAGTTGGAAAGGACATTTTGGCACATGTATATTTCACTCTTAAAATCGCTTGGGGTTCTCAAGTACTAATGCCAGAGGATCTACCTGGACTTAGGTTTGGTATGTTGTGGAACATTGATCTAGATGTGCAAAATCATCTGGGCCAGTATTCATAATGTCTTGGAATAGCAGTGCTGACCCCCACCCCATGTAACCTCATTCATTAGGATCTAAAAGGCTAAACTGGTCCTCGATCAGCACTCCTAATCGCAGATTCTTTATGAATACTGGATCAGTACACTAATCACCTGTTCTTGCTATTAGATCATCCTGCAGTATTGCTGTCTATAATCTGACAGTAATTTCTGAAATACCAAACTTGGTACATCTTGCTCTTCACCTTGCTTCAGTAATTTGCTAAATGCAGTTTTGCTTTTTGTAGTAAACTCCTGTTGCTGTTTTCCATAACCCATTATTGTTTAAATTTTGTTGGCATATTCACAAGATAGTCCTAGAATAGACAGTAGTTGGCTGGGTTGCCTTTTTCTCTCTGTGTTAGACAAATGGAACCCATATTTTAAAATGGACCAGCTGGCACAGAATTAACAAAGAGGACTGCTTGTGCCTTCCCTCCACAGGCTGGAAGTTTCTCCTAAGGTAGAAAGCGAATCAGACACCCCTCCTCCTCTCCCCCCTCGCTCCCCCATTCCCCTCCAGTGCTCGTCTCCCTCTGCTTCTTTCACTGGCCATTCCTCGCCCGACAGTGCCCATCCAACTAACCCCTTCACTCCCTCTCCCTCTCTGACCCCTGACCCCATCTCTCCCTTCAACCCCTTCCTCCCGCGTATGCAGTGTAACCCCTTTTTTGAGGACCTCATTGCAGAAGAGGGCCAGAGGTCCCCCCCTTTTGCTACCTGCTCCCCCGTCACACCCCTCTGTCATTCCACAGCTTTGCCTTGCGTCCCCAGTCCCACCCACGATCCTGCCGTGCAAATTGAAATGGCCGCCATATGTCGAGACCGGCCCAGGCCTGTAGCCAGGCAGACGTCCCTCCCTGCCTTACTTCCGACACCAGCGACGGCTAGCCCCCCCAATCCGTTTACGTCTCGCTCCATATCAGAGAGTGGGGGAGGAGAATGGGATGAGTCCTTTGATGCCTTTGCCTCCAGCAGACTGAATTCGCCAAAGGGCTCTCCTACCAATCACCCATCAATAGCAACCTCAAGGCAAGCCCAAGTAAGAAGCACTCCTCCATATGAGAGTTACACTATTCCACCCATTGAGGAGATGAGGATGAGTGAAGAAGAAGAGCCTCCACCATTGCCTCCACGGAGGCCCATAATACGGACTCTGGTGAACGAGAGACCTTCTGACAGCTGGTTGCACAGGGGTCAGGAACTGGCGGTGCAGAAAGAGGCCTGTCTCCTGTCACAAACAGGCGCAGCTTCCCTACAGCACACAAGAGAATGGGGGCACAAGAGACACACACCAAGTCCCCACCTGTACCCAAGCCCAGGCAAAGACCTTGTCAGTAGTGACCTGTTGGACTTTCATACCGTACACTCACAACATTATGCCAACATGTCTCCAGATTCTCCATCTCCATTCAAGTCTGAAGATGAGTTCAAGAAGTTTGACTATGAACCATTACGAGATGAAGATGATAAAATGATATTTACTGAGCAGGACCTATGGCCAGATGCAACAGATTCAATAATATTGATGGCTTCAGAGGATACGACGGACGCCAGTCCCACTGTAAGAAAATATGCTATTGTAAAGAACACTTCACATTCTGAACTCAAAGACTTATCTCTGCCAGTAATGCTTCTTAATAGTGAAAGGACTGTTGCCGATCTACTGACTAAGTCTTCCCCAAAACACTCTAAATCAGGTCTTAAGACTCTAGACATTGCTTCAACGCCATCAGACCCAACAACGGACTCGTTCTCAATTCACCCAGATAAGCCCACCAAGTCCAGAAACAACAATTATGAATCACCGCCGCTAACCTTAGAAGACCTTAATAAAAACAAAAGTAACTCAGATTTTTGTTTTATTGACTCTGCTTCTGATGCTTCCCCATCTCCATCTGACATGATGACAGTACATACCCTCAAAAGTTTAGGTGGCATTTGTCCTCAACCTCCACAAGATACTCCCATAGCATTATCTCATGAGCAGATGATGCTATATGCAGAAGATATGTTAATTTTTCAGAAGACTCGTACTATAGATGTCGACTCTGCTGTAAAAGTGAACTTACCAGAAGTCTCCTCGCTTTGTCAAGACAATTGTCAAGATGGAGGATGTGAATTGAATACATCACGCAGAGATTCTGCAAGCAATATGAAGAGCATTAGCATTTTTACGCCTGACAGTCTTAACATGGAGAGAGAGACTGTAGAATTAAAAGACACTCAATCTCCAATGGATAGAAATGGCAACATTACAAAATCAAAGATAGACAGTTCAAAACTAGACCCTTTATGTCATGTTAGATCTTTTCCAGTTTCGTCCCAGATGGAAATGCAACAGGAAGTTGTACGCAATAAACAGGAAGTGAGTCAGCCTCTGGCCAAACGAACCAATCCTGTCAATGAGTCTTCACCAAGGGGCACTAGTTCTCACAGAAGTCTCAAGGAAATGATACGAGAGCTCCACGGCAACAGTGGTGCAAATAGCCCTGGCAAAGGATTAGGTGAGAGCCCTCTTCACCAATCTTGTTCTCCTGGGCAAATAATCTCAGAGAGCATTGAAGGACCGTTCTCATATCAACCCACCAAATCTCCTTTTTCCTCACCTTTGTCACCGAATAGAGAGACAACGCTCAAGGCAGCTACATTATTTGTGTCCTCGCAAAAAATACACACAAATAGTTCCACTCAGTCAATTCCAAAAGAAAACTGCTTAACGGAATATTCCTCATCCAAATATGCTGGGGCGATCAGCTTTGAAGACCTCCACGCCAAAGTAGCCCCGAACGTGAGAAGCCCCATGAGTGCCAGGTTAAGGCCTGGCACCACAGTGCATGCTTCCAACCCCTGTGCTTCCAACCCCTTCTCTGCTACCCCCTCCCTGGCAACTGAAACTAATGGCCAGGCTAAGCTGCCCCCCACCCCTGTCCCCCCCTCCATACATCACCCCCCGACCGTGAGGCCCAGTACCGGAGCCAGTGCCACCTTGGCTGTGGCACCCTACACCTCTTCCTCCTTCTCCTCCTCTTCCTCCTACACCACTGCCCAGCCCTTGGTCGATGCACGGCACACACTTTTGCCTGAGGAGACACAGCCAGCTAGCAGCCTGCCCCGACAGGAGAGCAGGTGAGACTTCTCCTCACACTTAAGCGCTGCAGAGTGTACCCACTCAAACTCCTCTTGAGAAAATACAAATACCAGGTTGGGTTGCCAGTTTGAGGTACCAAATTGGGTTGCCAGGTTGTAGTCAACAATGGGATGAAATAGTTAGACATAGCTCAACTGCTGGCATAACTTGAAAATCTATATATTGTTAGACTGTATTCTCATTTTTCCAAACAAAATACATTGATTTGGTTCCTTTGATTTAATCTATTCAAGTAGCTTCCTTAAGAGGGGTTCTCTACATTAATCAGTACATCTCCCCTGCCAGTACCACCTGCCCATGCAAACCCATTGTTTGCGACAGTGCATTGTTTTGTGAATTGCTTAATCTTTTATGTTGCTCATCTCACTTCTGTGTTGTTAATTTATGTGTCAAACATTTGTGTTGCTGACTGTCTCATCACATCAAGGAGTCCACAACCACAATCAAAGTCATCATAATGAGAATCTCAGCCTAACCTTGATTAAACAACTGCTTTAGCTCTCTGTGCTGTCATTCTAACCATATGGAAGTGCCTACTTTCACTCAGCAGGGTAGACTAGTGGTTAGAGCGTTGGACTAGTAACCAGAAGGTTGCGAGTTCAAACCCCTGAGCTGACAAGGTACAAATCTGTCGTTCTGCCCCTGAACAGGCAGTTAACCCACTGTTCCCAGGCCATCATTGAAAATAAGAATTTGTTCTTAACTGACTTGCCTGGTTAAAAAAAAAAAAAACTCTCTCATTAGGTGTAGGATGAAGTTGCCTTTATACGCTGATTTCTCCCACTAATGGTTAGGATTGGGGAGGGGAAGCTGTTCCTAGATCTGTACCTAGGGGAAACTTCACTCTGGAGCCTGTCATTACCTGATACGGCATACCTGCTCTGTGATATACACAAATCAGACAACATGAGTTCTTTTTACACTCTCTTGCTGAAACCTGATGCTAAACACATTTTGTTATCATGTAGAGGACTGATTTGAGGTTATATACTGAAAATTCTAAACCCAAGCCAGAGCATTGTTATGAATATACCCACATACGATGCCAGTGCCTCATATTGTACTGTACTGATTTTCATGTGAAAATGTATATGTACACATAATCCAATGCAGTGAACCTTTGATGGTGATGTTTCCTCTGCAGCCCCCACCCAGTGAAGCCCTTGACCACCACAGCCAGTCAGGGGGAGAAGAAAGAGGGCCGGTCAGTTCTGGAGAAGCTCAAGTCTTCCATCCACCCAGGCCGCTCTGCCCAGCAGACACTGGCCGTGGCTGAGACTGAGAAGAAGATTGAGGTATAACAAGGCCACAAACTCTGCATTTAGACGGGCAGCCCAATTCGGATATTTTTCCACTAATGGGTCTTTTGACCAATCACATCAGATCTTTTCACGTCAACTCTTTTTCAGAGCGTATCTGGTTGGTCAAAATACCAATTACTGAAAAAAATAGCAGAATTGGGCTGTCTGTCTAAACGCAGCCAAACTATCACTGCAGAAAAAAACAGAATAGACCAGCATAAATTTAAAGCTGGTCTATGCTGGTTTATGCTGGTTCATGATGGTCAGTGCTGGTATGATGCTAGTCAAGCTGGTCTGACCAGCATGCTCTAACTGGTTCTTCTGGCAGACCAGCATGGTCTAGCTGGTCAAGTTGGTCTGACCAGAATGGTCTGGCTGGTTATGCTGGCATACCAGCCTAAGTTGTGTTTTTTATGGTGATTGGCATTTGCTGTATTGCTGGGGACTAGTCTTCACTGTGCTTTTGCTGGTGGCCAGCCTTTGCTATGTTTTGGATACTGGTGACCAGCATAAGCTAAAGCAAAACCAGCATCAAATCCCATTATGCGGGCTTGCAAACTGATGTTTAAATCCTATTGGAATTCAGCCAGAGTGGATTCCCACAATCTGCATTCAGAATGACCTGCAGGGTTAGAAAAATGAATGAATTAGACTACCTATACCATTTAAACTGGAACAACCATTTCAGTAACGGGTGCAATAAATCCAACTAGATTGGATTAGTTTATAAAAATGTATGTTATTTATCAACACTGGAGTACCACATACCCTGCAGGCCGGGGGACCCATGGGGGTCTTTTCTCTCAGCGTCATGGCAAAATGAGTAGAATAGCATGAGATTAGCTTTAAAATTGCAAATTTTTCTCTCTGCCCCATGGTAATATGTGTAGAATTGCAGGAAATTCGCTTCAAACCAGCAACATTTTCTCTCAGCCTCATGGCAATGAAAAGTATGAGATTAGCTATACCTTGCTCACACCTACAGTATACTTTGCTGAGACCACGGGGCCAGTGAAACTGTCAATCAATGTACACGCAAAAACACAGATATTGACAGAAACAATTTTTTAAAAACTAACTACAATAGAGCATGCTGGGAAATATCCTAATGATGGGCGGGGTTTAGCAGACCAGCAAAATTCGGATTACTTTAGAGTAGAGGTTGAACGATTCAGATCTTTCAGCGCCAATACAAATACTAAATATTTGAGAACCAAAAAGAGCCGATACCGATTAATCGGACGAATATATATATATATATTTGTAATAATGACAATTACAGCAATACTGAATGAACAATGAACACTTTTATTTACGTTTTATATAATACATAAACAAAATAAATGTAGTCTCAAATAAATAAACATGTTCAATTTGGTTTAAATAATGCAAAAACACAGTGTTGGAGAAGAAAGAAAAAGTGCAATATGTGCCATGTAAAAAAGCTAACGTTTAAGTTCCTTGCTCAGAACATGAGAACATATGAAAGCTGGTGGGTACTTTTAACATGAGTCATCAATATTCCCAGGTAAGAAGTTTTAGGTTGTAGGACTATTTCTCTCTATACCATTTGTATTTCATAGACCTTTGACTATTGGCTCTTCTTATAGGCACTATAGTATTGCCAGCTTAATCTCGGGAGTTGATAAGCTTGAAGTCATAAACAGAGCTGTGCTTCAAGCATTGCGAAAAGCTGCTGGCAAATGGAGGAAAGTGCGGTTTGAATGAATGCTTACGAGCCGGCTGCTGCCTACCACTGCTCAATCAGACTGCTCTATCAAATATCAAATCATAGACTTAATTATAATATAATAAACAGAAATACGAAACTCTCCAAATACGGTTGTGCCAAGCTTGTAGCATCATACCCAAAATAAGACTCAAGGCTGTAATCGCTGCCAAAGGTGCTTCAACAAAGTACTGAGTAAAGGGTCTGAATACTTATGTAAATGTGTTCTTTCAGTTTTTTATAAACCTGTTTTTTACAAACCTGTTTTTGCTTTGTCATTATGGGGTATTGTGTGTAGACTGATGAGGGGAAAAAACTATTTCATCCATTCGAGAATAAGGCTGTAACGTAACAAAATGTGGAAAAAAAGTTGGTCTGAATACTTTCTGAATGCACTGTATAAAATTCTGACCTTGTTTAGCATTATGTAGTCCAGATATTGCATGAATCCAATATTTGTATCCATTTTAATCAAAAGGCAAAATGGCAGTCAATTATGCTTAGCGGTTCATGTTTTTTTACTGTTAGCTGTGGCTAGGCTAGTGGGGGTCATTGTGGTCGATTGTGTAGCATTCAGTTACATTTCTGATTATAGTCGTTAATCTGTTGTGATGTGTTGGACAAACATACAATTGGATGGTTTTACATGCTAGATAGCGTACCTTTTGCACTATTTTGGTACAGATACTAATTCATTGAATAGCAGTAGCAACATAAACTCAGCAAAAAAAGAAACGTCCCTTTTTCAGGACCCTGTCTTTCAAAGATAATTCATAAAAATCCAAATAACTTCACAGATCTTCATTGTAAAGAGTTTAAACACGGTTTCACATGCTTATTCAATGAAGCATAAGAAATTAATGAACATGCACCTGTGGAACGGTCACAGTTATGACAACTTAGGACACTAAAGAGGCCTTCCTACTGACTCTGAAAAACACCAAAAGAAAGATGCCCAGTGTCCTTGCTCATCTGCGTGAATGTGCCTTAGGCATGCTGCAAGGAGGCATGAGGACTGCTGATGTGGCCAGGGCAATAAATTGCAATGTCCGTACTGTGAGATGCCTAAGACAGCGCTACAGTCGAGACAGGATGGACAGCTGATCGTCCCCGCAGTGGCAGACCACGTGTAACAACATCTGCACAGGATCGGTACATCCCGAACATCACACCTACGGGACAGGTACAGGATGGTAACAACAACTGCCCGAGTTACACCAGGAATGCACAATTCCTCCATCAGTGATCAAACTGTCCGTAATAGGCTTGGAGAGGCTGGACTGAAGGCTTGTAGGCCTGTTGTAAGGCAGGTCCTCACCAGACATCACCGGCAACAACGTCGCCTATGAGCACAAACCCACCGTCGCTGGATCAGACAGGACTGGCAAAAAGTGCTCTTCACTGACGAGTCGCGGTTTTGTCTCACCAGGTGTGATGGTTGGATTCGCGTTTATCGCTGAAGGAATGCACATTACACTGAGGTCTGTACTCTGGTGCGGGATCGATTTGGAGGTGGAGGGTCCATCATGGTCTGGGGCAGTGTGTCACAACATCATCGGACTGAGCTTGTTGTCATTGCAGGCAATATCAACACTGTGCATTACAGAGAAGACATCCTCCTCCCTCATGTGGTACCCTTTGTCACGTCTAATCAAGGTGGGTGGAATCAGGCGCAGAGAGCAGATAGCGATATAAAGTTTTATTCTCCGGTGAACAAAATAAACAACGATCAACCCAAATACAGACAGGGTGAATATATCCAACACAGGATAAAGACTAACCGGAGAATAATAAACAGCAAACACCGACAGACAAAACAAATGACAAAATAAACAATCCCGCACAAAACAAGGGCGGGACAACCTACATTAAATACAGACACTAATTAACTAAACAACACACAGGTGAAACCAATTAGACAAAACCAACAGATACACAAAAAAGGGATCGGTAGTGGCTAATAGGACGGTGACGACGACCGCCGAGCACCGCCCGAATGGGCAGGAGACCCAACTTCGGCGGAAGTCGTGACAGTACCCCCCCCCCTGACGCGCGGCTCCCGCAGCGCGCCGCCACCGTCCTCGAGGACGACCCGGAGGACGAGGTGCTGGGCGATCCGGGTTGAGGCGGTGGAAATCTCTCAGGAGGGAAGGGTCCAAAATATCCCTCACCGGAACCCAGCATCTCTCCTCCGGGCCGTACCCCTCCCAGTCCATGGGGTACTGTAGGCCCCCCACCCGGCGTCTCGAATCTAGAATGCCTCGAACTGTATACGCCGGGGACCCCTCGATGTCCAGAGGGGGCGGAGGGACCTCAGGCACCTCACCTTCTTGCAGGGGACCAGCCACCACCGGCCTAAGGAGAGACACATGAAACAAGGGGTTAATACGGTAATACCTAGGAAGTTGTACCCTATAACACACCTCGTTTATTCTCCTCAGGACTTTGAACGGCCCTACACACTGCGGCCCCAGCTTCCGACAGGGCAGGCGGAGAGACAGGTTTCGGGACGAGACCCTGTCCCCCGGTGCAAACACGGGGGTCTCACTGCGGTGCTGGTCAGCACTCCTCTTCTGCCTTTCTCCCGTTAACCGTAATGAGTCCTGAACGGCTTTCCAGGTGTCCTTGGAGCGCTGTACCCATTCCTCCACCGCAGGAGCCTCGGTCTGACTCTGATGCCATGGAGCCAGGACCGGCTGGTAACCTAACACACACTCAAAAGGAGACAAGTTAGTAGAGGAGTGGCGTAAGGAGTTCTGGGCTAATTCGGCCCATGGAACATACCTTGCCCACTCACCAGGCCGGTCCCGACAATAGGACCGCAGAAACCTGCCCACATCCTGGTTAACGCGCTCCACCTGCCCATTACTCTCGGGGTGAAAACCTGAGGTTAAGCTAACCGAGACCCCCAGTCTCTCCATAAACGCCCTCCACACTCTTGACGTGAATTGGGGACCCCGATCAGAGACGATATCCTCAGGCACCCCATAGTGCCGGAAGACATGGGTAAACAAAGCCTCAGCAGTCTGCAGGGCCGTAGGAAGACCGGGCAACGGAATGAGACGACAGGACTTAGAAAACCAATCCACAACGACCAGGATCGTAGTACTTCCCTGGGACGGGGGAAGGTCGGTAAGAAAATCCACCGATAAATGTGTCCACGGCCGTTGTGGAACGGGGAGGGGTTGTAATTTCCCTCTAGGCAGGTGCTGAGGAGCCTTGCTCTGAGCACACACTGAACATGAGGAGACATAAAATCTCACGTCTTTAGCCAGTGTGGGCCACCAGTATCTCCCTCTCAGACTCTGCACTGTCCTCTTGATACCAGGATGACCCGAGGAGGGAAGAGTATGAGCCCACCTAATCAGCTTGTCCCGGACCACCCTCGGCACGTACTTGGTCCCAACTGGACAGTTAGGAGGAGCCGGCTCTGACCGTGAGGCCCTCTCTATCTCAGCGTCCACCTCCCATATCACCGGTGCCATGAGACATGACGATGGAATGATGGGAGTTGGCTCTACTGACCGTTCCTCGGTATCATAGAGGCGAGACAGTGCGTCAGCTTTAGTGTTTTGGGAGCCTGGCCAATATGTGAGGGTAAACTGGAACCTAGTAAAAAACATGGCCCATCTAGCCTGACGTGGATTTAGTCTCTTAGCTGCCCGGATGTACTCGAGATTACGATGGTCAGTCCAGATGAGAAAAGGGTATTTAGCCCCCTCAAGCCAATGTCTCCACACCTTCAGAGCCTTGACTACAGCTAACAACTCCCGGTCCCCCACATCATAGTTTCGCTCCGCTGGGCTGAGCTTGCTCGAAAAGAAAGCACACGGGCGGAGTTTGGATGGCACGCCCGAGCGTTGGGACAGCACGGCTCCAACCCCAGCCTCGGACGCATCCACCTCCACTATGGGGGGGTCCGGATGTGCCAACACGGGCGCATTGGTGATCAGCTCCTTCAGACGACTGAAAGCTCTCCCCGCCTCTGCTGACCAGCGCAAGCGCACCGGTCCTCCCTTCAGCAGTGAGGTGATGGGAGCAGCCACCTGACCAAAACCCCGGATAAACCTCCGGTAGTAATTGGCAAACCCTAAAAACCGCTGCACTTCTTTCACTGTGGTCGGAGTCGGCCAATTACGCACGGCTGTAACGCGATCATCCTCCATCACCACCCCGGAGTTGGAAATACGATACCCCAGGAAGGAAACAGACTGTTTGAAAAACTCACATTTCTCCGCCTTGCAATACAGGTCATGCTCCAGTAGTCGCCCAAGTACCTTACGCACCAGAGACACATGCTCCGCGCGTGTGGCAGAATAGATCAAGATGTCATCAATGTACACTACCACTCCCTGCCCGAGCAGGTCTTGGAGAATCTCATCTACGAAAGATTGAAAAACGGCTGGAGCATTCTTCAACCCGTATGGCATGACGCAGTACTCATAATGACCAGAAGTAGTACTAAATGCGGTTTTCCACTCATCTCCTTCCCGGATACGTACCAGATTATACGCGCTCCTCAGGTCCAGTTTTGTGAAGAATCGCGCCCCGTGAAATGATTCCATTGCCGTAGCGATGAGAGGTAGTGGGTAACTAAACCCCACTGTGATGGAATTTAGACCTCTATAATCAATACACGGACGCAGACCTCCATCCTTCTTCACAAAAATAAAGCTTGAGCAGACGGGTGATATGGAGGGCTGAATGTACCCCTGTCCCAGCGATTCGGAAACATATGTTTCCATCGCAACTGTCTCCTCCTGGGACAATGGATACACGTGACTCCTAGGAAGTGCAGCGTTTTCCAGAAGGTTTATCGCACAGTCCTCTCGACGATGAGGTGGTAATTGGGTCGCCTTCCCTTTACTGAAGGCGATAGCCAAATCGGCATAATCAGAGGGAATGCGCACGGTGGAAACTTGGTCTGGACTCTCCACCGTAGTCGCACCAACGGCAACTCCTATGCACCTACCTGAACACTCCTCTGACCACCCCTTAAGAGCCCCCTGTCGCCAGAAAATCACCGGGTTGTGTTGAGCTAACCAGGGAACCCCTAACACCACTGGAAACGCAGGTGAATCTATAAGGAACAGGCTAATCTGCTCCTTATGATCACCCTGCGTTACCATGTCCAGCAGCACCGTAGCCTCCCTAATTACTCCTGACCCTAATGGTCGGCTATCTAAGGAGTGCACGGGAAAAGGTCGATCTAACGACACCAGGGGAATCCCTAGCCTTAACGCAAGCCCACGATCCATAAAATTCCCAGCTGCGCCTGAATCGACTAGCGCCTTATGCTGTAGAGATGGGGAAAAACCAGGGAAAGAAATCAATACAAACACATGACCGACAGGAAGCTCTGAATGAGTTTGGTGCTTACTCACCTGGGGTGATCGAGCAGTGTTCCGCCTGTCCTCCCGACTCCTAGACGAGTTCCTCCAGCACCGGTCGGACGTGTGCCCTCGTCGACCACAACTGGTGCAGGAGGACACTCCTCCTCCGGTCCCCCTTGAAGCCGTACCTCCTAATTCCATAGGGATAGGAACAGGGGGGCTGGGGATTGGAAACGACAGGACCTGATCCGAACGCTCGCGAGCAGCCAGCAGGTTGTCGAGACGGATAGCCAGATCGATAAGTCCATCCAGTGTGAATGTGGTGTCCCGACATGCCAGCTCCCTGCGGACGTCCTCCCTGAGACTACATCTAAAATGATCAATCAAGGCCCTGTCGTTCCATCCTGCTCCTGCTGCCAAAGTCCTAAACTCAAGGGCAAAATCCTGTACGCTCCTTGTCTCCTGACGCAGGCGGAACTGCCGTTCACCCGCCGTCCGACCCTCGGGTGGATGGTCAAAAACAGCTCGGAATCGGCGGGTGAACTCTGGGTAATTATCCTTAGCCGAGTCCGGACCATTCCATACTGCGTTAGCCCACTCGAGGGCTCGCCCAGTCAAGCAGGAGACGAGGGCGCACACGCTCTCCTCTCCAGAGGGAGCAGGACGCACGGTAGCCAGGTATAGTTCCAGCTGAAGGAGGAAACCCTGGCACCCAGCCGCCGATCCGTCAAACTCCCGTGGGAGTGTCAGCCGAATAGCCCCAGAGCCAGATGTGGTCGCAGAAACAGGAGGTGCTGGAGAAGGGGTTGGTAGAGATGATGTGGGGAGGCCACTCCTCTCCCATCGATCCATTCTCTCCATCATTTGGTCCATAGCAGAACCAATCCGGTGAAGCACGCTGGTATGATGGGAGAGGAGACGCTGCTGCTCCTGCTGATTCCATGGGTGGTGCGGGATTCTGTCACGTCTAATCAAGGTGGGTGGAATCAGGCGCAGAGAGCAGATAGCTTTATTCTCCGGTGAACAAAATAAACAACTGTCAACCCAAATACAGACAGGGTGAATATATCCAACACAGGATAAAGACTAACCGGAGAATAATAAACAGCAACCACCGACAGACAAAACGAATGACAAAATAAACAATCCCGCACAAAACAAGGGCGGGACAACCTACATTAAATACAGACACTAATTAACTAAACAACACACAGGTGAAACCAATTAGACAAAACCAACAGATACACGAAAAAGGGATCGGTAGTGGCTAATAGGACGGTGACGACGACCGCCGAGCACCGCCCGAATGGGCAGGAGAGCCAACTTCGGCGGAAGTCGTGACACCCTTCCTGTAGGCTCATCCTGACATGACACTGTATCACAATTCCAGTGGGTTAGAAGTTTACATACACTAAGTTGACTGTGCCTTGGAAAATTCCAGAAAATTATGTCATGGCTTTAGAAGCTTCTGATAGGCTAATTGACATCATTTGAATCAATTGGAGGTGTACCTTCAAACTCAGTGCCTCTTTGTTTGACATCATGAGAAAATCAAAAGAAATCAGCTAAGACCTCAGGAAAAAATTGTAGAGCTCCACAAGTCTGGTTCATCCTTGGGAGCAATTTCTAAATGCCTGAAAGGTACCACGTTCATCTGTACAAACAATAGTACAGTAGTAAGTATAAACACCATGGTACTGCACAGCTGTCATACCGCTCAGGAAGGAGACGCGTTCTGTCGCCTAGAGATGAACGTACTTTGGTGCGAAAAGTGCAAATCAATCCCAGAACAACAGCAAAGGACCTTGTGAAGATGCTGGAGAGAACAGGTACAAAAGTATCTATATCCACAGTAAAACGAGTCCTATATCGACATAACCTGAAAGGCCGCTCAGCAAGGAAGAAGTCCCTGCTCCAAAACCACCATAAAAAAACAGACTATGATTTGCAATTGCACATGGGGACAAATATCGTACTAAATGTCCTCAGATCTGATGAAACAAAAATAGAACTGTTTGGCCATAATGACCATCATTATGATTGCAAGCAAAAGAACACCATCCCAACCGCGAAGCACGGTGGTGGCAGCATCATGTTGTGGGGGTGCTTTGCTGCAGGAGGGACTGGTGCACTTCACAAAATAGATGTCATGAGGCAGGAAAATTATGTGGATATATTGAAGCAACATCTCAAGACATCAGTCTTGGTCACAAATGGGTCTTCCAAATGGACAATGACCTCAAGCACACTTCCAAAGTTGTGGCAAAATGGCTTAAGGACAACAAAGTCAAGGTATTGGAGTGACCATCACAAAGCCCTGACCTCAATCCTATAGAAAATTTGTGGGCAGAATTGAAAAAGCGTGTGCGAGCAAGGAGGCCTACAAACCTGACTCAGTTACACAAGCTCTGTAAGGAGAAATGGGCCAAATTTCACCCAACTTATTGTGGGAAGCTTGTGGAAGGCTACTCAAAACGTTTGACCCAAGTTAAACAATTTAAAGTTAATGCTACCAAATACTAATTGAGTGTATGTAAACTTCTGACCCACTGGGATTGTGATGAAAGAAAGAAAAGCTGAAATAATCATTCTCTCCACTATTATTCTGATATTTCACATTCTTAAAATAAAGTGGTGATCCTAACTGACCTAAAACAGATCATTTGTACTCAAATTAAATGTCAGGAATTGTGAAAAACTGAGTTTAAATGTAATTGGCTAAGTTGTATGTAAACTTACGACTTCAACTGCATCTTAATGCATTTTAAAAATATATATTTTTCTTTTGATAATGACAACTGTGAATTTATGTTATTCTTCATTCAATTGTAATAAACCAGATAATTGACCCTTGAGAGAGCTTTTCCTGAAACCAGCCAACTTTCTCTTGTCTCATATTTTCTCCTGTTTTACAGGAAACATATGATCTGTTGTCCTGGTCTCAATCCTGGGACTTTTAACAAATACATAATTAACATTATATTTATTTTTTATTACAGGAAATGTTCTTTAAAACTTTTCTCTCAGCCTCATGGCAAAATGTGTAAATAGCATAAGATTAGCTATAAAACTGCACTTTTTTCTCTCTGTCCCATGACATGTTGTTGTTATAATAATGTTATCTGGCTTAGGGCTGGCTGACGCTACCACACTTTCATAGACGTTACCCCGCACTATCCTGCACTCTTGTGTAGACATGTGCTGGATTTATAACATTTTATGAGCTTTTTAAATATTTTTTTCTATTTTACTGATGATTTTGAACCCCTGCTCAGATGAAACCTATCTCCTGGATGAAGCAATTTATTAGTCACTCTCCCCCATCCTCACCTACAGATATTCCTGGCTGGCTGTATAGCATATTTGAGCCATTGCAAACACAACACTATTCATGATATTTTGTTTATTCGGTATATATTTAGTTTATTCGGTATACTGATTCGCTTTTGAAAGAAATTCTGAACATGCTGCAAAGCAATTGTGGTCCCACAAGGGAACCTGTTTATGTACTGAACAAAAATATAAATGCAGCATGCAACAATTTCTTTTTTTTACTGAGTTACAGGTCATATAAGGAAACCAGTCAATTGAAATACATTCATTAGGTCCTTATCTATGGATTTCACGACAGGGAATACAGATACAGTGGTTCGTCCTTTAAAAGTTGCTGTGTACTGCGGCACAGCTTGCATTGTGCCGCAGAATTGTATGGCATGTTATTTAAGTGTCAACCACTGTTACCGTTAATGCTAGTTAGTGCTAGTTTGACCACCAGAGGGCATCTTTGAGAAGCATTTGATAGCCTTCAATAGTGGCTGTACTAGAGAATTTCAAACCTTTTTTAGTTAGAACATAGTATATGGGACTGATATTAGGACATTTTGCAAAATTAATTTGATTGATATTATGGTTTCTTTTCCAAGGGGTTCAATTCCCTGACAGGGAGGAAGGAGTAGGCTGTCCTTGTAAATAAGAATTTGTTCTTAACTGACTTGCCTAGTTAAATAAAGGTTACACTAAGAGCATAACAGTTCTACACCATAAGTGTTGGCTAATCAATACTAAAATGGAGATTCAGTGAAAATAAAAATCTCATTGATTTATCAAGACCAGTCCCCATGCTTGTCTCAGAGCAGTGCGAAACGGTGCTAAAATAGTTGTAGCCTAATGCTTCAAATCCTATTGCTTCTAACTTCAATATGCTCTTTAAATAAATAAGACCTACACCACTTTAACAGCAAATTACTCAACACTAGTGAGACTCATGTCGCCTACGGTAGGCCAACAGTACATCGAAAAATATGACGTGACTCTCCGCCAATAATTACATATAGAGGATTGGAGGATATTTCTGTAGTAATTCGTTATGGACCCATAACTAAATAAACATTGGCATTTAAAAAAAAAAAATGTTATCATTATTTTATTAACGAAAGCATAAGAATGCCATTATTAGTTACATTGTTTTAGTTTGAACGTGCAGACTGGCATTAAGAACAGCAGGAATGTTTCCCTAGTCAGCACCATTGCAGTGCAATTCCCCTTAAAGTGTTGCCAGCGTGGCGGGGTGGGTGTCGAACCCCCTTCCTCCTCCTCCCTTCCCCATGGGCTAGGTCGGTCGTATGTGCACGGCTCTGCAGCCCATCCTGTGCCCCCTGCCCTCGTAGCTTGAACCTTGCGCACTTTCAGTGGATACAGCTGGAGAACTGCAAGGCAATCCCATTGTGCACCACTCGGGAACCATGACCAATTGTCCTGCTAATAACAGGGTTAATAATATATCTGTGAGAGTATCCAATGGGCTTTTTATGTAATTCAAAATTAATAATAATAATTGCTTTGTTTAAACAATAATATTTTGGAGATGATTTCATTTTCAAATAACATAAAATGAGCGAGAAAAGGCCATTCTTGAACACGGGGGTGAGACATTGTTGCTAATTTGTAAATAAATCCAGTTTGTTATTTAGAATGATTTATTTCTGTTTTTAGAGGAAAAGAAAACAAAAACCTGCAGTCGTCACAGCACGGTCGAGGGCAGCACGGTTATTGAACCAGCATCTGTAGCAACACAGTTTCAGTGTCTTCGACCATTGCGCCACTCAGACACTGTACAGTGTGACTGGTCGGGACTGGGCTACAGTACTACAGTAAGAGCAAAATAATCCTAACAAAATAAAATAAAAACCTTAGTGTAACAATCAGTTATAGGTTTTAGTAAGTAATACTGAAGTCATGCACAATTATCAGTTCCTATTTAGGTTTTTGTCACCCATCCATTGACAGGTAGAGACACAGTAGGACCCAAAAGCATAATCAGTGCTCTCACTCCCCCCTGCGCTGGTCTGAAGCAATGAAGTGGTGACACAGGGTACCGTACTAAACCACAAATGACCTCAAAGTCGCGCAACATAACTTTTAGTGGAGCAACCACTGTATGCATCTGTTGGTCACAGATCCCTTTAAAAAACAGGGTAGGGGCGTGGATCAGAAAACCAGTCAGTATCTGGTGTGGCCACCATTTTCCTCATGCAGCGCGACACATCTCCTTTGCATAGAGTTGGTCAGGATGTTGATTGCAGCCTGTGGAATGTTGTGCGAAGTTTCTGGATATTAACGGGAACTGAAACACGCTGTCGTACACGTCGATCCAGAGCGTCCCAATGGGTGACATGCCTGGTGAGTATGCAGGCCATGGAAAAATACATTTTCTGCTTCCAGGAATTGTTTACAGATCCTTGTGATATGGGGCCGTGCATTATCATGCTGAAACATGAGGTGATGGCTGCAGATGTATGGCACGATCTCTGTGCATTCAAATCGCCATTGATATAATGCATTTGTGTTCGTTGTCCCTAGTTTATGCCTGCCCATACCATAACCCATTATTGACTGTACTTTTTGTCCCATGTGTAACTCTGTTGTTGTTTTTGTCGCACTGCTTTGCTTTATCTTGGTCAGGTCGCAGTTGTAAATGAGACCTTGTTCTCAACTAGCCTACCTGGTGAAATATATAAAAAATAGATTTAAAAAAACACGGCCACCATGGGGCACTTTGTTCACAACGTTTACATCATGTAAACAAATTTGTGCACAACATTTGAGCTTTTTGTGCGTATAGAACATTTTATTTCAGCTCATTAAATATGCAACCAACACTTTACATGCTGCGTTTATATTTGTTCAGTATAGAAACAGTATCCACACATTACAAATGAATCATTGAATATAGTAAAGGAAGGTCCATGAATTTACATAATGATACATTATCTACTTTGGGAAAACTGGGCAGTTCAATTCTATGGAAAAGGTTTTGGTCATGTTCTATTACCTGACAGCAATATATTTTATTAATTGGGTCCCTCCTCTTGTTAATCTGTGTTTCCACATTCTATGTCACAGATCCAGTCAGATCCAGAACAGTGATTACTTCAAGATATGAATGAATGACGAATTCTCAAAGTATTCATACAGGGCCTGTGTTTGTCTTCTCAGGAATCGTTAGCAGACAGCTCTGCCCAGTACGAGCAGCTGACAAACATGGAGCTGATTTCCCTTCTGCTGCAGCAGGAGATGGATATGGAGAAGCAGCAGGTGGCCTCCGACCAGCAGGCGGTGATGCTGGAGAAACACGAGGCGGAGCTGAAGAAGATCAAGGCACAGGTGCGGGACCTAGAGGACTACATCGACAAGCTGCTGGTGCAGATCATGGAGCAGACACCCACACTCCTCCAAGTGCGCTCCCGGCACAAGTGACCACTAGTGCTAGTGTGTGCACATATAATCAGTATAATATTTGGGCCATGGTCACCATCAAACCCTGGTCCTGGAGAGCTCCTAGGATGAGCAGACAATTGTTCCAGCTCAGTCCCTATAATAGTGCATTTAACTAGATTTGGTGTTCAGTTGTTTAGCCAATCAGGTGTTATAGTGCAGGGCATGAAACAAAAGCCTGCACATCCAAGTAGTTCTTGCGGACCAGGATTGGTTACCAATGTTCCAAGGTCAGATGTAGTCCAACACATCCCTAAGCAAATACTAAATCTCACAACCATCCAGGTTTCACTGCTGATACCCTGCCCTGTTGATATAGACACAATATTACCCATGTGCATGCTTGCTATTGCTTTACACTCACTACTTAGGATAAGGAGAGTGACAGCTTTTATCAAATGTACTGCAAGAATTCTTATAAATGTGCATTGATGAAGAATATAGAAAATGTCTTCCTATTCATAAAGTGTACAGTAAATGTAATATTCAGTGGTATAAATTGTTCTTACGTGATATGACATTGCATAAAATTCAGAAAACATTGAAGTGTTTGAATTAGTATAATAATGACCCAAATTGTCTTCATCGTGGTAAATACTGTCATTATTTGGCATAAGACTCAAAAACAGACTGACCCGAGGAGAATTCCACTGAACTTAAATTTGTTCACATGGAGAAATGTGAGCTTCAGCTAGTGTCATATTGTGTAAATTATTATAAAAAATATATAAAAATGAAAATGCATGAAGATAGATGTCTTAAATAGACTGCTTTGAAGGAAATTCCGCTGAACTCAAATTTGTTAAAGTGAAGAAAGATTAACTTGAGCTAGTGTCATATTTTGTAAATGATTATAAATAAATATATATATATATATATATATAGTTAGGTAGGCTATATATAGTTTTGGCTTTTCATACAGCAGCATCATATAAGAACTCATTGTTCTCTTACCAAATGTTTATCTATTTTTTACATGGTTTTCCTATATATTCTTTTCACACATGTGAAAAGAATATATAGGAAAACCATGTAAAAAATAGATAAACATTTGGTAAGAGAACAATGTTTTCTTATATGATGCTGCTGTATGAAAAGCCAAAACTAACAAGCGCTAATGATTTTTTTTCTCCAATTTAAGAAAAATAATAATAATTAATTTTGCAACATATGCGTGACACCTTTCTCTCAACATGAATTTGAGAATGTATGCAAGTTGAAATATCCTCGGCTTTGATATAATTTACTATTCATTGATGAAGTGTGTGCAAAGAATAAAGTGACAAATGTTCATGTGATAAAGGTAGGTACTCCAAAATGAATTCAAAGGCATTGATTTATGCTAAGTTAGGTATATTTTCACATTTTGGTTTAATTTTAAAAGAGAATGAATACAATTACAGATATTTTTGGGGGCTAATCATTTTTTATATATATATAATATGGTATTATTTAGTGCAGTATGCCAATACAGTACTATAATTTAAATGCTATTCATGACCTAAGCACTGTAACATGTCAAATAAAGAAAATTGCTTATCAAATGATTCAGAATTTTTTTAATCCTCAAACTTGTTTACATTATACTTGTGCTAGTCCTTATGCATGAGTAGTCTAAATATTGTGAAAGTCCAAGTTGCCCTTGTTTTCACAGCCCATATATAATGAAAGGAATGCTGATTGGTCTCACAAGGGGTCTGAGGATCTCATCTCGGTACCTAATGGCAGTCAGGCTACCTCTGGCGAGCACATGGAGGGCTGTGCGGCCCCCCAAAGAAATGCCACCCCACACCATGACTGACCCACTGCCAAACAGGTCATGCTGGAGGATGTTGCAGGCAGCAGAGCATTCTCCACGACGTCTCTAGACTCTGTCACGTCTGTCACATGTGCTCAGGTTGAACCTGCTTTCATCTGTGAAGAGCACAGATTTGCCAATCTTGGTGTTCTCTGGCAAATGCCAAACGTCCTGCACGGTGTTGGGCTGTAAGCACATCCCCCACCTGTGGACGTCGGGCCCTCATACCACCCTCATGGAGTCTTGTTTCTGACCATTTGAGCAGACAGACACATGCACATTTGTGGCCTTTTGGAGGTCATTTTGCAGGGTTCTGGCAGTGCTCCTCCTGCTCCTCCTTGCACAAAGGTGGAGGTGAGGTCCTGCTGCTGGGTTGTTGCCCTCCTACGGCCTCTTTCACGTCTCCTGATGTACTGACCTGTCTCATGGTAGCTCCTCCATGCTCTGGACACTACGCTGACAGACACAGCAAACCTTCTTGCCACAGCTCGCATCGATGTGTCATCCTGGATGAGCTGCACTACCTGAGCCACTTGTGTGGGTTTTAGTCTCATGCTACCACTAGAGTGAAAGCACCGCCAGCATTCAAAAGTGACCAAAACATCAGCCAGGAAGCATAGGAACTGAGAAGTGGTCTGTGGTCACCACCTGCAGAACCACTCCTTTATTGGGAGTGTCTTGCTAATTGCCTATAATTTCCACCATCTATTCCATTTGCACAACAGCATGTGAAATGTATTGTCAATCAGTGTTGCTTCCTAAGTGGACAGTTTGATTTCACAGAAGTGTGATTGACTTGGAGTTACATTGTGTTATTTAAGTGTTCCCTTTATTGTTTTGAGCAGTGTATAAACATGTAGACAAATACATAAAAAAGATAGACAAACAATAAACACATTAAATTATAAAACAGTTCTCGACAAGAGAGGGAGAAGAGAAAAGAGAGAAAAAGAGAGTGCGAGAGGAGAGCGAGATCAGGTGTGTGTGTGTATGTATAAGTCCGTATGTGTAAGCAAGCATGTAATTGAGTACGTGTGTGTTCATATCCACTTCATAATATTCAGATCATTTTACAGTTCCCATACCTTCTTTTTTCCCCGTAAACTGAAGTGCCTGTAGAATTTAGTACAGCCACAGTGTTATGGAGCTGTCTCGGGAATAGTTGTCCATCTATAAAGAGTTTGTCCACAATGATAAATGCACACCTACCATCCTTCCTTTGTTGTCTTTGTACTGGATACAGTCCCTTACAACGTTTGTATATCTCCCTTGGAAATTTGTCATTGAGACCAAATTTGGTCCCTTTAAGCTCCCTTCCTCTGCTTTTGATCAGCTCCTTTTGTTGGTAGTCTTCAAATTTTGCCATGATCAGTTGGGGACCCTTGGTCTTGTCGCTCTGAGCTCCAAGTCTGTGTACTCGATGGACAGCCACCTTGTTTACAGTCTCTATAGGAAGTTTCAAGGCGAATTGCATGAATTCTCTGTCCCAGCCGTAAAGGCTAACCGCGTAATCCTTAGCAACAAAACTTTAGTTTGGATTAAAATCGATTTAATGACAATGTTTTAATGTAAACACCAACCCGAGAGTAGACAGGTCAATGTCCAGTTGCACGCTCTGATGACGTATTGACGCTGATGATGTATTGACGTATGGCCCTCCAGGGATTTGCCTCCAACTGGTGTCAGGGCAGTGGAAGTGTCAACCCACTGTTGCCCTGTCTTGGAATATCTGATGGTCAAATGAGGACCCTTCTACCTCCCGAGGAAGTTTTCAGCTGTTATTGTGTCTGCTGTATACATTCCACCTCAGGATGATAAAAATAAGCTGCCTCTTAACAAACTGTACCAGGCTATAAACAAGCAGGAAACCCTATACCCAGAGGCTGCCTTTATGGTTGCCAACGATTTTAATTTCACGTCACTAAGACACATGATTCCCAACTTCCATCAACATGTCTCCAATGCTGCTAGGTGCAAAGTTCTTGACCACTGCTATTCTACTTATAAGCAAGCATACATGGCCCTCCCTCGTCCGCCATTCAGCAAATCAGATCATGACTCCCTACAATTGTTTCCTGTTTACAAGCAGAAGTTGAAACAATAAGCACCCGTGATTTGCTCCATTGAGAAATGGTCACCAGAATCAGAGGGTATGCTACAGGACTGCTTTGCTAGCGCTGATTGGAATATTGTTTTTTTTTTTTTTTCATTTATTTCACCTTTATTTAACCAGGTAGGCTAGTTGAGAACAAGTTCTCATTTGCAACTGCGACCTGGCCAAGATAAAGCATAGCAGTGTGAACAGACAACACAGAGTTACACATGGAGTAAACAATTAACAAGTCAATAACACAGTAGAAAAAAGGGGAGTCTATATACAATGTGTGCAAAAGGCATGAGGAGGTAGGCGAATAATTACAATATTGCAGATTAACACTGGAGTGATAAATGATCAGATGATCATGTACAGGTAGAGATATTGGTGTGCAAAAGAGCAGAAAAGTAAATAAATAAAAACTGTGGGGATGAGGTAGGTGAAAATGGGTGGGCTATTTACCAATAGATTATGTACAGTTGCAGCGATCGGTTAGCTGCTCAGATAGCTGATGTTTGAAGTTGGTGAGGGAGATAAAAGTCTCCAACTTCAGCGATTTTTGCAATTCGTTCCAGTCACAGGCAGCAGAGTACTGGAACGAAAGGCGGCTGAATGAGGTGTTGGCTTTAGGGAGGATCAGTGAGATACACCTGCTGGAGCGCGTGCTACGGATGGGTGTTTTGAGACTCCGCCGATAATGTCAACGAGCTAACCACCTCGGTCACCGGCTTCATTAGAACATTGTACCCACGGTGAGGGTTCGCTGCTTCCCAAGTCAAAAGCCCCGGAATAACACTGAGGTTGATGCTAAACTAAAGAGCAGGGCTACCGCACACCGAGTTACAGAAGACAACCCTGATGCTATGGCCAAAGACAGGAATAAGTACAAGGCCAGCTATAACCTCTACAGAGTAATCAAATGAGCAAAAGGACACCATGGAAATAAGGTGGAATCATAAACTCAGCAAAAAAAGAAACGTCCTCACACTGTCAACTCTGTTTATTTTCGGCAAATTTAACATGTGTAAATGTGTATGAACATTAGATTAAACAACGGAGACATAAACTGAACAAGTTCCAGAGACATGTGACTAACAGAAATGGAATAATGTGTCCCTGAACAAAGGGGGGTTCAAATTAAAAAGTAACAGTCCGTATCTGGTGTGGCCACCAGCTGCATTAAGTACTGCAGTGCATCTCCTCAAGGACTGCACCAGATTTGCCAGTTCTTGCTGTGAGATGTTACCCCACTCTTCCACCAAGCCACCTGCAAGTTCCCAGACATTTCTGGGGAAATGGCCCTAGCCCTCACCCTCTGATCCAACAGGTCCCAGACGTGCTCAATGGGATTGAGATCCGGGCTCTTCTCTGGCCATGGCAGAACACTCACATTCCTGCCTTGCTAGAAATTACGCACAGAACGAGCAGTATGGCTGGTGGCATTGTCATGCTGGAGTGTCATGTCAGGATGAGCCTGAAGGAAGGGTACCACATGAGGGAGGAGGATGTCTTCCCTGTAACGCACAGCGTTGAGATCGCCTGCAATGACAACAAGCTCAGTCCGATGATGCTGTGACACACCGCCCCTGACCATGATGGACCCTCCACCTCCAAATCGATCCCGCTCCAGAGTACAGGCCTTGGTGTAACGCTCATTCCTTCGACGATAAACGCAAATCCAACCATCACCCCTGGTGAGACAAAACCATGACTCGCCAGTGAAGAGCACTTTTTGCCAGTCCTGTCTGGTCCAGCAACGATAGGTTTGTGCCCATAGGCGACTTTGTTGCCGGTGGTGTCTGGTGAGGACCTGCCTTACAACAGGCCTACAAGCCCTCAGTCCATCCTCTCTCAGCCTATTGCAGAGTCTAAGCACTGATGGAGGGATTGTGCGTTCCTGGTGTAACTCGGGCAGTTGTTTTTGCCACCCTGTACCTGTCCCGCAGGTGTGATGTTCGGATGTACCGATCCTGTGCAGGTGTTGTTACACGTGGTCTGCCACGGCCAGGACAATCAGCTGTCCATCTTGTCTCCCTGTAGCTCTGTCTTAGGCGTCTCACTGTACTGACATTGCAATTTATTGCCCTGACCACATCTGCAGTCCTCATGTCTCCTTGCAGCATGCCTAAGGAGTCTGTAGAAAGGCCTCTTTATAGTGTCCTAAGTTTTCATAACTGTGACCTTAATTTCCTTATGCCTGTAAGCTGTTAGTGTCTTAATGACCGTTCCACAGGTGCATGTTCATTAATTGTTTATGATTCATTGAACAAGCATGGGAAACAGTGTTAACCCCTTTACAATGATGATCTGTGAAGGTATTTGGATTATTACACATTATCTTTGAAAGACAGGGTCCTGAAAAAGGGACTTTTCTTTTTTTGCTGAATTTATTACACAGGCTCCGACGCCCGCCGCGTCTGGCAGGTGCTACAGTCCATTACTGATTACAAAGGAAGACCCAACTCTGATCTGCCTAACGATGCCTCTCTAACAGATGCATTTTATGCACACCTTGACATCAACAACATCGAACCAGGTGTGAGGGCCATCACCGTCCTAGAGGACAATGTGAGCTCGCTCTCCAAGGCTGATGTGAGAACGATCTTTAATCAGGTCATGGGGCCCGACGTTATTCCAGGGCACATTTTCAGAGCATGAACAGAACAGCTGGCCTGGCATAATCACAGTAATTTTCAACCACTCTTTGTCCCAGTCTGTTTCAAAATGACCACAATCATCCCTGTTCGTAAGAACTCTGACTTCATGCCACAATGATTACCGCCCTGTAGCACTCACTTCTGTAACCATTAAGTGCGTTGAGAGGCTGGTTATGGCACACATTAACTCCACCATCCCAGCCAGCCTAGACCCACTCCAATTTGCATACCGCCCCAACAGAGCCATAGATTAAGCCATTTCAATTGCCCTCCTCACTGCCCTCACCCACCTAGATAGGAGGAATACCTATGTGAGAATGCTGTTCATTGACTACAGCTCAGCATTCAACTCCATTATCCCCTCCAAGCTTGTCACCAAGCTTAGGACTCTGGGTCTGAACACCTCCCTCTGCAACTGCATCCACATCGGCAGTGGAGCAGATAACCAGCTTGAAGTTCTTGGTGTCCAAATCACTAGATTTAAAATGGTCCACACACACCACAGTCATGAAGGCGCAACAGTGCCTATTCCCTCTCAGGAGGTTGAAAAAGTTTGGCATGCTGTACCATTGAGAGCATATTGACTGGTTTCATCACTGCTTGGTATGGCAATAACACCTCCCTCAATTGCATGGCGATACGGAGGGTTGTGCGGACAGCCCAGTACATCACTGGGGCCGAGCTTCCTGCAATCCAGGACCTCAATATTAGGCGGTGTGAAAAGAAGGCCCAGAAAATCCTCAAAGACCCCAACCACTCAATCCACCGACTATTTTCTCTGCTGCCGCACAGCAAGAGGTACCGGTGCGTCAAGTCTAACACCAACAGGCTCATGAACAGCTTCTCCCCCCAAGCAATACGACTGATGAATAGCTAACAAGTTTACCATGTATATTTTTTTACCTTTTATTTCAATATTTGTACTGTCACTATGCACTCACAGGGCCCACAGACACTCACTCACACATAAAATGCATATACATTTATGCTGACTCCACACACACACACACACACACACACACACACACACACTACTCAACACCTCTCCGAATTTGTCAGAAGAAAAAAAAGAAAACTCTCCACCAGAGCTTGTAGCTTTTTGGCTGAGGTAAGTCACCAAATTTTGGCCAAAACTGAGCGCACAGATTCGACATCTGCGAATGTAGTTCTGATTCACCCGTCGCAAGTTTAGTAAATTTTGTTGTAAGCTTGCAAACATATTTGAATTTTTTCACTGGCAGGAAGAGCGGTGTGTGCCAAACTACAACAACAAAAAAGGTCAAGTTTCAGATTCTTTTACTTTTAGTGTCTCTGGCGTTCTAGTCCACAAGCCATTCAGGAAAGAGAGTGGTTAAAGATGACAGCCACCAGTAGTCTCTTGCGTCGGTGTGTCCATAACTCTCCTTCTGAGGAGTCTGTGGGAGACGAGGCAAGCTGTGTCTTCCTAACTGCTCCACTTGAATGTGCTCCAGCCAGCACTCTGTGCTAGTCCGTTGATAAAGGAATGCCTTTGTGTCCTGATTAGCAATCCTGCACATGTGTGTTGGGTGAGCAGCGCTGTGGCACTGTCTTCAGCTGGCTTAGTGCTGAAAGTAGTGCAGCCTTCCACAGTGCTGCTGTCCGTGGTGCTGAAGTGAGCACACCTGTTTCCTGTGCTGAGGAGAGAGGCTCTGTCCATGACACTGCATTGGGAGTCCTTCAGCCACACCTATGCCCATGCCTATCACGGTGCCACATACACACATCGCAAAAGCACAGCCCCCACACCACTGTGCTTTGGAAAAGTGAGTGGGGTTATATCGTGCCATGTCCGGGGGTATCGTCGGACAGGGCCACAGTGTCCCCCGACCCACCCCCATCTTTATAAATTGAGTCTTTCAAATAATTGACTCTGGCAAGCTTCCCACCAGCGCGTTGCAGTAGGGAAGTAAAGCGGAAGTCGAATCCATCACGTGGGAGTAGATTTTAGCATGCAATGAGAGGCTTTGAAGCCTTATTGGTACTGCTCAGAAAAGCAGTCCTCCATAGGAATGAATGGAATTCTATTTCATTTAAATGTTTCAAGGACAACACTACATGTATTTAAATATTTTGGTTGTTATAGTGAGGACAGTAACATTAGTACTTGCTACTTTAAGGATTTTTTAAAATATATTTTTTTTATTTGAAATGTTTAGCTCACACATTATAATAAAAAAGTATGCATTAAGTGTCTGTAATAGAATAAACGTGACAAAACAAAGGTAGACATTTATGAATGCATTTCTATAGCTTCCAAAATATGTTTTACAACGTGGGGGAGTGCCAAGATGGAGGCATTGGTGCAGTGTAGAACAGGGGTAGGCAACTAGATTCAGCTGCTGACACTTTTTGGCCAAGCCGATGGTCAGCGGGCCAGAACATGATTATAACAATCATTTTCTTTACCTTGATTACAATTGAGGCACAATCACAAATCTCTCTTTTTTTAAATCATGGGAATACTTGGGAACAGATTTCCTAAATTAAACTAGTTTTTAGCTGAATTTCTGGGGATTTTACAGTCTTTCTTTTATCAAAAACAATAATCACAAAATTATATTTTTTTCATAAAAATGTTTTGGGGGACCCCAAAAAAATCACTTGGGTTACCGACGTCAGTAGGATGAAGTAAAACAAAGATTAAGTAGACAAATCTAATCTTTCAATTCACATTTTGTTTGCTATTTCATGCAGCCACAGAATAGAAAGAAGCTAAACAAATTATTTTGTATTGGAATTTCGCATTGGTTAAATTTGAGAGATACTGTATCAATGCAAAGTAATATAAAGCATATTAAGCATAATCATTGATCATACTGACCTGAAGGATTGTTTAGCATTTGTTATAGTTTAGAGTACATCACAGTCACTCTAAAGTTAGCGGGAAAGGGTAGCTCTGATCTTGTTCATCTAAACACAAATACACTATATATAGAAAAGTATGTGGACACTCCGTTAAATAGGTGGATTTGGCTATTTCAGCCACACCATTGCTGACAGGTGTATAAAATGGAGCACTCAGCCTTGCAATTACCATAGTCAAAAATTGACAGGAGAATGGCAGATAGCCTAGTGGTGAGAGCATTGGGCTAGTAACCGAAAGATTGCTGGCTCGAATCCCCGAGCTGACAAGGTAAAAATCTGTCATTCTGTCCCTGAACAAAGCAGTTAACCAACTGTTCCCTGGTAGGCTTTCATTGAAAATATGAATTTGTTCTCAACTGACTTGCCTAGTTGAATAAAAAATACAATAAAATGACCTTACTGAAGAGCTCAGTGACTTTCAATGTGGCACTGTCATAGGATACCACCTTTCCAACATGTTAGTTATCAAATTTCTGCCCTTATAGAGCTGCCTCGGTCAACTGTAAGCGCCGTTATTATGAAGTGGAAACATCTAGGAACAACAATGGCTCGAAGTGGTAGTCCACACAAGCTCACAGAACGGGACCACCAAGTGCTGAAGCTTGTAGCGTGTAAAAATCGTCCTCAGTTGCAACACTCACTACCAAATTCCAAACTGTCTCTGGAAGCCACGTCAGCACAAGAACAGAAACTGTTCGTCGGGAGTTTCATGAAATAGGTTTCCATGCCAAGAGTAGACTGGAGTGGTGTAATGCTTGCCGCCATTGGACTCTGGAGCAGTGGAAACACTTCTCTGGAGTGATGAATCACGCTTCACAATCTGGCAGTCCGACGGATGAATCTGGGTTTGCCGTATGCCAGGAGAACGCTACCTGCCAGAATGCATAGTGCCAAATGTAAAGTTTGATGGAGGAGGAATAATAATCTGGGGCTGTTTTTCAGGACTAGGCCCCTTAGTTCCAGTGAAGTTCTTAAAGCTACAGCATACAATGACATTCTAGACGATTCTGTGCTTCCAACTTTGTGGCAAATGTTTGGGGAAGGCCCTTCCCTGTTTCAGCATGACAACGCGAGAAAAGTTGAAAAAACTGACCCTCCGTTACATCTTGACGTGTCATGTCGTAACTGTAATAGCACGCATAAAGCAACTATTTCTGTCTTACAGTCTCTTTCCTCCAGGTGTAGCACTTCTATCATCCTTTAAAAACAAAAAAATGGACAGTGACGGGGGTAAGGAGGGGACACCTAGTCATTTTTTGCATCATCATTGTATTAGATCATCATTCTCAAAGCCGCTGTTTACTTCTAAGATCACTTTAGCACCGCCCTAAAAACCCAATTCAAATTTGACACAAACCTTCAAATAGGTATGTAATGACACATTATATAAACTCTTTATAGTGTTTTATTTACATTTTAGAGGCGATAAGGTGATACGTTGGACAGATCGAGTGAAAAAAAAAGCAATTTTCCCACACAGCCATCTCTCATTCTCACTATCACGCATTAGTATTGCTTCCCCACCTGCCATTTAAAAAAAAGACCCAACGGGGCTCATTGCCTGCTTGAATTATGCAGAAACGGGCAGTGTTTAGGTCATGTAATTGATTCTGTTGGAAAAGGGAGAAATTGTGCTTTACAATGGTATTGACATTACAGTTGATCAGGAGGTATTACGTTTTTGGGGAGCTAAAATAAGGGCAATTGTACGGACCAAGGCGATGTACGAGTTTACGTTACACATCGAGGGTTCTTGGTTGAACGTGGACGCAACGTGGACGCACGCCGTGCAGTCCTTGCACACCAGGCGAAATGCAGTGGAAAGAGTGTGTCACTTATTTTCATGGACAGATTTTGGGCGAAGTAAAACCTCTCGCTTCGCCTCTTCCTCTCTGCCATAACACAAAAACAGTTATGCAACCTATTTTCAACTGATCAATTATTTGGGATGTGTAGTCATCTTGCATAACTTTCGCTGTGTAACTGGAGATGACAGAAACTACACCTCCCAAATAACATTGCGATTAATTGCTTCTCTAGTTTCACGGAGTATAGCTAGTTCACTACTTAAAAATCCCGTTTCATGATTGACTTTATTTATAAACAAATACTTATCCGTTCTCATGGCGGAATCTGCAGCCTGTCCTGCATTCCAGCTTGGAAAACCTCGATATGATCAGGTAAAGCATATTTTTTGACTTTTTTGTATCATTTTAATCCCATTGTTTGGTATCTCTACGAGTGCACAAAAAACACTATAGATCCGACTTCTGCCTGCGATCACATCATTATGCTCGCTGCTTGTGACTTTGTACAAAAGTTGCCTCTGACGTCCGCTCGATACATGTTTGTAAAATCTTTGTAGTGCAATCCTGTTTATGTTCTGTGCAAATGCAAGAAAGTATTCTTGAAATTAACAAATAGCGAAAACGAGGGGTGGGGATGTGTTTCGGAGATGATAGCAGCGTTGGCCGCCCCACTGTAGCTAAATGCTGATGCTAAAATACTTTGCGAACATCCTATGGTCCTAATAATGGATCCAAACTTTTTGCGTGCCTGATCTGTAAATCAGCATTAGTCTTACTTAAAGAAAAATTGGCAAAATGTTCTAGATTTTTTTCAGGTTCTTTATTACACTTGAGTAGACTGCACTGAATAGGCATATAGAACAGCCTAAATATAATTTAATAGCTTTGTTATGACTTTTTATGTGACATCCGGATTATTTTTTATCTCTTTGCGCCTTTTTATCTCGGCATAATCTGAAACCTTCATGAGGGATAAAAAAGTGACAAGTAAGAATTTATGTAGGCCTCATCACTTTGTTTAAAAAAAATGTGTTCCTTCCAACTAGTGATGCACCGATATGACATTTTTGGCCAATACTTATTTTCCTTGCCAAAAAACCCCCGATACCAATAAAGCTAATTGATATTTAACATTTTAGTGGCTTTTTAAGCATTCTAATACAGTTTAAATAGTTAACACACGAGGCGTCACTACAGTCCCTGGTTCGAATCCAAGCTGTATCACATCCGGCCGTGATTCACATAGGGCGGCGCACAATTGGCCCAGCGTCGTCCGGAATTGGCTTTTTGTTCATAACCAACTTGCCTAGTTAAATAAAGGTTACACACACCACAATGACCAAAAAACTATTTTGTTGGCATTTACGTATGTCCCCATTACCAGTAAAACATCATCAAAACAATTTTTTTCCCACTTGCTGTGCTGTTTCGTTGATCAGTTGTTTCATTCTCAACCAGGATTTCTATGGAACGGCTTTGGGTCTTTGCGTGTCAAAAAATATACTATTTAACACTATTTGACATGTCAAATAAGCTTGTTGACCAATCAGGACCTGAATATGACTGCACGTCACATAATAATTTAACTAATTCCTACATTTTTTACGTAGTGTAATCAATGTGTAATAACTATCACTTGTATTTCATATGTCACAACGATTCATCGATACGTATGCTATGATGTCTTGCGCACCTACAGTGCTGGTCATAAAAAAAAGCTTGCTAGCTCATGGATGCAAACAATGTTATTCCCCAAAAACATAGCAAAACGACAATCTGTTTCAGTAGCTATAGTTAGCTAGCTAACTATATAGTTAGGTGTCATCATCTAAAATAACTCAAATTTATAATTCAGTTTTTATTTGATTAATGGTCGGACCCATCTATGTGAAGCTAGCCACAATAAGGAATAGCCACCACAGTGGTCTTTGCAATTAGCCTTCAAAATAAAAGTATGGCATAATTGTACTATTTGTATTCATTTACATCACTGTCAATGGTGTACTTTTATTTTGAAGGAAAACCGCAAATTCCACTATTGTGCCTAATCCTTTTTGTGGCTTGCTTCACAACACATGACATGGTCCGGCCACGCCTCATTAGCCAGATGAAGCTAGCTGGCTGCTTATAACGTTAGTTTTGGGCAACAGGGTTAAGTTGCTAACGCTAGCTACCTCAGAAGTTGCGGTCGAACAAATGATACTTTATTACCAACGCGGTATTATAAACACATCGTTCGTGGCCAGTGTTTGCTTGTTTGCAGACCTTTTTTGTACAGCTTTGCCAGTGCTACTGTATCTTTTTTGACACGCAAAGAACCAAATGTTCCATAGTATGTATGTCGTGAAGCTAATAGTAGTGATGCTATTACTGTGTAACTCTGGTAGGGCAACATCTGAAAAATAGTACACTTGGTAGTGTGTACCGATGCTCAACCAGTCGGCGAAAGCCAACATCACCCACGACAGAGAACAGTTAATTGTCAAGGGCAATGAATTCCATTATCTTGGCTTTAATGGATTTCGCCTTTGAGTTGTCTCGCTGAAATTTTGTTACTCTTTCAAATGACTGCTCGACTTGTTGACTGCTCGATCCAAATAGCAGACATAGCAGGCTTGTTTAGGATTGTTGTGTTGCATTTATTGCCCAAAATTTTACGTGGCGTCATTACTTCATGTACCCACGTTATATATGTATACACGTCAGCTTTGACATCAGTTTTCCACATCGGCGTTAAACTAGACATCGATACCGATGTTGGCATTTTTAGCTAATATCTTCCGATTTCGATATGTTCACCGATATATCGTGCATCCCTACTTCCAACCATTTAAATATGCCTCTTCTAATGACCAAAACTAAATTATTCTGCCGCGCTGTTTGAGGTGAGGGGTGTTGTACAAAACAAAGTCATCAGTGATTGAATAATCTGGAACCAATCAGATTATCAAAGCTAATGACATTTTTAAATGGCGCTTTACCCATTTGTGTTCTGGCTCTGGCCCAAACCACGATTGCTGGGACCAATCAGAATGGTTAGAATGTATTTGCGTTCTAGAAATCATCAGGGAGGTATTCAGGTCATAAGAAAGAATTCCCCTTGACTACTCCCCCAAATTGGAGAAAGCAAACATTCTTTCCCATTGACCTGCATTGTAAAAGAGCCAACTTCTCTGTAGATTTTATGTTACACAGAAATAACAAAACATACCGAAAAGCTGCTGTCTTGTTCAATGTAACCAGGTCAAAAATCCCGACCTATGGTTCGCAATGCTCCCACATAGGGAAATAGAGCCTGCAAGAAGAGCCCTGTGGCTTCAGGCTATTCTGCATGGGGGACCCGGTGTCCAATTAGGCTACACGTAGCCAATGGGGTAACCACAGGTTGTTTTTCACAATAGGCGGCGGAACCTCAACGTTCTATCTAATACCGACTGGGACTATCCAGACTCTTTGCGAAGAAGAAACTATCCTCCATGTGCGTTGTGTGGTGTTCGCCTGGAGCAAGGAGTTTGGATAGCCAGGCAAACATCAGATAGTTCAGCTCCTAAGAATCTGGGTCATCCTGTTACAATGTGTGCCAGATTAATGGTCTGTCTACCTTTAGACAGACGATGCCCTTCCCTGGACCACCCATGGCTGTGCCCCTGCCCAGTCATGTGAAATCCATAGATTAGGCCCTAATGAATTTATTTAATTTTTACCTTTATTTTACTAGGCAAGTAAGTTAAGAACAAATTCTTATTTTCAATGACGGCCTAGGAACAGTGGGTTAACTGCCTGTTCAGGGGCAGAACGACAGATTTGTCCCTTTTCAGCTTGGGGATTTGAACTTGCAACCTTCCGGTTACTAGTCCAACGCTCTAACCACTAGGCTACCCTGCCACCCCAAATTGACTGATTTATTTAAATTGACTGATTTTATATTTTGAGGTTGGACATTAGCACATTGCGCGTACCACTAATATCGGCCGATATATGCTCACCCGATATATTGTGCATCCCTAGTCTGAATACTTTCCGAATGCGCTGTATGTGAGAATGCTGTTTATTGACTACAGTTCAGCATTCAACACTATTGTTATCTCCATGCTGTACCCTTTGTTCACCCACAACTGAGTGGTTTTGAATTACACAACTCCATCAAGTTTGCTGACGACACCATGGTTGTAGGCCTGATAACCAACAACGATGAGTCAGCTTATAGGGGAGGGTATGTGAACTGGCATTGTGGTGCCAGGACAACAGCCCCTCCCTCAACTTCAGCAAAACCAAGGAGTTGATTGTTGACTTCAGGAAGCAGAGGAGGTAACATGCCCCAATCCACATCAACGGGACTGCAGTAGAGAGAGTCAGCAGTTTTAAGTTCCTTGGCATCCACCTCACGAGGACTTGACATGGACCAACAACACCACCACCTCTTGTCAAGAGGGTGCAACTGCGTCTCTACATCCAGCTGAAGAAAATCTGAATGCCACCCAGTCCTCTCCAAATACTACCTCTTCAAAATATAGAGGGTTCTGACCAGTTGCATCACGGCCTGATACGGGAATTGCTCCATCCACAACCACATGGCCCTCCAGTGGGTGGTGAAGACATCTGTGTACATCACTGGGACTGTGCTCCAACCCATCCAGGACATCTACTCGAAATGGTGCCTGAGAAAGGCCTGCAGCATCAAGGACCCACACACCCCAGCCATGAGCTATTCACTCCCTTATCATTGGGCAGACTGTATCGGCTCATGAGGTCTGATGCCAACATGCTCAGAGACAGTTTCCATCTACAAGCCACTAGAATGACCACTTGCACTGACTCTCCGCACCTCAGCACCAGGGTTAGGGTGTAACGGATTACAAAGAAAACTAACTGCAATTCATTACCAGCTAAAATATTGTAATCAGATTACACATATTTTTGAAAAACTAGATTATTACTTCGAGGATAAGTTTTAAATTCAGAATTATTTTGGGGACACCTTTCTGTTGTCTCAATTACATTCCAATCAGCATTTTTTTTAAAGGTGCATTTTTTAAGTTTGTTCTGCCTGAGCGAGTCTGACCACAAATCAGAGACCACTATGACGACGCACCAAATGTGTTTGATGGATCGCGGGAAAAGACAAGGATTAGGCTTTTGTAGGCAACAGTCCAAAAGCTTTGTATTCCAATGGTGCGACCGCTGTCGGCATCCAAAGATAATCCTACTTGAATGAACGTTTGGAGATAAGGACTACAGCCGTGGTACGTAACCAACGGACGGACGATACTGATATCTCTTATTATTGATATCTAGACTACATAGCACATTGATGTGAATCACACTGCTGCTCTCATTTATATGCGCCTTACAGATTGTGGTTGTTGTGGATTGCTGTTCACAAATGTATGTGTATTTTAACCCAATTGGTTGAATTGAAGAAGTTTAAGCTGTCCATCAATCATTGTTTTTGCGACCAGGGGTATATATATTAGAGAAACCGTTTACAGTTTAAGAATCACACGGAAGCAAAAAGAGCAAAACAAGAGTTTCTATTGAACAAATTCAGGTAGGTCCCTCCTCGTTTCATTCCGTTTGATTCTGTTTAAGAAATGTTTTGCATCAGAAGCAGAGTAATGAAAATGCCTCCGGTGGACAGCCAGTGAAAAATACACTGTTGCAACAGCTGCATAGTCCGGAATGAAAGTTTGAGTTCCATGCTGTCAAAAACACTTTTAATTTTAAGAAGACCAGGAGTGGGGCTTTTTATTTTCTTAATGGAAAATTACCATTTTGTTTTTCATGCACAAATAGCACTTTTTCAGTGTTCAAGCATGCCATTCAGAGAGCAGCATTTATTTTTCAACTCAAAGCAATGAGCCCAATCAGTCCTCCATGATAAAGGCAGAACTGAGCGATTTCTGTTAGTTGGGCCAACTGCACGGTCAAAATAAGCTATATTGTAAAAGTATTTTTGGTATTAATTTAAGGTTATAGTTAGGCATTAGGGTTAGCAGTGTGGTTAAGGTTAGGTTTAAAATCAAATATTATAACTTTGTGGCTGTGCCAGCTACTAACCTGAACCTCATAAGGGGAAAGTGATCTAAAAGTACCTGAAAGTAATCAGATTACAATACTGAGTTTGGGTAATCCTAAAGTTATCACTGATTACAGTTTTGGACAGGTAATTAATAACTGTAGAAGATTACATTTAGAAAGTAACCTACCCAACCCTGCATAACACACACACACACAACACTAGTGCGATTAACCAAAATGTCAATTCGTTTTTTTAGGAGGTCAATGGAAAGCTTCTCTAGAGATATATCAGATCAAACCAGAACTGTGTGATGTAGTAGGGAGTTGTAGATTCCAATAGGCATATATTCTACTAAGTTTTGCACAGAAAATGTGGTAATTAATTACAATGACCATAATCCATTGCGTTCTGTGTTTCTTTTACGCCTGCTATGTAAAAGAGACAGAATGCGTGATCGAGAGGGATAGACACTGAGGTATAATAAGTGGGTAGAGAGTATTTGCTTCATGAAGTATCTTTACCTGAAAATACATAAAATACAAATACAATATCTATGTGATTAATAGATGGTATTCAGCAGTCATAAAAGTATGCCTTATTTACATTGAAGAACTACTAAAATTGTGATTTTTGTCAGACAGCATAGCTAGCAGCTTTATACAGATGATGACTTGGAATTAAATAATAAAGTCATCAAATAAAACAAATGTAATATACACAATTTAAATATTTTAAAGTAATGTGAATAAATTAGACTGGAGTTAATAAGTGATAAGCAGTAATGGGCTGTCACTACCATCACTGGACGAAATCAAAAACCAACAGACACCGAAACGACCTCAAAAAACACCAATCACTCAGCACTATGACACACACACACACACACACAATCCCCCCTTCCCCAAAACATGTGTAAATATTGGACAAAATTGTGCCTTCCTGTACTATGCTAAAATGTTTATTCTACTGAGCCATTACTTTGTTTTCTTATTTCTTATTGTTGCATTGTCGGGAAGTAACCTGCAAGTAAGAATTCCGTAGGACGATGTATACCATGTGTATCCCGTACATAAGACTAATGAACTTGATACTTGAAAGATAGTAATTTACACGGGCTATTGCATGGCCCCAAGTAGTCTCTTCTCACAGCTCCAAGAGGCTTAAGTCTATTTAGACCTCCATTTCACAACCTCTGATGCAATTGCAAAACCAAAATAATTTTGTTCAAGTGAAATATTGAATCATCCTGCAATAGCAATTTTGATTTTTATCATTACAAGCTTCCAGTCATATGATGTCAAACGCTGCATTTATCAATGGATGATGGAAGGTTTCATTGTTTCACGAATAGAGCATCCGTCCATATTTTGTGGCCCAAAAATCTTCACAGGTTGGTTTACGGTACAAAAAGGCATATGCAGTAACATTTTCAGTTCGTTGCATCACACCAGTTAAAATTAGGCCAGGTCTTGAATCTCACTGACTTCTTTTGCTGCTGCCCGTGAGACGTCTCTGCTAGCTGTGTGTTGTGTATTCTCTGGAGAACTGACGCACATGCATGATTAAAACAGTCTTCTCACATGGAGCCTGTGCTCTTCTCCCAGACAAAACTGGAGCTACAGCAGCGCTGCAGAATGCAGGAACTTAATTTGAGCCAGTTTGCTACAGCAGAAAAACTATCCTGCATCAACAGGAAATTTGAATTATTTTGTGGGTTATAATTAATGGACAGTTTTGTAGGGGTTGATACATTTTCCGTAAGGTAAAATCAAGTCTGAAATTTCAAAGTGTAAATTACTAACTTCAGAAGCCTTTTTCATCCTCAAATACACCACAAGTTATTCAGCAACAGGGTGATCAAATTAAGATCCCACCTCTGTACACATGAGCTGTGAAGACATTTATATATGGGCTGTGAGGACACTGAATAACAAAAGGTTACACAGACTTACAGAACGGTAGCTACTCTTCACAATCACATGGCATTAGAGGTGGAGGAGTCTGTTTTCAATTAAAACTGAATGTAGGAAAGATAATGAATATGGAGGGACGAACTCTCCCGTCTTGCCTTTTGTCTCCTGCCTTTCATAAGTGATGCATGGCTTGAAGGCATCTGATTGAAGCTGCCATGTTTCAGTCCATCTGGTTTGCCAAATTGAATCTTGGCAAGCACTGCCATCAGGCCTTTTCAAACTGTTGGCTCACAATGTACGGCCGGGCCCATCTAGTAAGGGGAAGGGAAAAACAAAATGTTTCACCACCAAGTTTAGTTTAGTTCATTAGGATCCCCATTAGTTACTGCACATGCAGCAGCTACTCTTCCTGGGGCCCACATAAACGTACAAATACATTAAAGTTCAGAACAGTTAGACAAGGATTTTTATATATACAGTGGCAAGAAAAAATATGTGAACTCTTTGGAATTACCTGGACTTCTGCATAATCTGTATATCCTTTTGTTATTCAGTGTCCTCACAGCCCATATATAAATGTCTTCACAGCCCATGTGTACAGAGGTGGCATCTTAATTTGATCACCCTGTTGATGGATAACTGTAACGGGTTTTCTTGAGTTGAAGGAGAGGTGGACCAAAATGCAGCGTGGTTTCTATTCATGGTTCTTTAATAAAGAAAACTATACATGAATAGACTAACAAAACAATAAACGTGAGAAAACCTAAACAGCCCTATCTGGTGCAAACACAGAGACAGGAACAATCACCCACCAACACACAGTGAAACCCAGGCTACCTAAGTATGATTCTCAATCAGAGACAACTAATGACACCTGCCTCTGATTGAGAACCATACTAGGCCGAAACATAGAAATACCCAAATCATAGAAAAACAAACATAGACTGCCCACCCCAACTCACGCCCTGACCATACTAAATACTGACAAAACAAAGGAAATAAAGGTCAGAACGTGACAGTACCCCCCTCACCCCTCCCAAAGGTGCGGACTCCGGCCGCAAAACCTTGACCTGGGTGGGCGTCTGTCCGCGGTGGCGGCTCTGGCGCGGGACGCGGACCCCACTTCACCATTGTCTTAGTCCGCCTTATTGTCCGCCTCCGTGGCTTTCTAACCATGGCAACCCTTCTCAATGACCGCTCGGGACAGAGGGGCGGAAGCTCTGGGCAGAAGCTCTGGGCTGGGGGGCTCTGGCCCCTCTGGGCTGACTGGCGGCACCGGCGGCCCCTGGCTGACTGGCGGCACCTTGCAGACTGGCGGCACCTTGCAGACTGGCGGCACCTTGCAGACTGGCGGCACTGGCGGCTCCTTGCAGACTGGCCGCGGGGCAGCCTGTTGGCACTGGCGGCGCTGGGCAGACTGGCGGCGCTGGGCAGACTGGCGGCGCTGGGCAGACTGGCGGCGCTGGGCAGACTGGCGGCGCTGGGCAGACGGGTGGCTCAGGCGGCGCTGGGCAGACGGGAAGCTCCGGCCACACTGGAGAGGAAGGCTCTGGCAGCGCTGGACTGAGTAGCTCAAGCTCCTCTGGAATGAGGGGCTCTAGCACCTCTGGACTGAGGGTCGGGAGCTCTGGCAGCGCCGAACCGGCGGGAGACTCCGGCTGCGCCGGAGAGGAGGAAGGCTCCGGCAGCGCTGGACAGGCGAGGCGCACTGTAGGCCTGATGCTTGGTGCTGGCACTGGTGGTACTGGGCCGAGGACACGCACAGGAAGCCTGGTGCGGGGAGCTGCCACCGGAGGGCTGGTGTGTGGAGGTGGTACTGGATAGACCGGACCGTGCAGGCGCACTGGAGCTCTTGAGCACCGAGCCTGCCCAACCTTACCCGGTTGAATGCTCCCGGTCGCCCTGCCAGTGCGGCGAGGTGGAATAGCCCGCACTGGGCTATGCAGGCGAACCGGGGACACCGTGCGCAAGGCTGGTGCCATGTAAGCCGGCCCAAGGAGACACACTGGGGACCAGATGCGTAGAGCCGGCTTCATGGCACTTGGCTCGATGCTCACTCTAGCCCGGCCGATACGCGGAGCTGGTATGTACCGCACCGGGCTATGCACCCGCACTGAGGACACCGTGCGCTCCACCGCATAACACGAAGCCTGCCAGGTCTCTCTCGCCCCCGGGTAAGCACAGGAAGTTGGCGCAGGTCTCCTACCTGGCTTCGCCACACTTCCTGTGTGCCCCCCCCCAAGCAATGTTTGGGGCTGACTCTCGGGCTGCCGTGCTGCCTCCTCATACCAGCGCCTCTCTGCCTTCACCGCCTCCAGCTCTTCTTTGGGGCGGCGATATTCTCCTGGCTGTGCCCAGGGTCCTTTTCCGTCCAATTCGTCCTCCCATGTCCATTCCTCCTCGTGCTGCTCCTGCTGCCGCTTCTCCTGCTGCACCTTGGGGCGGCGACACTCCCCTGGTTTTGCCCAGGGTCCTCTCCCGTCGAGGATTTCTTCCCAAGTCCAGAAGTCTTTATTTCGCTGCTCCTGCTGCTGCCCGTTACCACGCCGCTTGGTCCTGTTGTGGTGGGTGATTCTTTAACGGTTTTCTTGAGTTGAAGGAGAGGTGGACCAAAATGCAGCGTGGTTTCTATTCATGGTTCTTTAATAAAGAAAACTATACATGAATAGACTAACAAAACAATAAACGTGAGAAAACCTAAACAGCCCTATCTGGTGCAAACACAGAGACAGGAACAATCATCCACCAACACACAGTGAAACCCAGGCTACCTAAGTATGATTCTCAATCAGAGACAACTAATGGCACCTGCCTCTGATTGAGAACCATACTAGGCCGAAACATAGAAATACCAAAATCATAGAAAAACAAACATAGACTGCCCACCCCAACTCACGCCCTGACCATACTAAATAATGACAAAACAAAGGAAATAAAAGTCAGAACGTGACAATAACTTGTAGTGTATTTGAGGATGAAAAAGGCTTCTGAAGTTAGTAATTTACACTTGGAAATTTCAGACTTGACTTTGCCTTACGGAAAATGTATCAATCCCTACAAAACTGTAAAAAAAAAAACGTTTTGAGCCTGTAATCGAACACACAAATGCTGATGCTTCAGATACTTAACTAGTCTAAAGAAGGTCCGTTTTATTGCTTCTTTAATCAGAACAACAGTTTTCAGATGTGCGAACATAATTGCCAAAGGGTTTTCTAATGATCAATTTGCCTTTTAAAATGATAAACTTGGATTAGCTAACACAACGTGCCTTTGGAACACAGGAGAAATGGTTGCTGATAATGGTCCTCTGTACACCTATGTAGATATTCCATTAAAAAAATCTGCCGTTTCCAACTACAATAGTCATTTACAACATAAACAATGTCTACACTGTATTTCTGATCAATTTGATGTTATTTTAAAGGACATAAAATGTCCATAAAAATGTCTAAGTGAATGGTAGTGTATGTCTCAGTCTAAAAATAAATATAAAATAAGAGCAGTGGTGAAAAAAGTATCTTAACTGTCATACTTGAGTAAAAGTAAAGATGCCTTAATTGAGAATTACTCAAGTAAAAGTGAAAGTCACCCAGTAAAATACTACTTGAGTAAAAGTCTGAAGGTATTTGGTTTTAAATATACTTAAGTATCAAAAGTAAATGTAATAGCTAAAATATACTTAAGTATTGAGAGTGAGTATAAATCATTTAAAATTCCCTATATTAAGCAAACCAGACTGCACCATTTTCTTGTTTTAATTTATTTACGAATAGCCAGGTTCACACTCCAACATAATTTGCCAAAAAACTAAGCATTTGTGTTCATTGAGTCCGCCAGATTAGAGGTAATAGGGATGACCATGGATGTTCTCTTGATAAGTGCATGAATTTGACAATATTCCTGTGCTGCTAGCCATTCAAAATGTAACGAGTACTTTTGGGTGTCAGGGAAAATGTATGGAGTAAAATGTACATTTATTTTCTTTAGGAAAGTAGTGAAGTAAAAGTTGTCAAAAATAAAAAGTAAAGTACAGATACCCCCAAAAATTAATTAAGTAGTATTTTAAAGTATTTTTACTGAAGTACTTTACACCACTGAATAAGAGTTATACATTGGAAAGATACCAAGAGACACTAGGCATGAATGTAAACAAGTAAGGACTGTGAAAGAGTTCATAAGCCCTACATAGCTTCACAAAGCATTTGTAAGTAATATAATACTACGTAAAGGTTGATCGAAATTGTCCTTACGTCTACTGCTTTGGAAAATGTTGCATAACCTTTTTGTCACTTATGGAGGATTTCTGAGGCAACCATATTTGCCTTATGAAGGGTTTATGAAGGCTTCATTGAGCCTTAAAAGTTATCTTTTGTTTAGAGTGGGACTGGATTATTGTAGATGTGCACAAGCAATTTAGTTACTATTGTTAATGGTATACAATAAAGGATTGAATTGGGTAGTTTGAATTTTGTCCTGCGAGGTCTCACCCACTCTGTGTACCACTGATAATGTACATAGCCATTAAAGATGTTCTCTCCCTCTTTCCCCTGATTTCCCCCTCATTCAGTCCCCCTCACATACAAGTGTGCTACCTATTTACAGAGTGATGGGGTGTTAAGATTTGGTATTGCATTAGCACATCAAGAATTAACTACTTGCTTTGTCTTTTCCAGAGTTCATTTCTTGGCCGGCTGAAACACTTTGTAGAGATCATTGACCCCAGCACACTCTTTGTGTCTGAGGTAAGGTACAGTTGAAAACATTTACATTTACATTTAAGTCATTTAGCAGACGCTCTTATCCAGAGCGACTTACAAATTAAAAATCCACATACTGTTTTACTACTTCAGCAATTGGTTTTTGTAAGAGACCAGACTTATATATGAGACTTGGGAATAGTGGCAACAGGAGAATACCGTCCAATACTTTAGATCTAGAATCAAATCAGATAACACAGGGTCGGACTAGGAACAGAAATTGACCCACAAATTTCTCATACACCAGCCCATTTTTCCCTCAAAGGCCCAATTGTTAATTCTGCTCAAAATAATTTTGGGACAGGCCCACTGGGCTAAAGATGCCCGATTTCCTTCTATGAGATAACACATTAACTCGAAACCTGCCTATTATTAATTATCTTGTTGACTCAAATTACTCTTATCTCTCCAGAGACGATTGACAGAATGCATTAAGCTCCTGGATGAATTTAAACACGGAAAACTACCACCTGGAGTTTCTGATCTACAGGTTAGCTTTTTGTTTTTCAGAAATTCCTTTGTCAGTGTTACAGAATATATACTTTTCCAAAATGTAATTTTATTTTAAGCATAATGTTTATGACACTTTCAATGTGTAGCTGTAACACACTCCTTACATTCAGCTGCCCAACATTTCCCCTCACTGCGCTGAACTGACATAGCTGTTTTTTTTATTACTATTTAGCTATGGGAAGCCCAAAAGGTCACGCAGGTAAGTTGTGGCACACGTCTGTTCATACATGACCCCATGTACAGTTGAAGTTGGAAGTTTACATACACCTAAGCCAAATACATTTAAACTCAGTTTTTCACAAATCCTGACATTTAACCCGAGTAAAAATTCCCTGTCTTAGGTCAGTTAGGATCACCACTTTATTTTAAGAATGTGAAATGTCAGAATAATAGTAGAGAGAATTCTTTTTTTCAGCTTTTATTTATTTCCTCACATTCTCAGTGAGTCAGAAGTTTACATACACTCATTTAGTATTTGGTAGCATTGCCTTTAAATTGTTTAACTTGAGTCAAACATTTCGGGTAGCCTTCCACAAGCGTCCCACAATAGGTTGGGTGAATTTTGGCCCATTCCTTCTGACAGAGCTGGTGTAACTGAGTCAGGTTTGTAAGGCCTCCTTGCTCGTACACACTTTTTCAGTTCTGCCCACACATTTTGTATTGGATTGAGGTCAGGGCTTTGTGACGGCCACTCCAATACCTTTCACTTTGTTGTCCTTAAGCCATTTTGCCACAACTTTGGAAGTGTGCTTGGGGTCATTGTCCATTTGGAAGACCCATTTGTGACCAAGCTTTAGCTTCTTGACTGATGTTGCTTCAGTATATCCACATCATTTTCCTCCCTCATGTTGCCATCTATTTTGTGAAGTGCAGCAGTCCCTCCTGCAGCAAAGCACCCCCACAACATGATGCTACCACCACTGTGCTTCACGGTTGTGATGGTGTTCTTTGGCTTGCAAGTTTCCCCCTTTTTTCCTCCAAACATAACGATGATCATTATGGCCAAACAGTTCTATTTTTGTTTCATCAGACCAGAGGGCATTTCTCGAAAAAGTACGATCTTTGTCCTCATATAGATACTTTTAACCTGTTTCCTCCAGAATCTTCACAAGGTCCTTTAATGTTGTTCTGGGATTGATTTTCCCTTTTTGCACCAAAGTACGTTCATCTCTAGGAGACTGAACGTGTCTCCTTCCTGAGCTGTATGACGGCGGCGTGGTCCCATGGCGCTTATACTTGCGTACTATTGTTTTTACAGATGAATGTGGTACCTTCAGGCGTTTGGAAATTGATCCCAAGGATGAACCAGACTTGTGGAGGTCTACCATTTTTTTCTGAGGTCTTGGCTGATTTCTTTTGATTTTCCCATGATGTCAAGCAAAGAGGCACTGAGTTTGAAGGTAGGCCTCGAATTATATCCACAGGTACACCTCTGATAGGTTCCTATCAGAACCTTCTAAAACCATGAAATAATTTTCTGGAATTTTTCAAGCTGTTTAAAGGCACAGTCAACTTAGTGTATCTAAACTTCTGACACACTGGAATTGTGATACAATGAATTATAAGTGAAATAATCTGTCTGTAAACAATTGTTGGAAAAATGACTTGTGTCATGCACAAGATAGATGTTCTAACCGACTTGCCAAAACTATAGTTTGTTCACAAGAAATTTGTGGAGTGGTTAAAAAAAAGGTTTTAATAACTCCAACCTAAGTGCATGTAAACTTCCAACTTCAACTGTATGTATTGCCATACATACATTTTCCCTCTCCTCTTGGAAGCATGATGATGATGTCACTCTTTCTCATATCTGAATGCAGGCCATGATTCATCCTGACACAGGAGAGAAGATTTTCATGCCTTTTCGAATGTCAGGTATGACTTCCAAGTGAAGATTTTCACCAGAGTGACTTTTATTTTTTTAATGGTAATTTTTACACTGATTCTATATCTTTTTGTTGCATCTAAACAGGTTATGTCCCATTTGGAACACCAATTGTAAGTCTTATATGAAATTATTACGGTATTTCATATGTATCTATAGATACAATATTCAACTTTGTCCTGAAGATGATTACTGTATGTAAATACGTGTAACATCTGGTATGGTTATTTGTTTAATAATACACTGTTGGTTGTACTGACTTTTTGGTTTCGAGGGAAGCAGTCATTCTGGAGACCTTGCAAGACTAGAGCAGTTGCACTATTGTCTCCCTGTCTGGCCTAATCTAGGTTGTGGGCCTTCTTCTTCCAAATCAGACTGTGGTATCCACCATTTTCTGGCAGGTAAAGACATTACAAGCAACCTTTTCAGCAATAACGGTCCCATGCTGTTAATATCCACATTGGATATGCTCTCCTTCCCAGAGAGGTAAAGTGATGTAATTGAATTTCACAGAATGTTTTTTTTTCTCCTTTCAGTGGCTTAACCAGAGTCACAATGCCTGTGTCAACTACTCAAACCGCAATGCTACTAAGGTAGTGTATGATGCTACCAAGGTAGTGTATGAGAGGATCATTTATATTATTTACGACTTGATTCTCAGAAAAGCTATTGAATTACAATTCTGTGTCAGTGTTTTTGGTCCACATACTGTTCCACTGCTCCATAGCAACTAGCACTGCATCTCCTGCATCTGGCGCTGTAGACTTCCTTCATTTTAGCCATGGCTCATGTCCATTAGGCACCAAATAGAAGAAAATGGACTGAAACAGCGAGGGACTACCTGGGCTTGTGCAATAAGAGACACACATGTTTGTTTTCCATTGCAACAACGGCTATGGTTTGCTCTAATTAACACCACCCAGATGTACAGTATAGAAAGTGTTTTGAACATGTGACTGATGTCAAAGTGTACATTTTCCATTCAAGGTTTTGGTATTCAAGAGAGTGATTTTAGCCAATGTTAGCCTTACGTAAGAGGCTGTGAGATACTAAGTCATTCGTGTTGTTGTTCATATTAGCCTACACCGACATCCACGTTTCTTCAAGGTTACTTCGGAGCTGTGACCAGTGCTGTCTCTCTTGCGGTCAGTTGATGATTATTATACATGTATGGGAATGAATATTCAGTTTCAGCGATTCTGCTATATTCTGCTGTATGTAACGTGTTAAATGGGTTTAGAGCACAGGCGGCCAATAGCACCTTAATTGGGAAGGACTGGCTCATAGTGATGGCTGAAACGGAAAGAATGGAATAGTATGGAACACATCAAATACATGGTTTCCATGTGTTTGATACCATTCCAGACATTATTATGAGCCGCCCTCCCCTCATCAGCCTCCTGTGGTTTTAGAGTGTATCCTAAACTTTGTGCTGTGTTGTTCAGGTAGGACTGAATGTACTGATTCAGAAAGCCAACAGGTTGAGTCCAGCAACCCGAATGATAATACAGAGACTCATCCCTTTCCCAGCTGTGGGTAAGTATTCGTAAATCATTCGAATAAAAACACATTAATATAGTATTAATGTGAACATCTAAACTTGATTTAAAATCAGTTTGTCACAAAGTAATATGAGCTACAGGTGCAAATGAATAGGCTGCACTGCGTTTACTTTTGGGTTCATTCTCCGTCTGTCCTGTATGTAGGTCTTCTCCTTTTTGTTAATAGAGCTTTGCTATAAATGCATCAATCACAGGGATAAATCACCTTTAACAAGAGCTGCCGGTTTCTTCTCTATAAGCTTTGTATGGTTAGCATTGTGTAGCTAATAGCTACCCTCCTACTACATAGATCTCTGTTCAATATTGTCAAGGTTGTACTATAAGCTCTCCCCAGTTGTAAATGTGAAACCTATGTGCTTACTAAGGGCCTGTCTATAGACCTCACATGCTGAAGCGGAATACTCAAAACAAATCAAGATGAAATAGATACATTGGCCCTGTTGGAATACTCTTAAAATGCATCCTTCCTTCCTGCCATCCCTAAAGTAGTCGGCGGCAGGTAGCCTAGTGGTTAGAGCGTCGGGCCAGTAATCGAAAAGTCGGTGGTTCAAAAACTGGAGCTGACTAGGTGAAAAATCTGTTGTGCATGTGAGCAAGGCACTTAACCCTAATTTGCTCCAGGGGCGCTGTACTACGGCTGACCCTGTAAAAGAAAATCAACATTTCACTGCACCTATCTGACTAGTCTAGTGGTGTCAGATCAGTGATTACTTCAAGAATGGGAGGAAGGAAAGATATGTTTTTAGAGTATTCAAATGGGTAGGTCTCAATCTCAGCTGAATGTCAGGCATTGCCACTGTCACAACCAGTATTCTCTGCTTACTTAGCCAGTGCCAACATTTGCAACGTGGGCCTCATGAGGCACAATGAGCTGTCGGAGGGCGTCGACGTGCTGGACGAAAATGGGAACATATTGGGCTCCTCAAAGATTGCTGCCAAACATGTGAGTGGCTGGTCATCAGTGAGACCTCTCGCACAAGCCTTAATAAAAATACTGTTTCCTTCCTGGCCACAAAGAGAAAATAAATGGAGTCATTCCACTCGCTAGCTATCAAACATACTGTGCAGATACAGTGCCTTCAGAAAGTATGCATACCTCTTGACTTATTCCACATTTTGTTGTGTTAAAGCCAGAAAAAAAAGTCTAAATCAGTCCGCTAATATACAGCATCAGTCAAAAGTTTTGACACACTCATTCAAGTATTTTTCTTTATTTTTACTATTTTCTACATTGTAGAATCATAATTATGGCAAGAACAGCTCCTAATATGGACTTGGTCTTTTACCAAATAGGGCTGTCTTCTGTATACCAACCCTACCTTGTCACAACACAACTGATTGGCTGAAACGCATTAAGAAGGCACACCTGTTAATTGAAATTCATTTCAGGTGACTACCTCATAAAGGTGGTTGAGAGAATGCCAAGAGTGTTCAAAGCTGTCTTCAAGGCAAAGGGTGGCTATTTTGAAGAATCTCAAATCTCAAATATATTTTGATTTGTTTAAACACTTTTTATGCTTACGACATGATTTCATGTGTTATTTCATAGTTTTGATGTCTTCACTGTTATTCTACAATGTAGAAAATAGTTAAAATAAAGAAAAACCCTTGAATGAGTAGGTGTGTCCAAAAGTTTGACTGGTACTGTATATTTTTATTAATATATATTTGTAATTGAGATTTTTCAGGGGGGGTGCCCCTACTATGACAATATTTGTACATTATTCTTTAAAAAAATGTTTAACCACTGTCAAGTTGGTTGTTGATCATTGATAGACAGCCATTTTCAAGTCTTGCCATAGATGTTCAAGATGATTTAAGTCAAGACTGTAACTAGGCCACTCAGGAACATTTCATATTGTCTTGGTAACCAACTCCATTGTAAATTTGGCCTTGTGTTGTAGGTTATTGTCCTGCTGAAAGGTAAATTTATATCCAAGTGTTTGTGGGAAAGCAGACTGAAACAGGTTTTCCTCTAGGATTTCCCTTAGCTCTATTCCATTTATTTTTATTTTAAAAAACTCCCTCGTCCTTACCGATGACAAGCATACCCATAACATGATGCCACCAACATGCTTTAAAATGTAAAGAGTGGTACTCAGTGATGTATTGGATTTGCCCCAAACATAACAAATTGTATTCAGGACATAAAGTTACTTTCTTTGCCACCTTTTTTGCAGTTTTACTTTAGTGCCTTATTGCAAACAGGATGCATGTTTTTTTTATTTTATATTTTGTATTCTGTACAGGCCTCCTTCTTTTCACTCTGTCATTTAAGTTAGTATTGTGTTGTAACTACAATGTTGTTTATCCATTCTGTTTTCTCCTATCATGGCCATTAAACTGTTTTAAAGTCACCATTGGCCTCATTGTTAAATCACTGAGCGGTTTCCTTCCTCTCCAGCAACTGAGTGAGGAAGGACACCTGTATCTTTGTAGTGACTGGGTTTATTAATACACAATTCAAAGTGTAATGAATAACTTCACCGTTCTCAAAGGGATATTCAATGTCTGCTTTTTTATTTTTACCCATCTACCAATAGGTGCCCTTCTTTGTGAGGAATTGGAAAACCTCCCTGGTCTTTGTAAACACAGATTCAACCTGTGTTTAACATTCACTGCTCGACTGAGGGACCTTTAAAATTGTCTGTATGTGTGGGGTACACAGATGAGATAGTCATTTAAAAATCATGTTAAACACAATTATTGCACACAGAGTGAATCCATGCAACTTATGTGACTTGTTAAGCAAATATTTACTTATGAACTTATTTAGGCTTGCCATAACATTTCAGCTTTTTATTTGTAAATCATTTATAAAAAATTCTTAAAACATAATTCCACTTTGACATTATGGGGTATTGTGTATAGGCCAGACAATTTTAAATTCAGGCAGTAACACAAAATGTGGAAAAGTCAAGGTGCGTGAATACTTTCTGAAAGCACTGTATATCAAATTCATTGTTTTAGCATATTCAATCAATATTTAGAATGAAAGATACCCTGACCAAGATGGCCATCCTGTAATCATGTCCATTCTAGTGTTCTATTTAGTTCTCTGTTCCTGGCAAAATATTTTGTCTGCAAACTGTCGATATTTTATATTTGATGCAAAATGTGTATTTTTAATGTGTGGAGAATCAGTTTCTGAATAGTCTGTCTGTGACTGAAGTCAGTATGATTCTTTATATGAGGTTCAAAAAAGTAAGAACAGGTTTATTTTATAATTTATTATTATTAAACATAAACATATGTATGTGTTTTTCCTGATATGTCCACATGCTGCATCCTTCAAACCTCATGGGAGGGGGAATTTAATCCAACATATTGCAATATTTTGAATTGAAGCATGTGCACAATATTGTTCTTTCCCCCCAGGCAATTATGGAGACAGCCTTTACCAGAGTGGTCCTCCCGATGCCAATATTTGTCCTTCCTCCCATCATTATGTCCTACCTAGAAAAGTAAGTCATGCTTCTAGATGGGTCAGAAATATTTAGTGTACTGCCTTGTCTAGTCCCTGCATTAATATCAGAATAGTGTCAGTTGAGTTATGGTCATCCCAATATTTAAAGCCTGAAAAATAGGGTCCTGGATAGGACAATGTTTTCAACAAATTAACATTCTGTGGCATTTCATTTTTTGGAAGGGTGGAGGTTTAATCATTTTGTAATCATGTGTAAGAAATGTTGTATTCGTGTTGAGATTGTACTCAATACAAATGCCAAAATCAAATGTGTGCTTCCCTTATTGTCTGTTAGACTTCCATTGCTGCAGATGAATCGGAGGCTGTTGCTGCCCATCCACAGCCTGGTGTGTCTGGCTACCTTCAGCCTCTCCCTGCCCCTGGCCATCAGCCTATTCCCACAGATGTCTCAGGTACCACTGCTGCTGCTATCCCTGGAGGCTGGCTGGACAGCTGGGGAGGAATTCACCTCACACACACTTCACTTGTCTCTCTTGTAATTAAGAACGAACGATAAAGGTTCTGGATTTAGAGGTACTGTGACAGGCTATTAGGTGTTGCAGACGGTTGGTAGGCGTATTGTGTGTTTACATGTTTCTGTGGTTCAACTTCAACAGATAGAGGTGTCTCAGCTTGAGCCGGAGATCGCAATGGCAACCGATTGCAAGGTGGTGACCTACAACAAGGGACTGTGATGACTGGCCCCCGAGGAGAGAGTAGAGGACAGGGCACTGAACAGCGGTGCAAATTAGCCTCCTTTTTGACTGGCTGTAACGGACACTCCAGGTCTCTCTCTGGTGTAGGGTGAAGTTGCCCCTAGATGCTGATCTTGGCTCAGTTTTGTATTTTCCCATTAATGGATTGGGGAGGAGAAGCTTATCCCAGATCTGAACCTAGGGTAAACTTCACCCTGGATCTCTGTCTCCCATAGCATGGTAACAGCTCCAGGCACTTTTTGCTGCATTAAAATAGTGTAGCATAGATAATGTACTGTCTTAATCAATGGTTTTAATGCAACACATTCCATGGAATGTGAAAATTATGCAAATCAGTAAGGATGGAGGGAGGTTAACGGAACAATATTGTTGTCATATGTAATATGTTGTAATATGTTATGATGGAACTTTATAATGTAATGCCCATACCATACCAGCTACTTCGCACTTGGTCATGCTGATCAACCCAATTGTTAACATTTTAATGAGATGTTTTTATTGTTGACCCGAAGTTTAAAAAAAAAATGTTTAAGTAAAAGATACAATCAAAAATAGTTTTACAATCACATGAATCAGTGTTGAGTGATAGATCCTGACAGACTGTTACATACCCCTTGACTTATTCCACATTGTTTTGTTACAGCCTGAATTCAAAATGGATTAGATAGATTTGTTTTCTCTCACCCATCTACACACAATACATAAATATCTAATTTACATAAGTATTTACACCCCTGAGTCAATCACATGTTAGAATCACCTATGGCAGTGATTCCAGCTGTAAGTCTCTACAAGCTTTGCACACCTGGATTGTACAATATTTATACATTCTTTTTAGAATTCTTCAAGCTCTGTCAAGTTGGTTGTTGATCATTGCTAAACATCCATTTAAGTCTAGCCATAGATTTTCAAGCCTAATTAAGTCAAAACTGGAAGTAGGTCACTCAGGAACATTCAATGTTGTCTTGGTAAGCAACTCCAGTGTATATTTGGCCATGTGTTTTAGGTTATTGTCCTGCTAAAAGGTTGTTGATCCATCCTCCATTTCTCCTATCACAGCCATTAAACTCTGTAACTGTTTTCAAGTCACCATTGGCTGGCCTCATGGTGTAATACCTGAGCGATTTCCTTCCTCTCCGGCAACTTAGTTAGGAAGGACGCCTGTATCATTGTAGTAACTGGGTGTATTGATACACCATCCAAAGTGTAATTATTAAGTTCACCATGCTCAAAGGGATATTCAATGTTTGCTTTTTTTTTACCCATCTACCAATAGGTGCCCTTATTTTGAGGCATTGGAAAACCTCCCTTGTGTTTGAATCTGTATTTGAAATTCACTGCTCGGCTGAGGGACCTTACAATTATCTGTATGTGTGGGGTACAGAGAGGAGGTGGTCACTCAAAAATCATGTTAAACACTATTCTTGCACACAGAGTGAGCCAATGCAACTTTATTATGTTACTTGTTTAGCAAATATTTTCTCCTAAACCTATTTAGGCTTGCCATAACAAAGGGGTTGAATACTTATTGACTCAAGACATTTCAGATTTTCATTTATAATGAATTTGTAAAAAACTCTAAAAACATTCCACATTGACGTAATGGGGTATTGTGTGTAGGCCAGTGACACAACATGTGGAAAAAGTCAAGGGGTGTGAATACTTTCTGAAGTCTCTGTATATCAAAAGATGGCCATCCTGTAATCATCTCCATTCTACTGTTCTATTTAATTCTGTGTTCATGGCTAAAAATATATTGTCCGTAAACATAATATCAATTGAATCCATTTTAAATTCAGGCTTTACCATAACAACATGTGGAAATAGTCTAGGGGTGAAATACAGGCTATTGTTGAATCCCAGTTCTCTACCCTCCTCCCTAGGTGTGCACCATCATGGATTTAAAAGCACTGGATTGGTGTAAGATTCCACCACTATTATTGGGAGTGCACACTTGGGGAGAAGGGTGGAGAATCGGGATGCAGCCGAGGTCTGTTTCTTGACTAGGGCCATTCTAGGACATTCTAGAGGAAGTCGGTTTGTGGACCACGGTTGCTAAAAATAAAGTTGTCTATTCTACGTTTTATATTTTTGTACATTCCTTTCCCGATGATAATTGCATGAGAAAGGGTACAATACAGTATTGACTGATTGAAGAAGTTATATAACTGGTGCACAGTTATATTGCACAGTAAAATGTTTTTGTGTGTATATAACATTATTACCAGAATATATTGTACTAACCAATGTGTTATCCATTACCTCCTCTACATATTTAAAACTGGAATCCTTAGTTGCTAAATTCATTTTTGGACTTAACTTAATTATATATACCCATTAATTCTTGAAGAATATAACTTATAAATGCCTCATTAATTTAGTTCAAATGTACCCGATCAGAACCCAAAATATAAGATTATTTTACTCCAATGTTTGTAAACAATGTAAACAAATACTTTGTAGCCTCAACATGGTTAAAACTATAAGTGTTATATCATGGATGGTCAGTCCTTGCATCAATAGCTTTGTCTATGAATTTGAAAGTGGTGATATTTTTCCAGACCCATCATCACTCAGCTTTGAACCAAATCAGAGGTAGAGTGACCACTTTATTGTTTCAATTAAGGATTCTATTCTATTTATTTTATGCTACTCAAAATGTACTAAATGTTATCTATGATTCAATGGCATATCAAAATGTTTAGTAATATTCTAAAATATATAAACTTTTATTTGTCTTCTGTCAAATGCATGTATGTGTGACAGTGAGCCATATACCTTTGCGTGACAATGAGGGTCAGCTTCTGCATAATTCATTCATTTATCAGGTGCTGTAAAATATTGGAAAAAGTTTGGCGTTCATGATATGATTCATTACATTTCATCGAAGATAAAATCATGTCAGAATTTTGCAAGGCACTAATTGTAGTCATTCTGAAAACAAGAAAAATACTAGATAAATCAACCGCTAGAGGCCACTAAATGCCTACGGGTAGACACTTCTAAAAACGTCAGAGTTGAAAGGTCGAAGGTTGTTTTGAAGATGGCTGCCCCCCAAGATGACATGTTTTCTCTCTGCGTCGACCCCACTAAAGTTAGCAGTTGTGTGGAAGTCCGATTTATTGACAAGATTAAGGTAATGTGCAGACAATGATTATTTTGAAAAGGCTAATTTCAAGTTTATCGGATCTAGCACCGTTTTGATGCCAAATTCATTGGCACGCATGCTGTCAATCTGTAGACTGGCTGGGCAAATCAAAAAATTATTCGCAGGACAGAATTTGTTGTCATTTTGTTGACGTTTGTTTTCTGGCAGGCTATGGCTACGTAGTTACTTGCTAGCTGTGTTAATGTTTTAGATTCATCATGGTGTAACCGATGTGAAATGGCTAGCTAGTTAGCGGGGTGCGGGCAAATAGCGTTTCAATCGGTGACGTCACTCCCCTTGCTTAGCAAGGGCCGCGGCTTTTGTGGAGCGATGGGTAACGATGCTTTGAGGGTGGCTGTTGTAGATGTGTGCAGAAGTTCCCTGGTACGAGCCCAGGTAGGGGCGAGGAAAGGGACGGGAAGGTATATTGTTACAATGGCTTATTGTAGTTAGCTAGCAAATTACTTTCACCTCCAATTACAGTCACCACCGTCATGCCACATGGATTGCTATCTGATTCCTTTTAAAACTAGCTAAGCTTTTTGTCTAGTTAAACAACTAGCATCTTGAAACGTTAGCTATCTAGGTATGCACAGAGATACCTTTTGGGGAGCTAATAAAGTGCAACGGCTAGCCTGTTCTGAGTCAATCAAATCAAATTTATTTGTCACATACACATGGTTAGCAGATGTTAATGCGAGTGTAGCGAAATGCTTGTGCTTCTAGTTCCGACAATGCAGTAATAACCAACAAGTAATCTAACTAACAATTCCTAAACTACTGTCTTGTACACAGTGTAAGGGGATAAAGAATATGTACATAAGGATATATGAATGAGTGATGGTACAGAGCAGCATAGGCAAGATACAGTAGATGGTATCGAGTACAGTATATACATATGAGATGAGTATGTAAACAAAGTGGCATAGTTAAAGTGGCTAGTGATACATGTATTACATAAGGATGCAGTCGATGATATAGAGTACAGTATATACTTATGCATATGAGATGAATAATGTAGGGTAAGTAACATTATATAAGGTTAGCATTGTTTAAAGTGGCTAGTGATATATTTACATCATTTCCCATCAATTCCCATTATTAAAGTGGCTGGAGTTGTGTCAGTATGTTGGCAGCAGCCACTCAATGTTAGTGGTGGCTGTTTAACAGTCTGATGGCCTTGAGATAGAAGCTGTTTTTCAGTCTCTCGGTCCCAGCTTTGATGCACCTGTACTGACCTCGCCTTCTGGATGATAGCGGGGTGAACAGGCAGTGGCTCGGGTGGTTGATGTCCTTGATGATCTTTATGGCTTTCCTGTAACATCGGGTGGTGTAGGTGTCCTGGAGGGCAGGTAGTTTGCCCCCGGTGATGCGTTGTGCAGACCTCACTACCCTCTGGAGAGCCTTACGGTTGAGGGCGGAGCAGTTGCCGTACCAGGCGGTGATACAGCCCGCCAATAGGATACGCTTTGTGTGGATAAAATATGGGTAGGTGCATATTACTGTATTTGACATTGCTTTTTATATCTAAACATTTGGTTTTTATTTTAGGGCAAGGGATTATTCGCCAAGAAGGCCATCAAGCAAGGAGACACCATTTTTATTGAGCGCCCTCTTGTCTCTGCCCAATTCTTGTGGAATTCCCTGTACAAGTACAAAGGTGAGGTGTTCAAGATTTAGGTGATTGACAGACTGAACACATCCTCCTTCCTAAAATCGTGGAGCAAAAATGTTCCAGCATGCTTTGCTTTCGCATGCTTTGCTTTTTAGATTAACATAGACCAAGGGGGAAACCTCACATTTTGAGTCTTTTGAATGGTCTTTCATATTTAGTGACATGACCCTTAGTTGTCTCATTTATCATCCATCCCTGTCTCTTCTCCAGCCTGTGAGTTTTGCTTGCGTGCTCTGGAGACAGCCGAGGATAATGCCCGTAGACTCAGTGGCATCCCTGACCTCAGTCTACCCCACCCCGAGCTGTGCAAAGTACATCCAGAGCTGCACCAAGCTTGCCCACAATGCCAGGTGTGTGCCTCTCACAAGTCCTCCTCATCCTCACTGCCAATTAAGGACAGTACTGATCGAAAAACACATTGTAACCCTTTTTTGAAAGTGGAAGCAAAGTACTTTTAGCATATATTTTCGTTTGTCTCCTGCATCTTCGAAAAACTGAAGTTTAATTGTAAGGATGTTTTTTCTATTAATAGCGTAAAATTAAGATGTACAGAAAGACTCATGTGAAGGCCAAATTACAGAGGAGGAACTTCTTGATGCAATTAAAGCCTTTAAGTCCAGTAAAACTCCAGGGCTGGATGGCATACCAGTTGAGGTACATCAAACCTTTTTCCATTATTAGCATGTTTTGATCACTTCTATAAAAATGGTAGACTATTGAATACTCAGCAAGAAGGTCTGATTTCACTATTACTGAAACCGGACCCAGGTGGTAAATCCAGCCCACCTAAAAAAACGGATGCCCTGTTGTGATACAAAAATTCTAGCAAATTGCATAGAATAAAACAAACAAAAAACTATTGTCAGACAAGTTTTTTTTACATGGATGATACATAGGAAATAATATAAGAGAAGTACTGGAAACAATAGAACACTATGAAAAATCGGGGAAAAAGGGCCTGGTGTTCATTTTGAAAAGTACAACTAGGATTTATAGATAGATGGAGTATTTTAATTTTGGAGGATATCTTATACAATGGGTTAAAGTTATGTATAGTAACTCCAGTTGTAAACGAGTAAATAACGGGCTACTTCTCAGAAAGTATTAAACTGTCAAGAGGAGTGAAACAATGTTGTCCACTATCAGCATATCTATTAATAAACACGTACCATTCCAGTGTTTTAATTGCTATATTGTAATTACTTCGCCACCATGGCCTATTTATTGCCTTAACTCCCTTATCTTACCTCATTTGCCCTCACTGTATATAGACTTTTTGTTTTCCACAATGCATTTTAGAAAGTTAGCAAAATTAGATATATTGCGCCATGAAAAGGTAAATACCTGTCTATTTGTGGAAAAATCACCCTGATTAATTATTTAGTCATATCCCAGTTTACGTATTTACTCATGGCCCTGGCTACACTGAACAACTTGTTTTTTTAAATGTTTTATTGTATGAGCAAAGAATATTCTAAAAATGTTTTAATAGCAAGCCAGACAAAATTAAACGTGCCTATTTATATAATTAATATGAATTCAGAGGGCTGAAATTTAAATATTAAAGCATTGAACCTTTCACAAGGCTTCAGTCATACAAAAATTGTACTTCAATCTGAACTGGTTTTCAGCAGATTAGTAAGAATAGCTCATCCCGTGTTCAAAAAAGGCTTTTTTCCTTTTAGTCAGATTACAACACCTTTCAGTTATTTGAAAATGAAATAATCTCTAGAATATCCCTATTTTTGGAACAAGCCATGGAAAGCTGGTTCAATTTCAGTTTAATCTAACTTAAAAGACAGAACAAATATTACAACAAATATTATGGTTAAACTCCTATACTAATTGATACAAATAATATATATTTTATTTTTGGAAAAATCATATAATTATCTAATCTTTGTTAATGATATCATAAATGCAGCAGAGGGGAGTTATGTCACACATACGGCTAACATTAATATACGGAAATGTCTGCTTTATTCAAAATTACAGCCAACTGATTGCAGCATTACCACGGGATGGGGGAGAAAGTAAAGAACTTGTCTGTCGGCCCTACATTAGACCAAAATTGGTTAAAGAAAAAATAAATATACCAGTTTCATTTAAGGACCAAAAAATGGACAGCTGCGCCATAAAAGTTGCAAAATAGTTGTGATGAGATGTTCAATGTTCCCGATTCCATGGCACATGGTTTATGAACTGATGGATTCAAAACGTATAGTTGTCCCATTTAAATTATTTTGCTAAATTCTTGCAACCATTAAAATGTTATGTATATGGGGGAAACATCCATCCCAGCTCTGTAGATTTTGCTGTGGGGATACAGAATCATTAGATCACTTGTTTTGGTACTGTCCACGTGTAGCGTGTTTTTGGTCACAGGTTCAGAAATGGCTTAAGATTTACAATATTTACCTGGAGATGGCACAGCAAATAGCACGGCTGGGTGACTTGAAAAGCCATAGTCAATCAATCTAATAATACTCTTAGTAAAAATGTTCATCTCCCAAAAAATTATATGAAAATAGGAAGGTTCAGAACGTTTATGAAACATTACAGCAGAGTTATTTGGGAATGAGATTGATGGGAGGATTTGAGGGTAACAGAAGGGTGGTACAAAAAAAGATAACTAATGTCTAATATTCTGTGACTGTATATTTTATGTATAAGCTTTAAGTGTAGGCCTAAGTATTGTTGTCCATTAGATTACTCCAATTAGGGGAATAATAGTTAATAAATAATAATAGTTAATAAAGGGGAAACTATAAAACATATGGGGGATTGGAAATTATGAAGACAATGACATAGATTGTGGGTTCTATTAATAGTCAATATTCAAGCTGATCTACCCCCTAAAAAATACAAATAAATACATACATTGAATTGGAAAGCAATATGGAAGATTCCTACTTTGCCTGTGTTTTCGGATCAGTAAAGATTAAGGATTAGAAGCCACTTAAATGAGATGTACCTACCCAATGCCACATGGAGATGTGTTGATATGCTGTAGCTACTTCCTCCAATCTCGTCCAGTGTCTCGTTTTGGGTTTCAGTGAGACTTTGTTTCCCCCTGCAGGTGATGTACTGTAGCAACGAGTGTCGGCAGGCTGCGGCAGACCAGTACCATCGGGCCCTGTGCCTAGGCTCCTCCCAAGAGGACCCAAACCACCCCATCAGCAAACTAAAGGATGCCTGGAGGTGAGATGGATTTTCTGTTTAATTGAATACCACTAGATGGGGCCCATATTTTCCTTGGGCTGGATTTAATATTTTTACTAGCTGTCAAATCCTTGCTTCCTCATTTCCTCTAATTCTTCACCTCTCTCTCAAAGCACCCTCCCTTGCAACTCCCTTGCTTTCAATTAGATTTGTGTAAACAAGGACGAGAAAGCAAGGATTTGACAGCTACTAACATTTTCAGATCCAGCCCCAGTAATATTTTGTCTGTGATTGCTGCAGTATGAATTGACATTGTCCCTTATCTGTCCCCTAGGAGCATGCACTACCCTCCTGAGACCTCCAGCATCATGCTCATGGCCAGGATGGTGGCCACTGTCAAACAGGTGAGCCTCCTCTGCCTCAGCCTTTTTTTGTTGAGCTTCTCCAGTTCCAAAGTGGGTTGCACTTTGTATTTGCATTCTGTCTTTGTAGTGAATGTTAGTTTGAGATTAAGGTTTTTGGAGATTGAAAGATCTTCACAATGCCTGGAGAAGCATTTAACCTGTCAGTTTGCTATAATAAACCTATATTCTTTGCATACCTGTGCATAATATGTATTTCTCAAACATAATAATAATAATAATGTTTGAATCATTTGTGTCATGCAGGCCCAAGACAAAGGGCACTGGCAGAAGCTGTTCTCTCAATTCTGCAGCCGTGCGGCCAACGAGGAGGAGGAGATTGCACATAAGCTGCTGGGAGAGAAGTTCCAGGTAAGCATAGAGATAATGGCTGTGTCTACAAATGTTAGCTACAAGCTGTTAAATCCTTGCTTCCCCCATCCTTGTTTCCTAAATTCCCCTTAAGGCTCATTGGAGGAGGTCTGAGGAAAGGACCTTGGAACACTCCTCCAATGTGCTTTGAGAAGAATTGAGGAAACAAGGTTTGAGCTTCAAATTTGGTTTAAAGAAAATGTGGTCAGTAATTACCTTTGAGTCACCATTGGAATAGATTTTAAAATGGTTACTTAATGACTGTTACCTTCATTTTGAGATTGTATTGGGTTTGTAGGGGCAGTTGACCGTACTACGAACCCTGTTTACAACGGCACTTTACGACGATCATCTCAATCGGGTGAGTGTGGCACTATTTCCCCTTTCACAACCAATTTATTTATAGACATAAAGTCGTGGCCACAAGTTTTGAGAATGACACAAATATACATTTTCACAAAGTCTGCTGCCTCAGTGTCTAGATATTTTTGTCAGATGTTACTATTGAGTGTCAAAGTCTTTTATTGACAATTATATGAAGTTGATGCAAAGTCAATATTTGCAGTGTTGACCCTTCTTTTTCAAGAACTCTGCAATCCGCCCTGACATGCTGTCAATTAACTTCTGGGCCACATCCTGATTGATGGCAGCCCATTATTGCATAATCAATGCTTGGAGTTTGTCAGAATTTGTGGGTTTTTGTTTGTCCACCCGCCTTTTGAGGATTGACCACATTCTCAATGGGATTAAGGTCTGGGGAGTTTCCTGGCCATGGACCCAAAATATCGATGTTTTGTTCCCTGAGCCACTTAGTTATCACTTTTGCCTTATTGCAAGGTGCTCCATCATGCTGGAAAATGCATTGTTCGTCACCAAACTGTTCCTGGATATTTGGGAGAAGTTGCTCTCGGAGGATGTGTTGGTACCATTCTTTATTCATGGCTGTGTTCTTAGGAAAAATTGTGAGTGAGCCCACTCCCTTGGCTGAGAAGCAACCCCACACATGAATGGTCTCAGGATGCTTTACTGTTGGTATGACACAGGACTGATGGTAGCGCTCACCTTGTTTGTCTTCTCCGGACAAGCTTTTTTCCGGATGCCCCAAACAATCGGAAAGGGGATTCATCAGAGAAAAAGACTTTACCCGAGTCCTCAGCAGTCCAATCCATGTACATTGCGCAGAATATCAGTCGGTCCCTGATGCTTTTCCTGGAGAGAAGTGGCTTCTTTGCTGCCCTTCTTGACACCAGGCCATCCTCAAAGTCTTCGCCTCAACTGTGTGTGCAGATGCACTCACACCTGCCTCCTGCCATTTCTGAGCCATCTCTGTACTGCTGGTGCCCCGATCCCGCAGCTGAATCAACTTTAGGAGACGGTCCTGGCGCTTGCTGGACTTTCTTGGGCGCCCTGAAGCCTTCTTCACAACAATTTTGAACCACTCTCCCTGAAGTTCCTGATGATCTGATAAATGGTTGATTTATGTGCAATCTTACTGGCAGCAATATCCTTGCCTGGGAAGACCTTTTGTGCAAAGCAAAGATGACGGCACATGTCCTTGCAGGTTACCATGGTTGACAGAGGAAGAACAATGATTCTAAACACCACCCTCCTTTTGAAGTTTCCAGTTTGTTATTCCAACTCAATCAGCATCACAGAGTGATCTCCAGCCTTGTCCTCGTCAACACTCACACCTGTGTTAACGAGAGAATCACTAACATGATGTCAGCTGGTCCTTTTGTGGCAGGGCTGAAATGCAGTGGAAATGTTTTTGGGGGATTCAGTTCATTTCCATGGCAAAAAGGGACTTTGCAATTCATCTGATCACTCTTCATAACATTCTTGAGTATATGCAAATTGCCATCATACAAACTGAGGCAGCAGACTTTGAAATTCAATATTTGTGCCATTCTCAAAACTTTTGCCATGACTGTACATGTTTTTCGAGCTGGTACTTGTCTACTGGGAGCGAAGAAGTAGCTAAGGCTGTAAAATAATGTCTTTGAACAATTTCTTTTGGACATGTGTGATTATGATGCAGATAGTTTATGCTATAAGGTGTGTCCTTGCATGTTACAGTGGTTTACACCTGAAGGATTTCGTTCCCTCTTCTCCCTTGTGGGGACCAATGGACAGGGTATAGGTACCAGGTAAGTTTCATCTCTAAATCTACAACTCATAAATAATGCACTGTGCCATTAGTCTGAATATTATTAAATTTAAAGTGCTGACATTGTTTTCTTATGTCTCGTTATCTAGTTCTCTCAGTCAATGGGTTCATGCATGTGATGCTTTGGCGCTGACTAGCCAGCAGAGGGAGCAATTGGATTCCTTCATTGACCAACTATACAAGGATGTCGAGAAAGGTCACAATTCCCTCATTACACTCAAATACAGTGCCGTTTCCTGTGACATCTGTACCGTTTGAGGAATACTGCGGAAAACTGATAAATAGATTTGAGTCTAAACCTACATTACCAAGAAAGTTCTTCAGAGGCTTTGTACAGCTCACATTATATGAAAGATAGTAAATAGTACTTGGCGCCTCTGAATTGGGGTGGCTTGACTCAGGCATATTTGAAATTGTTACTAATATGGAATGAACCTCCTCTACTGACAATGGAGGTCAGAGCTGAATTAGATTTGTCTCCGCAGAGACCGGTGACTTTCTGAACTGCGAGGGTTCCGGGCTCTTCCTACTGCAAAGCGCATGTGAGTCGTCACTATCGGAATCCTCAAACTTGCTCAACATACAGAATCAATTAAATTAACTAGAAATACTTTTTTTCACTGGTCAAAAGTTTGATTGTTTGATTATTTCGTCTACTCTCTAGGTAACCATAGCTGCATACCAAATGCGGCGGCATCTTTCCCGAGCAACAACTTCTTGCTTCATCTCAGTGCCCTAATTGACATCAGCCCTGGAGAGGTCAGAAGAGGATGCTGGGGGGGGGGGGGGGGGTGATCAATTCTGGCCGTGGATAGATGGGACAGAACATCCTGGCTGGCTCTGTTGTCAGCCGGTATTAGGGGTCTGAGGCTTTAAGGATTAGAGCGGTTGTGTCAGGCTGTCAGAGAGATTGAGAAGGTTTGCATCTGCCCGTTACAGAAGCATCAGAAGGGGCCAGAGAAATGTTTTGCCAGCCGATTGAATTCTGGCAAAAAATGTGAGCGCTTTCGTGTCGTTCTAATGAACATGACAGGATAGTGACAAGATTTGGCGTCTGCTGCTGAATAAACATGAAACAACCAGATTAAGTAACAAAACTTGAACAATAACTCTAGTAGTTTGTAGTGGCTAACTGTCATTCAATGTTGTGTAAATGAATCCCTATATGGTAACTGTAATGGGAGGTATTTTGATGTAAATGTCCTCATCTGCTAACATGTTAAACTCTGTTTCCTCACATTTCCAGGAGATCAGTATCAGTTACTTGGACTGCTGTCAGCGTGACAGGAGCCGTCATAGCAGACACAAAATCCTGAGGTAAACAACTGAAATCCCCTGTGTACCAATCCTTTTGACAGACTCAAACTGTTCCTAGTTCACTGTATCCTGTTGAAAGGCACTTCATCTTGAAAATCTGCAACTCCCAGAAACTGAAGGTAGTGAAGCGTGAACAAAGACTGGTCTCGGTCTCTTTTCTCAGAAAATGAGAACCAAAGATGGTGGATAAATTAAGATGGTTCACTCAGGTGGTTTACCGTTGAAGAAGAAAAAAGAAAGAAGTCCATTCCAGTCTACTTAAGGCCCAGTTCAGTCAAACATTTCCTGTGCTTTATAACACTTTATATACAAAAGTATGTGTATACCCCTTCAAATGAGTGGATTCGGACATTTTGACAGGTGTATAAAACCGAGCACACAGCCATGCAATATCCATAGACAAACATTGGCAGTAGAATGGCCTTATTGAAGAGCTCAGTGACTTTCAACTTGGTACCGTCATAAGATGCCACCTTTCCAACAAGTCAATCCGTCAAATTTCTGCCCTGCTAGAGCTGCCCCGGTCAACTGTAAGTGCTATTATTTTGAAGTGGAAACATCTAGGAGCAACAATGGCACGGCCGCAAAGTGGTAGGCCACACAAGCTCACAGAACGGGACCACCGATTTGCTGAAGCGATTTGCGTGTAAAAATCATCTGTCCTCGGTTGCAACACTCTACCGAGTTCCAAGCTGCCTCTGGAAGCAACGTCAGCACAAGAACTGTTCGTCAGGAGCGCCATGAAACGGGTTTCCATGGCCGAGCAGCCACACACAAGCCTAAGATCACCATGCGCAATGCCAAGCGGCGGCTGGAGTGGTGTAAAACTCATCCCTATTGGACTCTGGAGCAGTGGAAATGCGTTCTCTGGAGTGATGAATCACGCTTCACCATCTGGCATTCCGACGGACGAATCTGGGTTTGGCGGATGCCAGAAGAACACTACCTGCCCGAATGCATAGTGCCAGCTGTAAAGTTTGGTGGAGGAGGAACAATCGTCTGGGGCTGTTTTTCATGGTTTGTGCTAGCCCCTGAAGGGATATCTTAATGTTACAGCATACAATGACATTCTAGATGTTTCTGGGCTTCCAACTTTGTGGCACTAGTTTGGGGAAGGCCCTTTCTTGTTTCAGCATGACAATGCACCCGAGCACAAAGTGAGGTCCACGCAGAAATGGTTTGTCGATCTGTGTGGAAGAACTCTCAACCCCATCAAACACCTTTGGGATGAATTGGAACGTTGACTGCGAGCCAGGCCTCATCACCCAACATCAGTGACCAACATTAAAGCCTTCCCAGAAGAGTGGAGGCTGTTGTAGGATCGATGGGGGGACCAACTCCATATGTATGTCCATGATTATGGAATAAGATGTTCGACGAGCAGGTGTCCACATACTTTTCGCCATGTATTATATATTCCCACACTGAAGTTGGAATAATACTTTGAAATGTTGAAAATTATGATAATGCCCCTTTGGTATAAGAGTTGTTTTGGCCTGCCTGGTGACAGTGGTTTGTTAGTAGACCAATACCAAAGAGTTCTAAACCTCTGCCAATAAGAGGTAGTTTTCAGTTTTCACCTCCCAACTCAGAACCTCCCAGACAGTCCTAGCTAAATTCTTGCTTAATTGCTCTTTTTGCTTCTTTTCAACGGTTTAAATTTATAACAATCACAGTAACCTACTTAATTGTTACCCAGAAATGATTTGATATCGAGATTAAAATGTCTGCATTAGACCTTTTAACTGGTTGTCTTCCCCATAGACACAAATGCAATAGCAGCTGAGTCTGTTCTACTTAGTTCATTGACTTTCATTGAACCAGAACAAAACAGCGAGTAGGGTGTCTCGCTTCCTCTACCTGGGGTGGCATGGTAGCCTAGTGGTTAGAGCGTTGGACTAGTAGCCAAAAGTTTGCAAGTTCAAACCCCCGAGCTGACAAGGTACAAATCTGTCGTTCTGCCCCTGAACCGGCAGTTAACCCACTGTTCCTAGGCCGTCATTGAAAATAAGAATTTGTTCTTAACTGACTTGCCTAGTAAAATAAAGGTTTAAAAAATAAAATTCCTATTCAGACCCACATTGTATTATGTTTACATAAACAGTAAGTTTACCGTGTTGAATCATGGCATTTATTTTTGAGGAGCTCGCAGATTGACGCAAATGTATTTTATCAGTCTGCCTTATATTCTATATTCTTCCTTTTGTTCTCTCGCCAAGGCAATCTTTGTCCAGAACGAGACACAGAGCCGTGTGACTTATGTAACATCGTTATTCTCTTCCCAGGGATAACTACCTGTTCATCTGCTCGTGTCCAAAATGTGTGTCTCAGATGGATGAGTTGGATCTGACGTCGGATGAGGAGGAGGAGGAGGAGGAGGGGGAGGCCGAGGGGGATGACATGGAGGACGAGATGACGGACGTCTGAGGGGGTAAAAAGACCCGCTCTGTTCCCACTCACCCCCTCCCTCCCTAATCCACTCACTCAGCCATGCTAGCTAACTGCACAGTGAAAACCAACCTTAAAGAAGACCTTGCATATCACCAAACATATCAAATTCGTTATGTAACTAAATCTTTTTTTCAAGGAAAATAAGTCACCCACTGGCCCTACTCTTTGGATCTCCCCCTTGAAAAGCGTTTGCTCACATTACTGTACAGTAGCCAGACGTTTTGGCTGTCACCTCTCGTGTATCTTCTGCTTATTGGAAAAGTTTACATGGAAGACGTCCAGTTCACTAATGTTTTTCATTTATCACCGTTTTTAGTACATTTAGAATGGTAGAAACCATTAAATTGGCAAGATGTCATTTATTCCTCGTGTTGAGTGCATTAGGTGTAGATTAATTCAGACAGAATTATATGGTGCCTGTTCTGCAGAGGATAATTCACTTGGCAAACCAAGTAGTGATAACATTACAGTATGGACAGTATAGAAGAAGTAACTGACCCTAATTTAAGTACATATATTTTCATATGAGATTAGAAACGGTCATTGCAAGCGATGAGGTAACCATCAGCCAGGATATTACTCTGAGACCTTGAGCTGTTGAATGCTTTTGTCAGTTAACTATTTGCCCTTTATTGAGTAGAGCAGATTTTCACTGTTATTTGACAAATGAAATTGCTACTACTGCCCACACATGAATCAATACAACCGCAATGACTGTAATCTTCAGTGCCAACATTTTCAATGTTACCGGACAAATATGGCTAACATCGAATGACTAACTTCAATTATCTCAGTTGGCATTTCAGAGCAGTGGTGCATGAGAAACAAATTGCTTTTGATGTCACACAATGAAATGCTGCAATGTAAGAGCAGCCGTAAATAATGTATGAGAATCCTAGAAATTATCATTTTTATTGCTCTGGCATAAACCATTGAGATTAAAATGTCTTGTCTCTTATTTGCTTTATTTGTATTCTCAGTACAATTTGGATTAAAGCAGAAGTTAAGCCAACTGGCAATTTCTCAGTCTTCATCAAATATGAACCACAAGTCAACATTGTTTGAAGCAGACTGATATCCTGTGGATAACTAGATATTCTGAAGTCATTAAGTCTTATTTGTGAGTTGTCGCCAACATCTTTGAGAGCTTGAAGATTTGACAAGTATTCATTTCTAGTTATTTTCTACTTCATTAGTGGGTCTTTTGATGATTGTTTAATTTGTGTGCCTGTTATAGGCTATCTATTTGCCTGATGACTCAAAACTGAATTATTCTGCTGCTCTATCGTTTGATACATTAGTCAGACTGCCATCATTGAAGTTGTTTGTGGTGACGTCAAAATGAGGGGTGTTGTACAAAACAAAGAAATCAGTGAGTGGATCATCTTTAACCAATCAAGAGTATCAAAGCCCATTGCTAATTTTCATGTGATCTTGCTCTGGCCCAACCCTTCATTTTTTCTATTATAATTGATTTCCATTATAAAAATCTTGAGGGAGGTACTCGATCCAGACTCGGAGAAGAAACTAACGTCCGTGAGTGTAGTGTTTGGCCGGAGCAAGGATTTTTGGGTAAACAGACAAATGATCTATTGATACTAGATAATGTGACTGAGAGCCAGATTTTTTGAATTACCTATTTTGTGATTTCATACAAGCTCCCATTTTTTTTCAGTAACACAAAGGCTGACACTGATGAACATATCTTCCCTATGGGAGTGGTTTAGATGAGTCAAATGCAAATTTCCATTGGAAGCGAACGCATGTTTTTCCTCCATGAGAGGATGCACAAAGCTGGAGCCAGGCATGGTGGGAGGCTGGACCTCTGAACAAGTTCAACACCCATTTGTCGTCATCCTCAGAGCTCATGCCAGTATCCCCACGGGACTTCTTCAGCTCTGGAATGTGGCCTGGCTTTTGGCAGAGAAGTCCATTGCAGGGGTCGAGGGTAGGCAGTCACACACATACACAACACTAATTGCTTAGTTTGTTCCACTGTATAGAAGTCATTTAATAACCCATTCATAGACCCTTACTACCTTTAGCGCCTATTGATAATAGTATATTCTGGTCAGGGGAGTTTATGAGCCCCGATGCTAGTTCTGAACGTTAAACGCATCGCTTGTGGTAAGGTTATCATATCAAATACTTTTCAAAAAACAAAAGGTTAAATTACTGCACACCTTTTATAGGGTTAGTGTTCCCGTACAGCCATACAGTGGGGGGAAAAAAGTATTTAGTCAGCCACCGATTGTGCAAGTTCTCCCACTTAAAAAGATGAGGCCTGTCATTTTCATCATGGGCACACTTCAACTATGACAGACAAAATGAGAGAAAAAAATCCAGAAAATCACCTTGTAGGATTTTTAATTTATTTATTTGCAGATTATGGTGGAAAATAAACTCTTTTTTTTTTACCAAATAATTGTCTCAATACTTTGTTATATACCCTTTGTTGGCAATGACAGGTCAAACGTTTTCTGTAAGTCTTAAGTCCTTATGTAATCTGTAAGTCTTTATGTAATACATGTATCACTAGCTACTTTAACTATGCCACTTTGTTTACATACTCATCTCATATGTATATACTGTACTCGATACCATCTACTGTATCTTGCCTATGCTGCTCTGTACCATCACTCATTCATATATCCTTATGTACATATTCTTTATCCCCTTACACTGTGTATAAGACAGTAGTTTAGGAATTGTTAGTTAGATTACTTGTTGGTTATTACTGCATTGTCGGAACTAGAAGCACAAGCATTTCGCTACACTCGCATTAACATCTGCTAACCATGTGTATGTGACAAATACAAATTTGATTTGATTTCACAAGGTTTTCACACACTGTTGCTGGTATTTTGGCCCATTCCTCCATGCACATCTCCTCTAGAGCAGTGATGTTTTGGGGCTGTTGCTGGGCAACACGGACTTTCAACTCCCTCCAAAGATTTTTTATGGGGTTGAGATCTGGAGATTGGCTAGGCTCCTCCAGGACCTTGAAATGCTTCTTACGAAGCCACTCCTTCATTGCCCGGGCGGTGTGTTTGGGATCATTGTCATGCTGAAAGACCCAGCCACGTTTCATCCTCAATGCCCTTGCTGATGGTAGGCTTTGTTACTTTGGTCCCAGCTAACTGCAGGTCATTCACTAGGTCCCCCCGTGTGGTTCTGGGATTTTTGCTTACCGTTCTTGTGATCATTTTGACCCCACGGGATGAGATCTTGCGTGGAGCCCCAGATCGAGGGAGATTATCAGTGATCTTGTATTTCCATTTCCTAATAATTGCTCCCACAGTTGATTTCTTCAAACCAAGCTGCTTACCTATTGCAGATTCAGTCTTCTCAGCCTGGTGCAGGTCTACAATTTTGTTTCTGGTGTCCTTTGACAGCTCTTTGGTCTTGGCCATAGTGGAGTTTGGAGTGTGACTGTTTTGAGGTTGTGGACAGGTGTCTTTTATACTGATAACAAGCTCAAACAGGTGCCATTAATACAGATGATGAGTGGAGGACAGAGGAGCCTCTTAAAGAAGAAGTTACAGGACTGTGAGAGCCAGAAATCTTGCTTGTTTGTAGGTGACCAAATACTTATTTTCCACCATAATTTGCAAATGAATTAATAAAAAATCCTACAATGTGGTTTTCTGTTTTTTTTTTTCATAATTTTGTCTGTCATAGTTGAAGCGTACCTATGATGAAAATTACAGGCCTCTCTCATCTTTTTAAGTGGGAGAACTTGCACAATGCTGGCTGACTAAATTTCTTATTTGCCAAGATAAGCCATCTACGTGACCGGTTTGGCATATCAAGAAGCTGATTAAACAGCATGATCATTACACAGATGCACCTTGTTGCTGGAGACAAAAGGCCACTCTAAAATGTGCAATTGTCTCACAACCCCACAGATGTGTTACATTTTGAGGGAGCGTGCAATTGGCATGCTGACTGCAGAAATGTCCAACGGAGCTGTTGCCAGACAATTGGATGTTCAGTTCTTTACTATAAGCCGCCTCTAACATTGTTGTAGAGAATTTGGCAGTACATCCGACCGGCCTCACAACTGCAGACCACGTGTAATCACGAGAGCCCAGGACCTCCACATCAGGCTTCTTCACCTGCGGGATTGTCTGGGAGGGCTCTTTCTGTCTGTAATAAAGTCCTTTTGTGGGGAAAAACTCATACTGATTGGCTGGGCATGGCTCCACAGGCCCACCCATGGCTGCACAACTGCCCATTCATGTGAAGTCCATAGATTAGGGCACCGAACACCTGTGTGTAAACCAGGACGGGCTCATAGTAATGGGTGGAACGGAATAAATGGAATGATATCAAACAAGTGGTTTCCATGTGTTTGATGCCATTCCATATACATCATTCCAGCCATTATTATGAGCTGTCCACCCTTCAGCAGCATCCTGTGGTGTAAGCATAACTGGGGAGGAAGTGCAGTTCATCAACTGGAGGCACACAGCGTATGGATCTGTGTAAACCTGCTACAGTAAGTATCTTTCTCGCTGATATGAAAAATAAGGGACATATCAGCATATGTTTTGAAAAACATTTTGCAAGCCATAATTATTTACATTTCCAAACATTAAAACACAGCATCGGGATTGTTCAAAGCTAACCACTGAAAACCCTCCGGATTAGGTTTTTCGTGATCGGTGTGGCAGCCACACACATACACAACAGCATTGCCACTTTGTTTGAGTGCAGGCAGTGCCACACATTGCAATTTTGGAATATGGGCTTTTGGCAGGGCGGTCCAGTTTGGTCCACAGTAGGGTTCGAATTCAGGCAGCCACACACATACACAACACACAGCATTGTCCCTACAAATGGAGAAAGTGGGAAGGTCAATGGACACGCCCCAGGAGAAAGGGGCTGACCCAGATACTCATTTGAAGACAGAAGGGGACAGGAAGTGGGTGGAGGGGGTTGGTGGTGTCCAAATAAAAGGCAATTTTATGCACACAGAAAGAGGCCTTTATTCTAACCAAGGCCAAAACACTAATAATCTACATTTCAATAAAGAGATTGGAAAGGAAGAGAAGTGGGCACATTATAATCATTGCCAAGCCATGCAGAAATGGAGAGAAATGCAGATAGAGAGAGAAATTATAAAATTAACATCTCATGATTTAAAACATGGTTAAATCAGATAAAATTATGTCAAACTTACACGTGCAGGCTTGACATTCAAATTATAATTCATAATATAAATCCTTCAGTATCTGATTAAATATTCATACATCTTTTCACAGGTAACTATGAAACACGTAGCCAAATTCCATAATACGCATCACTTATATGAAAAGCATGGCGTTATGCTGATTGTCACAGTGAAATGTGTTTTCTCTTTGATGGAGATCAATGGTACATCTAAATAACTGACATTTTCAATGACCAGGAGTCCCACACACTAGTAATCACAAACATTCAAATTCATCACTTACAAATGTAGGTTTTATGACTCCATCTTTTTTGACTGAATTTGCACCTACTTGTGACATTTTGTTGAGATTGGATTAGGCATCAGATTACTTTTTCTTATATTATTGGAAAACATTTTCTCTTTTGTCAGTCCCTTTCCTTGAGGTGCACAGTGATATGACTAATAATTGCCAATACTATACATTTCTACCAAAACTTGTTTTATTTTACTAGGCAAGTCAGTTAAGAACAAATTCTTATTTTCAATGACGGCCTAGGAACAGTGGATTAACTGCCTGTTCAGGGGCAGAACGACAGATTTGTACCTTGTCAGCTCAGGGGTTTGAACTTGCAACCTTGAGGTTACTAGTCTAACGCTCTAACCACTAGGCTACCCTGCCACCCCAGCAGATTGAAGTGGGCGCACCATGATTGATGGGTCAGTGCTGAAATGGAAGCTGTTTTGAGACCAGAACGAGTCACTGGGCTTGAAATGGGTACTGTATGGAAACAGTCTACAATATATACACACATTAGGCCCATCCAAAAATTGGTTCCCGCAATGGATACCATGACTGCCTTGGAAGGCTATTCCATGGGTGAGTGATAGATGACCAGTCGAGCTGGGACCAGTCAACCTGAAGGAGGGCGGTTGCACAGTAGCTCACCATGTATGAATACAAACATGATCACTGTCAGTACCGTAGTAAAATAACACTTTTAGAGTTTAGATAGAATGCTTCAGATAAAGTTGAAGTCTGAAGTTTACATACACCTTAGCCAAATACATTTAAACTCAGTTTTTCACCATTTCTGACATTTAATCATAGTAAAAATTCTCTGTCTTAGGTTAGTTAGGATCACCACTTTATTTTAAGAATGTGAAATGTCAGAATAATAGTAGAGAGAATGAATTATTACAGCTTTTATTTATTTCATCACATTCTAAGTGGGTCAGAAGTTTACATACACCCAATTTGTATTTGGTAGCATTGTCTGTAAATTGTTTAACTTGGGTCAAACGTTTTCGGCTAACCTTCCACAAGCTTCCCACAATAAGTTGGGTGAATTTTGGCCCATTCCTCCTGACAGAGTTGGTGTAACTGAGTACGGTTTGTAGGCCTCCTTGCTCGCACACGCTTTTTCAGTTCTTCCCACACATTTTATATTGGATTGAGGTCAGGGCTTTGTGATGGCCACTCCAATACCTTGACAATTTTGTTGTCCTTAAGCCATTTTGCCACAACTTTGGAGTCATTGTCCATTTAGAAGACCCATTTACTACCAAGCTTAAACTTTCTGACTGATGTCTTGAGATGTTGCTTCAATATATCCACATAATTTTCCTCCCTCATGATACCATCTTTTTTGTGAAGTGCGCCAGTCCCTCCTGCAGCAAAGCACCCCCACAACATGATGCTGCCACCCCATGTTTCACGATGAGATGGTGTTCTTCTGCTTGTAAGCTTCCCCCTTTTTCCTCCTAACATAACGATGGTCATTATGGCCAAACAGTTCTATTTTTTTTTCATCAGACCAGAGGACATTTTTTTCAAAAAGTACGATCTTTGTCCCCATGTGCAGTTGCAAACCGTAGTCTGGCTTTTGTTATGGTGGTTTTGGAGCAGTGACTTCTTTCTTGCTGAGCGGCCTTTCAGGTTATGTCGACAGGACAAGACAAACAGACCACAAACTAGATTCAGGGCGCCCACTCCGACAAGGTTAATTGACCCACAGTCCCACACGGTGACATGATATCATTGACGTGCAAATGAGCGATAGAAAACTGATCGCTCAAATGTCACCATTTGGAATATATATATATATTATTTTTTTTGTGCGGGCGCACCATGGTTCCCTGGGCGGCTGCCAATGTCGCCTATGCCTAAATCCGACACTGCCTCCAGGTGTCACCCATCTTCCCCATTATCCCTAGTGTATTTATACCTGTGTTCTCTGTTTGTCTGTTGCCAGATCATTTTCTTCACCAAGCCCACCAGCGTTTTCCCCTCACTCTTGTCTATTTCTAGTTCCTGTTTTCCTTGTATTGACAATTCTGCCTGCCCTGAGCCTGCCTCCTATTCTGTACTTTATCACCACACTGGATTACTGACCTCTGCCTGCCCTGACCCTGAGATTTTGCCTGCCCCTGTTATAGTAATAAATGTTTGCTACTTCGACACTGTCTGCATCTGGGTCTTCCCTAAAACATGATAAACACGGGTAGTTGAAGTTCTCATTAATTTCCCCCACTGATGGTTTGGGAACTTTTGAATTTTTTTACATTTTCAGAATTTCTCCAAACTTTTCAATGTTTTGTTGTAGACAATCAAAATAAAACCGTCCAACTTTTTTTGTGAAAGAAGCGAAGCCTGGATGTCAAGATGAAGGCCGTCCCAAGGAGTCCAAAATGTGGTCTGACACTCAAAGTGCAAATTAGACTTGAAACACTCTGGCTATTCAGTTTAATCTATTCTCGATTTCCGATAATTTTTTGTGGGACATTCTACACATCCTTTCTGGATGAAGCCAATTACGTCAAGCTAGCGCTAGTAGTTAGAATATTTAGCAGGCTAGCGAGATGGCTCTGTTAGATAATACATTTTTCAATATCAAGAGCTACCCTCACATCCAGCGGCTAGCTTCCTGATGGGATATTAATCCTACAAAATGTCACATTCATGAAGCAATTATAACAGAAATATTTTTGGGACTTGGACAGCTCTATAAGACAATCCTGTTTTTTAATAGCACATCTATATTGAAATGAACACCATTGCATCCATTGAGATATATGATTGCATTGTATGATGTCGCTTGTGTTGAATATGGTTTATTATTATTTGATTTATATGTGAATATTCTGAAATCTGGGCCCACATCTCAGATTAGGGGTGCTGATCTAGGATTTGTTTTAGATCGTAATGAACATGATTATATTCACGGGGGGGCGGGGGACATGATCCTAAATCAGCACTTCTACTCTGAGATGCTTTATGACCACGGGCCCTGATCCATAGCAGTGAGTTGATTCTAATAGTAGGGGTGCAAATTCAACTTCTGTTAGTTGTGTGTACCCCCACTCACTTTTCCCACTCAGGGGTAAAATCTTGTTACTGTCAATCTCTAATGGAAATGCGCTACAAAGGCCACTGTGAACTGACCCTTTCATGATGTATGGCGTCCGTTTTTTGGATCCAAAAGAAACCGATCCCTTCTGTAAATATTCATTCCCTCTCCCAAATGAAAAAGCCTGTGTCATACTGTCATGACGTTGGCCTGGGGATAGGTTTATGACAGTCATAAATACCTCTTCCCCTCTTTTTCCTCTGTCTACCCTACTAATGTTACAGTTGCAAAACCCTTCGTTAACATAGATATTCTGGGAACATCAGAAGGTGGGGGGAAATGGACTATATTTTGGTAATCCGACCAATTGAACATATGCGGTGGTACTTAATGAATATGATGTCAGTTCGGTTGTCATCTGAGACATTCTCATCAATGATAAGATGACAAACTCTACAGTGGAAAGTCTACACATCAGAGTTATCTGATTCACATGGAATTGTTGTTCAATTTAAATGTTTGAAATTATTCGTGATGGGATGAAATTTGATTTTACCTTCTAAAATGTGAGATTTGGGTTTTCACAATGTAGGGCTCTGCTCAATCAGTGGCCCGCCCCTGTGAAGGGTCAAGGGCTATAAAACTTTTCAAACACTCCCTCCTCTCCCTTCCTATATAAAGCCTTGACGACAATATCCTGTTCCGAGGATGTGAGGACGACGGTCCGATGTCAGAATGGTTCAGATAATAACTACAGAACGAAGCCAACATCAGCGTGAGCTTTGGTTGTGAATGGTATGAACTTTGAACTCTTATTCACTACAGAAGTGATACCTCCTAGCTGTTGAGTTAGCAACAGCAGCTACAGGTTAGGAAGGAACAGACAGAGTATCCCGTCTTCCACACAACAACGTTAATCCAACGTATCCAATTGACCACCAGAGACATTCTTCAAAGGACAAAGGACTCGATTTGGCAACACTGCCTTCCATCTACCACCAACCTCCCGAAGCGCAGCTCAGAGTAAATATTTATTGCATTTTCCTTTTCCAAATGGGCGGTAATTTAGAATGCATAAGATTCTGTATTTACAAGAGCACAGCTTCGCCCTTTGTTCCTCAGTCTTCTCACTCTTTCACTCAAACCCAGCACTTTTCTTTTGTGTAACCAGCTGTCATATCTGTTCCGCCCCCTAGGGACGTTTTCCTTTATGATGTAATTTGTAATCAAGTTATGATTTAATTATGTGTATATGTAATTCTGTGTGATTAGTTAGGTATTTAGTAAATAAAGAAACCCAATTTGGCATTGATGAATCAACTTGCCAGTGTTCGTGCAGATAACCAAGATGAGACTGAATTAAGGTGACAATTAATATTGACTGCTATTGATGTAAAATATTACTAGCTCTTTAAGACGTCCTCAATTCATGGGAAACAGGAGTCTCATAAAATGTCCATGTCCAGTTGCAGGGGGTCAGTTATTAAAAATATATTTTTTGCTCCTTGAAGTAATCCAACAATGTGTACGCTGCCACCGGCACTTCGTAGTGGACACCCACATATCTCGATCAATGAGAGAAGACTTGAAATAGACAAGGATGAGCAAAAAAGTATTTTCTTTTAATAACTGAGAGTTTTCTAAATTCAAGCAGGCCCCCTGCAACTGGACATAAACATTTCATGAGACTCCTGAATCGAGGACGAAGACAGTATCGCCAAACTAAAGTTGGTTGAACATTTTCTGTGCTACACAATCAATCACATTTATATATAAAGCCCTTTTTACATCAGCTGTTGTCACAAAGTACTGTACAGAAACCCAGCCTAAAACCCCAAATAGCAAGCAATGCAGGTATAGAAGCACGGTGGCTAGGAAAAACTAGAAAGGCCAGAACCTAGGAAGAAACCTAGAGAGGAACCAGGCTATGAGGGGTGGCCAGTCCTCTGCTGGCTGTGCCGAGTGGAGATTATAACAGAACATGGCCAAGATTTTCAAATGTTCATAGATGACCAGCAGGCTCAAATAATAATAATCACAGTGGTTGTCGAGGGTGGAACAGGTCAGCACCTCAGGAGTAAATGTCAGTTGGCTTTTCATAGCCAATCATTCAGAGTATCTCTACCGCTCCTGCTGTCTCTAGAGAGTTGAAAACAGCAGGTCTGGGACAGGTAGCATGTCCGGGAAACAGGTCAGGGTTCCATAGCCGCATGAAGAACAAAACTGGAGCAGCAGCATGGCCAGGTGGACTAGAGACAGCAAGGAGTCATCAGGCCAGGTAGTCCTGAGGCATGGCCCTAGGGCTCAGGTCCTCCGAGAGAGAGAAAGAAAGAAAGAGAGAAAAATCGAGAAATAGAGAGCATACTTAAATTCACAAAGGACACCGGATAAGACAAATACCCCAGATATAACAGACTGACCCTAAGCCCCCCAACACATAAACTACTGCAGCATAAATACTGGAGGCTGAGACAGGAGGGGTCGGGAGACACTGTGGCCCCATTCGACAATACCCCCAGACAGGGCCAAACAGGCAGGATATAACGCCATCCACTTTACCAAAGCACAGCCCCCACAACACTAGAGGGATATCTTCAACCACCAACTTACCATCCTGAGACAAGGCCGAGTATAGCCAACAAAGATCTCCGCCACAGCACAAGCCAAGGGGGGCGCCAACCCAGACAGGAAGATCACGTCAGTGACTCAACCCACACAAGTGAAGCACCCCTCCTAGGGACGGAATGGAAGAGCACCAGTAAGCCAGTGACTCAGCCCCTGTAATAGGGTTGGAGGTAAAGAATCCCAGTGGAGAGAGGGGAACCGGCCAGGCAGAGACAGCAAGGGTGGTTCGTTGCTCCAGCGCCTTTCCTTTCACCTTCACACTCCTGGGCCAGACTACACTCAATCATAGGGCCTGCTGAAGAGATAAGTCTTCAATATATAATTAAAGGTTGAGACCGGTCTACCTACATGGGTAGGCAGACCATTCCATAAAAATGGAGCTCTATAGGAGAAAGCCCTGCCTCTAGCTGTTGGCTTAGAAATTCTAGGGACAATTAGGAGGCCTGGGTCTTGTGACCATAGCGTACGTGTAGGTATGTACGGCAGGCCAAATCGGAAAGATAGGTAGGAGCAAGCCCATGTAATGCTTTGTAGGTTAGCAGTAAAACCTTGAAATCAGCCCTTGCCTTAACAGGAAGCCAGTGTAGGGAGGCTAGCACTGGAGTAATATGATCAAAATCTTTGGTTTCTAGTCAAAGGAAAAAAGGATGATCGAGCAGCAGTGAGTGCTCTTCGATACTGCACGGTACTGTCTTTCCAAGCTAGTCGGAAGACTACACCAGTTTGGAGTAGCGCCATTTCCGTTCCAATTTTCTGTTAGCTTGCTTCAGAGCTCGGGTATTTTCTGTATACCAGGGAGCTAGTTTCTTATGACAAATGTTTTTTGTTTTAAGGGGTGCGACTGCATCTAGAGTATTGTGCAAGGTTAAATAGTGTTCCTCAGTTAGGTGGTTAACTGATTTTTGTTTCTGACGTCCTTGGGTAGGCGGATGGAGTCTGGAATCTAGGAATCTTTGTGTTGTCCGAGAATTTATAGCACGACTTTTGATGATCCTTGGTTGGGGTCTGAACAGATTATTTATTGCGATTGCAAACGTAATAAAATGGCGGTCCGATAGTCCAGGATTATGAGGAAAAACATTAAGATCCACAACATTTATTCCACGGGGACAAAACTAGGTCCAGAGTATGACTGTGGCAGTGAGTAGGTCCGGAGACATGTTGGACAAAACCCACTGAGTTGATAATGTCTCCGAACGCCATATCTGTCTGTGGACTTTTCTATGTGAATATTAAAGTCACCAAAAATATTATCTACCATGACTACAAGGTCCGATAGGAATTCAGGGAACTCAGTGAGGAAAGCTGTGTATGGCCCAGGAGGCCTGTAAACAATGCTATAAAAAGTGATTGAGTAAGCTGCATAGAATTCATGACTAAAGCTCAAAAGACAAAAACACAGGTTTTTTTTGTAAATTAAAATTTGCTATCATAAATCTTAGCAACAACTCCGCCTTTGCGGGATGCGTGCACCCTATGTCATTGTGGAGCTAGGGGAGTTAGAGCCCTGTCTATGTTCATAGATAAGATGAGAGCACCCCTCCAGCTAGGATGGAGTCCGTCACTCCTCAACAGGCCAGGCTTGGGTCCTGTTTGTGGGTGAGTCCCAGAAAGAGGGCCAATTATCTACAAATTCTGTCTTTTGAGAGGGGCAGAAAACAGTTTTCAACCAGCGATTGTGTTGTGAGACTGCTGTGGAGCTCATCACTCCCCCTAACTGGGAGGCGGCCAGTGACAATTACTCGATGCCAACACATCTTTCTAGCTGATTTACACGCTGAAGCTGTGTTGCGCTTGGTGACCTCTTACTGTTTCATCCTAACATCGTTGGTGCCGACGTGGATAACAATATTCCTATACTCTCTACACTCGCCAGTTTTAGCTTTAGCCAGCACCATCTTCAGATTAGCCTTAACGTCGGTAACCCTGCCCCCTGGCAAACAGTGTATGATCGCTGGATGAATCGTTTTAAGTCTAATACTGCGGGTAAATGGAGTCGCCAATGACTAGGGTTTTCAATTTGTCAGAGCTAATGGTGGGAGGCTTCAGTGTCTCAGACCCCGTAACGGGAGGAGTAGAGACCAGAAAAGGCTCGGCCTCTGACTCTGACTTCTGGTTGAAAGTTTCTGTCGGCTGAATGAGCAACACCACCGGTTGAGCATTCCTACAGCATTTCCTTCCAGAAGCCATGAGAAAGTTGTCCCGCTGCGGGGACTGTGCGAGGGGATTTATACTACTATCTGTACTTACTGGTGGCACAGACGCTGTCCTACACTTAATTTACCCTTGCCTAACGAATGTGTCTGAAGCTGGGCTTGCAGCACAGCTATCCTCACCATAAGGCAATCGTTCTCCTGTATATTATGAGTACAGCGACTGCAATTAGAAGGCATCATGTTAAAACCTGTTACGGATGCGATACCTGTACAGGCATCAAAATCAGCAAAATTCCAGAGCGCCAACAAATAGTACTCCATACAACTCAAACTTTCATTAAAACACACATGCCGGGTACTCAATTAAAGCTACACTCGTTGTGAATCTAGCCAACATGACAGATTTGTAAAATGCTTTTCGGCGAAAGCATGAGAAACTATTATCTGATAGCATGCAGCCCCCAGAAACACACGAAGGGGACGTAAAACAAAGAAATGAGCGTAGCTGGCGCTACACAAAACGCAGAAATAACATATAAAACATTCATCACCTTTGACGAGCTTCTTTGATGGCACTCCTATATGTCCCATAAACATCATAATTGGGTCTTTTTTTTCGATTAAATCGGTCCATATATACCCAAAATGTCCATTAATGAACACCGTGAAATCCAGGAAAAAACTCCTGTTTCCCAACGCAACGTCATTTTTTAAAATAAAAAAAGTTGCCTATAAACTTTCACAAAACACTTCAAACTACTTTTGTAATCCAACTTTAGGTATTAGTAAACGTTAATAAACGATCAAATTGATCACGGAGAGATCTATATTCAATAGCTGCAAGTTTGGAAATCGTGTCCGAGTTTGCCCCTTTCATCACTTCCTCTGGGAGACTTCATGACAGGATGTGCCTATTACTCAGATGACCAAGGATTTAGCTGCATATAATTCACAACACTGGCGACGTCGTGTGGAAGCTGTAGGAACTGTAAGCCCATCACTATCTATTATACCTTGCAATAGACAATACAGAGACTAGCGGATTGATTTTTTCTTCGTCGATTTTGTGATCAGGTTTCCTTGGGATTTTGAGTCCAAAACACGTTCTGTTATAGTCACAGACATCATTTAACCAGTTTTAGAAACTTCAGAGTGTTTTCTATCCACACATACTAATCATATGCATATACTATATTCCTGGCATGACTAGCAGGACGTTGAAATGTTGCGCGATTTTTAACAAAAAACTGAAAATTCGCAGCATCCTTAACAGGTTTTTAATGTTACTACTTAGCTTCAGCTGATGGAGGACCTAACAAACCACGTCCAGCTAAAGCGTCCGGAGTGGAAAAGTTGAATTAAAAAAAGTCGAGCAAGGGAAAAACAACCAATATAAACGGCAATTAAAAAGTAAAAACTGTAAAGTTGGCAGGTAGCAAAGTAAGGTTAGCAAGAAAATGCACAGCAGCATGTAAACAAGTCTACAAGTTATGACCGGAAATGACATGCTCTGTCATATCAGTGTATGTTTAGAAAACCGTTTCACAGGCACATCTTCACATGGGGGTGAGTGGAGTCTTTTTTTATGGAGGAAGATGAAACCAAACAGTATCTATCCAATAACTCCCAGTAATCAACGTGGTCTCAGAGCATTTCATATCATTCTGTACGTAAATCCAAAACACTCCATTTAGTATGATATGTTAAGTTTTGTATGGCATGTATTAATTTGTGGATGTCCATCATTCATTTCGTATGGTATGTTACGAATTGCAATTTGTACAATACGTTATGAATTGCAACATATAATCTGTTACAAATTTGGTTTCATCAGACCAGAGAATCATGATTCTCATGGTCAGAGTCTTTAGGTGCCTTTTGGAAAACTCCAAGCTGGCTTTCATGTGCCTTTTACTGAGTGCCTTCCGTCTGGCCAACCTACCATAAAGGCCTGATTGGTGGAGTGCTGCAGAGATGGTTGTCCTTCTGGAAGGTTCCCCCATCTCTACAGAGGAACTCTGGAGCTCTTTCAGAGTGACCATCGGGTTCTTGGTCACCTCCCTGACGAAGGCTCTTCTTCCCTTATGGCTCAGTTTGGCTGGGCGGCCAGCTTTAGGATGAGTCTTGGTGGTTCCAAACTTCTTCCATTTAAGGATGATGGAGGCCACTGTGTTCTTGGGGACCTTAAATTCTGCAGAATGTTTTGGTACCCTTCCCCAGATCTGTGCCTCGACACAATACTGTCTCGGAGCTCTACGGACAATTCCTTCGACCTCATGGCTTGGTTTTTGCTCTGACATGCACTTTCAACTGTGGAACCTTATATAGACAGGTGTGTGGCTTTCCAAATCATGTCCAATCAATTACATTTATCACAGGTGGACTCCAATCAAGTTGTAGACACATCAATGGAAACAGGATGGACCTGAGCTCAATTTCAATGCTCATAGCAAAGGGTATGAATTCTTATGTAAATAAGGTATTATTATAATATATATATTTTCTAAATTAGCAAACATTTCTAAAAACCTGTTTCGCTCCATCATTATGGCTATTGTGTGTAGATTGATGAGGAAAATGTTTTATTTAATCCATTTTAGAATAAAGTTGTAACATAACAAAATGTGTAAAAAGTCAAGGGGTCTGAATACTTTCCGAATGCACTGTATCTGAATGTCTAACATCTCTTTGAAAATATCCATATTTATTTAACGGTGGTTCTACATGGTCTTGTGATGAGCCACACTGTCCTGCTCCTTGGGATGTTTAAAGCTTGGGAAACCGTTTTGTATCCAAATCCGGCTTTAAACTTCTTCACAACAGTATCTCGGACCTGCCTGGTGTGTTCCTTGTTCTTCATGATGCTCTCTGCGCTTTTAACGGACCTCTGAGACTATCACAGTGCAGGTGCATTTATACGGAGACTTGATTACACACAGGTGGATTGTATTTATCATCATTAGTCATTTAGGTCAACATTGGATCATTCAGAGATCCTAATTGAACTTCTGGAGAGAGTTTGCTGCACTGAAAGTAAAGGGGCTGAATAATTTTGCACGCCCAATTTTTCAGTTTTTGATTTGTTAAAAAAGTTTGAAATATCCAATAAATGTCGTTCTACTTCATGATTGTGTCCCACTTGTTGTTGATTCTTCACAAAAAAATACAGTTTTATATCTTTATGTTTGAAGCCTGAAATGTGGCAAAAGGTCGCAAAGTTCAAGGGGGCCGAATACTTTCGCAAGGCACTGTATGTGACGAATAAAATTTGATTTGATTTGATGTGCGCAACCGTGACATTCAAACGAGGCTGCAAAGAAAACTAATGGGACTGTAGTGACTGTGTTGACTTCAAAATCTGGGGTATGAACTACGTTTCTATTCAAGCGTTGATCTACATGGTAATGGCTCTATAGTATTGGAGAAAAGTTGAAAAAACTGACCCTCCATTACATCGTGACGTGTCATGTCGTAGCGTACAGCAGGCATAAAGCAACTATTTCTGTCTTACAATCTCTCTCCACCAGGTATAGCACTTCTCTCATCGTTTAAAAACAAGAAATGGACAGTGACGGGGTTAACGGGGGGATACCTAATCATATTTTGCCACTGCAAGCGATCACAACTCTCAAAAAAACTGTTTACTTCTGAATATCACTTTAGCACCGTCCTAAAAACCCAATTCAAATTCAACACAAACCTTCAAATAGGTATGTAATCACACATTATATAAACTCTTTATAGTGTTTAATTTACATTTTAGAGGCGATAAGGTGATACGTTGGACAGATCGAGTGAAAAAAAGCAATTTTCCCACACGACATCTCTCCTTCTCACTATCACGCATTAGTTTCGCTTCCCCACCCGCCATTTTTAAAAATACCCGACGGGGCTCATTGCCTGCTTGAATTATACAGAAACGGGTAGCGTTTAGGTCATGTAATTGATTCTGTTGGAAAGGGGAGAAATTGTGCTTTACAATGGTATTGGCATTACAGTTGATCTGGAAGTATTACGTTTTTGGGGCACTAAAATACGGTCAATTGTACGGACCAAGACAATGTACAAAAGTCAGTGAGTTTACGTTACAAGACTGGCTAGCTTAGCACACCTAACATGGAGATGTAAATATTGTCAACTTGCTGTTACCTAGCTAGCTAGCTAGCAGGAAGAAAAAGAAACGCACACCTATTAAGACGAGGTGCTGGCTAGCGGAGTAGAAAACTTGAAAATAAAAGGGAGCCGCACACTCTAGGAGCTCAGATGCAAAAATGTAATTACCAACGTTTCGACAGCCAATCTGTCTTCATCAGGGTATAATCACAAACACTGCGGGATGACTCGTTTATATAGTTTCAAAAGACACAGGCGTCTGTAATCATGGCCAAGAGTGGCCGAATATCATTGGTTATTAATCAAATATTAAAATGTCATACAAAGAACAGCATACAAACAACAAATGGATAGCATATGATCATAGATTAATTTGACTACACAAGCTTACAAACAATTAAAATGGCAAAGCCACAATAATCACAAGAATGGCTTCAGATCAAAGTCTACGTTGAGACCGAAGGGCGAAAGGGTCTTTAAATTAAAGATCCAGGCAGCCTCTCGTTTTAACAATAAATTATCAAGGTCACCCCCTCTCCTAGGGAGAGTGACATGTTCGATGCCAATATAACGCAGAGACGAAATCGAGTGACCTGCCTCCAAGAAGTGGGCCGCAACTGGATAAGTAAAGTTGTTACACCTAATGGTGCTACGATGCTCTGAGATACGTACTTTTAATTCGCGCTTTGTTTCCTACATCATTTTTACCACAAGGACAAGTTATAAGATAAATAACTGCCTTAGTGGAGCACGTAATAACACCTTTTATTGGGATCGATTTCCCTGTTTGTGGGTGTTTGAAGGATCTACATTTATAAGTGCCATTGCATTGAGCACAGCCATTACATTTGTATTTTCCATCCAGTAGGGGCGCAAAGAGAAATTTTTCAGGAATATCTTGGGGTGGTAAATCAGAGTTTACCAATTGGTCTCTGAGATTTCTGCCCCGCGAGAATACGACCAAGGGAAGGTCCGAAAACACATTACCGAGTCTATCATCGGATTTTAGGATGTGCCAATGTTTGTGAACAATTCCCTTAATTTGTTCAGAGCACTTTGAATAGCGGGTAGTTAGAACGCAAGAATGCGTCTTTTTGCGAGACTGACCTTTATTTTATTTTTTTATTTCACCTTTATTTAACCAGGTAGGCAAGTTGAGAACAAGTTCTCATTTACAATTGCGACCTGGCCAAGATAAAGCAAAGCAGTTCGACACATACAACGACACAGAGTTACACATGGAGTAAAACAAACATACAGTCAATAATACAGTAGAAAAATAAGTCTATATACGATGTGAGCAAATGAGGTGAGATAAGGGAAGTAAAGGCAAAAAAAGGCCATGGTGGCAAAGTAAATACAATATAGCAAGTAAAACACTGGAATGCTAGATTTGCAGTGGAAGAATGTGCAAAGTAGAAATAAAAATAATGGGGTGCAAAGAAGCAAAATAAATTCATTAATTAAATACAGTAGGGAAAGAGGTAGTTGTTTGGGCTAAATTATAGGTGGGCTATGTACAGGTGCAGTAATCTGTGAGCTGCTCTGACAGTTGGTGCTTAAAGCTAGTGAGGGAGATAAGTGTTTCCAGTTTCAGAGATTTTTGTAGTTCGTTCCAGTCATTGGCAGCAGAGAACTGGAAGGAGAGGCGGCCAAAGAAAGAATTGGTTTTGGGGGTGACTAGAGAGATATACCTGCTGGAGCGTGTGCTACAGGTGGGAGATGCTATGGTGACCAGCGAGCTGAGATAAGGGGTGACTTTACCTAGCAGGGTCTTGTAGATGACATGGAGCCAGTGGGTTTGGCGACGAGTATGAAGCGAGGGCCAGCCAACGAGAGCGTACAGGTCGCAATGGTGGGTAGTATATGGGGCTTTGGTGACTAAACGGATTGCACTGTGATAGACTGCATCCAATTTGTTGAGTAGGGTATTGGAGGCTATTTTGTAAATGACATCGCCGAAGTCGAGGATTGGTAGGATGGTCAGTTTTACAAGGGTATGTTTACATTTACATTACATTTAAGTCATTTAGCAGACGCTCTTATCCAGAGCGACTTACAAATTGGTGAATTCACCTTCTGACATCCAGTGGAACAGCCACTTTACAATAGTGCATCTAAATCATTTAAGGGGGGGTGAGAAGGATTACTTTATCCTATCCTAGGTATTCCTTGAAGAGGTGGGGTTTCAGGTGTCTCCGGAAGGTGGTGATTGACTCCGCTGTCCTGGCGTCGTGAGGGAGTTTGTTCCACCATTGGGGGGCCAGAGCAGCGAACAGTGTTTGGCAGCATGAGTGAAGGATGCTTTGTTGTGAAATAGGAAGCCAATTCTAGATTTAACTTTGGATTGGAGATGTTTGATATGGGTCTGGAAGGAGAGTTTACAGTCTAACCAGACACCTAAGTATTTGTAGTTGTCCACAAGTCAGAGCCGTCCAGAGTAGTGATGTTGGACAGGAAAAGGGTCATGTTTTGTTTAGAATTTTCTCAATGGCAATATTATTCTTGTAGCCCCTCTCCTTGAACTTTCTTTGCGTCTCAGCCATATTTCTGTCGAAATCGGAGTGTTTTTTGCAAATTCTTTTGATTCGACAGAATTGGCTGTAGGGCAAACTATTTTTCAAGGGAAGTGGGTGACAACTATCAGCCCTCAATAAACTGTTACGATCAGTAGGCTTCCTGTAAAGATCAGTGTATAGAACATTATCTTCACACAAGATCAGAAGATCAAATTAGCATCGTTCGGAGCTATGGGGTATCCACTGTTATGGGATACCCCATAGCTCCGAACGATGCTAATTTGTATGTGGGTTACATGGATGTGGGTTTCCTCTCAAAAATGTTTTCTTGCCTCGCATCCTTATTTGGAAACGGTATATTGATTATATTTTTGTTCAATGGAGGGGTGATGCAAAACAGCTCCAGGCATTCCAAACTTTTCTTATCTCCTGTTCTGAGCATCTGAGATTCCCATACCTTTCGTCTGAATAAAGAAACATGAAATAGTTATGCCGTGAGTAGTATTTCAGCCAATGTTACAATGCATGCACTGGAAGGTAGTTCATTAGGGTCACGTTGCAGAAGAAAATGTTCCATAGCTTCAATACCGCCCTCATGTGGAATATTAGTGTATAATGACTCAACATCAAAAGTAACTAACAAGGTATTCTCAGGGAGAGGATCAAGAGATTCAATGATAGAGATCTGCTGGTGTCCTTTACAAAGGAGGGGAGCTGTTCTTCGAGTTGTCTAATAAAAAAGTCAACAAAAGTAGATAGAGGGGCCGTTACTGCATCAATGCCCGCTACAATAGGGCGCCCTGGGGATTGTGTAACATTCTTGTGTAATTCGGGCAAAGTATAGAAAGTGGCAATTTTAGGGTGTTGAATAGCCAAAAAAGCATGTTCTTTTTTGGTTATCTGACCAGAACTTAAATACCCATTTAGGACAGTAAAGATAGTATTCTGAAATTGGGAAGTGGGGTCACTTCTGAGTTTCTTGTAAAAGGTGTACATAAACTCATGTACATAAACTGTCCTATCCATGAGCACAACCGACTCACCCTTAGCAGCAGGATGAATAAGGACTGACGTATCGGATTGTAAATCAAGCAAAGCTTTGAGCAGGACCTCTTTTGGGGAGCAGGACCTCTTTTGTCAGGGTTTCTTCAGAAGTAGACTTTACCATCGGCCTTGTCTTTTTTGTCTTGGTTGAATTTCTTGATTTTAAGTTCCTTTATTTCTGTAGACAACTTGTCCTAGAGCGCTTGGTTAGTTTTCATCAGTTCATTGAATATTCCATCATCATTAACAACTGTTTGTAGAGCTGTGCGTATGTCTTTAATCGTGTTATCCATTTCAATATAATCCTTCTTCAACTGGTCAACAATTAATGTCATTAAATCAATAGAGCATTTGTTCAAGATGGCACACCAGCGCTCACAGTAATCATCTGTGCGCTGTCCCAATGATGGTTATTTTTGCCACCTGAGTCCCCGTGGAATAATGCCTTGACGCACATAATCCCTAAGAGTGACTATTTGTTTAGTTTATTTTGGTTACATAAGTAACCAAAAAAAGTTAACTTATTTCATAGTTTTGATGTCTTCACGGTTATTGTACAATGTAGAAAATAGTAAGAATATAGAAAAACCCTTGAATGAGTAAGTGTTCTAAAACTTTTGACTGGTAGTGTATATATTTTAGGTCTTTGTGGCACTGGTACATTTTGAAAGGCACTCCTCGTGTACACACAGAACTGAATAATGCAATAATTCAGATGTGGTCTCCTTTCTTTCCTTTAGGGCAGTAGGGACATGCCGCCCCAACAGCTGATAGCTGTAGTGGGTACAATGTGGACAAAGAAACATGTACGCTGGACATTGAGTTTGTAATTTTTTTTCTTCTCATAATCTGGATAAAAATCTGGAATAATCTTTCTATGTGGTTCGGAGTTAAACATTTGTCAAATTGTCAAACAAGCCGCAGAGTGACCAGTTTCGTGACATCATTAAATGCTAACATGAAGAAGATTTCGAGCATACCAAAGACACAGTGATATGAAAAAGGTATAGAATAACTATCTTCAAAGTAATGACTCGGGACGTCGGGTTTAAAATGAAAGCTTATTTTAGTAATACTACTTGTTCACGTTACATTTAACAACTTCTACAAAACAATAAAAGAAAGTTACTAGCAAAAGTCAGGATAATTACTTGTCACTTGTCCATAACTGGCGCGTTCTCCCTCTATTACCTGTCGCAAGGCATTCTGGAACTGCAGTCAAAAGCGTAATCCAATACTAACCAATACAACACATATGTGTGTAGTTCTCTCAATCTCAAACACACAAATTCTAATACAATTACATACGTAAATAACTGTAAAGAAAATATCTTTAGATACAGCTCAATGAGTAAAACATTTAAACATTTAAACATTTAAACGTGTTAACCCTCGCAAGGCTGCAGGCCCAGACGGCATCCCCAGCCGCGCCCTCAGAGCATGCGCAGACCAGCTGGCTAGTGTGTTTACGGACATATTCAATCAATCCCTATACCAGTCTGCTGTTCCCACATGCTTCAAGAGGGCCACCATCGTTCCTGTTCCCAAGAAAGCTAAGGTAACTGAGCTAAACGACTACCGCCCCGTAGCACTCACTTCCGTCATCATGAAGTGCTTTGAGAGACTAGTCAAGGACCATATCACCTCCACCCTACCTGACTCCCTAGACCCACTCCAATTTGCTTACCGCTCAAATAGGTCCACAGACGATGCAATCTCAACCACACTGCACACTGCCCTAACCCATCTGGACAAGAGGAATACCTATGTGAGAATGCTGTTCATCGACTACAGCTCGGCATTCAACACCATAGTACCCTCCAAGCTCGTCATCAAGCTCGAGACCCTGAGTCTCGACCCCGCCCTGTGCAACTGGGTACTGGACTTCCTGACGGGCCGACCCCAGGTGGTGAGGGTAGGTAACAACATCTCCTCCCCGCTGATCCTCAACACTGGGGCCCCACAAGGGTGCGTTCTGAGCCCTCTCCTGTACTCCCTGTTCACCCACGACTGCGTGGCCACGCACGCCTCCAACTCAATCATCAAGTTTGCGGACGACACAACAGTGGTAGGCTTGATTACCAACAACGACGAGACGGCCTACAGGGAGGAGGTGAGGGCCCTCGGAGTGTGGTGTCAGGAAAATAACCTCACACTCAACGTCAACAAAACTAAGGAGATGATTGTGGACTTCAGGAAACAGCAGAGGGAACACCCCCTATCCACATCGATGGAACAGTAGTGGAGAGAGTAGCAAGTTTTAAGTTCCTCGGCATACACATCACAGACAAACTGAATTGGTCCACTCACACAGACAGCATCGTGAAGAAGGCGCAGCAGCGCCTCTTCAACCTCAGGAGGCTGAAGAAATTTGGCTTGTCACCAAAAGCACTCACAAACTTCTACAGAGGCACAATCGAGAGCATCCTGGCGGGCTGTATCATCGCCTGGTACGGCAACTGCTCCGCCCTCAACCGTAAGGCTCTCCAGAGGGTAGTGAGGTCTGCACAACGCATCATCGGGGGCAAACTACCTGCCCTCCAGGACACCTACACCACCCGATGTTACAGGAAGGCCATAAAGATCATCAAGGACATTTACCACCCGAGCCACTGCCTGTTCACCCCGCTATCATCCAGAAGGCGAGGTCAGTACAGGTGCATCAAAGCTGGGACCGAGAGACTGAAAAACAGCTTCTATCTCAAGGCCATCAGACTGTTAAACAGCCACCACTAACATTGAGTGGCTGCTGCCTACACACTGACACTGACTCAACTCCAGCCACTTTAATAATGGGAATTGATGGGAAATGTTGTAAATATATCACTAGCCACTTTAAACAATGCTACCTTATATAATGTTACTTACCCTACATTATTCATCTCATATGCATACCTATATACTGTATGCATACCTATCGACTGCATCCTTATGTAATACATGTATCACTAGCCACTTTAACTATGCCACTTTGTTTACATACTCATCTCACATATATATACTGTACTCGATACCATCTACTGTATCTTGCCTATGCTGCTCTGTACCATCACTCATTCATATATCCTTATGTACATATTCTTTATCCCCTTACACTGTGTATAAGACAGTAGATTAGGAATTGTTAGTTAGATTACTTGTTGGTTATTACTGCATTGTCGGAACTAGAAGCACAAGCATTTCGCTACACTCGCATTAACATCTGCTAACCATGTGTATGTGACAAATAAAAATTTGATTTGATTTGATTTGAATTAATTAACTGTCGACATTAACTCTGTAACCCATTAAAGTTACAACACAAAGGGCAAATTACTTGATTTTCTGAGGAGTGTTAATGTCTGTGATAACTTCAAAGAGTTTGAGATGGCACACATAAGAAGATTCTGTGAAAAAATGCTGCAATATGAGATGGGTGAAGGGAAGCGTACGTGAGCAAGAGGGATAGAGAGAAAAACCTCCACCAAATTATTAGAAAAACCGATAGGGTAATTGGTTTCAATTTCACTTTAGACTCCTTAAAATAACATCCGGGCCAGGCTGTTTGCTTTACCACCAAGGATGTCCAGTACAGAAGTTCTCTTTTTGACCTTTGCCCTCACATGGTTGTGCCTTCTAATTTAGTTTATTATGATTTTCCAGGGGTGAAACACCATCAGTATGGACACAACAAGTGAACTCTGTCCTTGGTCAGATCAAATCAAAGTTTATTTGTCACATGCGCCGAATACAACAGGTGTAGACCTTACAGTGAAATGCTTACTTACTGGCCCTAACGAACAGTGCAAATTTTAAGTAAAAAAATAGGTATTAGGGTGAACAATGGATAAGTAAAGAAATAAAAAACAACAGTAAAAAGACAGTGAATAATAACAAAAGTGAGGCTATATACAGTAGTGAGGCTATAACAGTAGCGAGGCTATATACAGGCGCCGGTTAGTCGGGCTAATTGAGGTATGTACATGTAGGTCTGGTTAAAGTGACTATGCACATATGATAAACAGAGTGTAGCAGCAGTGTAAAGAGGGACACACACACACACACAATGCAAATAGCCATTTAATTATCTGTTCAGGAGTCTTATGACTTGGGAGTAAAAGCCTTTTGGTCCTAGACTTGGCGCTCCGGCATCGCTTGCCATGCGGTAGTAGAGGGAACAGTCTATGACTGGGGTGGGTGGGGTCTTGACAATTTTTAGGGCCTTCCTCTGACATTACCTGGTGTAGAAACCCTGGATGGCAGGCAGCTTAGCCCCAGTGATGTACTGGGCCGTACGCACTACCCTCTGCAGTGCCTTGTGGTCGAGGCCGAGCAGTTGCCGCACCAGGCAGTGATGCAACCATTCAGGATGCTCTCGATATTGCAGCGGTGTAACTTTTGAGGATCTGAGGACCCATGACAAATCTTTTTAGTTTCCTGAGGCTTTGTCGTGCCCTCTTTACGACTGTCTTGGTGTGTTTGGACCATTCCAGTTTGTTGGTGTTGTGGACACTCTCAACCTGCTCCACTACAGCCCCGTCGATGAGCATGGGGGCATGCTCGGTCCTGCTTTTCCTGTAGTCCACAATCATCTCCTTAGTCTTGGATACGTTGAGGGATAGGTTGTTATTCTGGCACCACTCGGCCAGGTCTCTGACCTCCCTATAGGTGATCAGGCCTACCACTGTTGTCATCTACAAACTTAAAGATGGTGTTGGAGTTGTACCTGGCCATGCAGTCGTGTGTGAACAGGGAGTACAGGAGGGGACTGAGCATGCACCCATGAGGGGCTCCAGGGTTGAGGATCAGCGTGGCAGATGTGTTGCTGCCTACCCTCACCAACTGGGTGCGGCCCGTCAGGAAGTCCATGATCCAGTTGCAGAGGGAGGTGTTTAGTCCCAGGATCCTGAGATTAGTGATGAGCTTTGAGGGTACTATGGTGTGGAACGCTGAGCTGCAGTCAATGAACAGCATTCTCACATAGGTGTTCCTTTTGTTCAAGTGGGAAAGAACAGTGTGGAGTGCAATAGAGATTGCATCATCTGTGGATCTGTTTGGGCGGTATGCAAATTGGAGTTGGTCTAGGGTTTTCGGGATAATGGTGTTGATGTGAGCCATTACCAGCCTTTCAAAGCACTTCATGGCTATGGACGTGAGTGCTACGGGTCTGTAGTCATTTAGGCAGATTGCCTTATGGTGGTCTGCTTGAAACATGTTGGTATTACAGACTCAATGGGGACATGTTGAAAATGTCAGTGAAGACACCTGCCAGTTGGTCAGCACATGCCCGGAGCACACGTCCTGGTAATCCGTCTGGCCTTGTGAATGTTGACCTGTTTAATGGTCTTACTCACGTCGGCTACAGAGAGCGTGATCACACAATCGTCCGGGACAGACACGGACCAAGATGAGGCTGTAATATACTGTACATTTGTTAAAACAACCCAATGTCTCTATTTAGATTTCTAAACAGGCATGACATGAATAGATTCATATAAGGATATCAAAGTCTCTCTCACATACACACACTGACACACACACCCATTCAGCAGATGATGAGTTATGGATCTGAAAACTCTGAGCTGTTGATTCAGGTGCCATCTGATTATTTTTGGCCAGCAGGAGTGTCTGGAAATCAGTGATGGATGTTTCCCGCTCACCTCTTCACCCCTGTAAGAAGCCCAGCGACAGTGAGGGGCCCTGCTGCACAAAGATTTTATCAATCAAGCATCTGAAACTGCCAGGAGAACTTCATCTTTATGCTATTTTCCTGAGTCTCTACTCATCTCTCATAAAACGGGCGTTTATGGCTGAAACCTGAGGTGCCATCGAAACAAAGGGAGCAGCATTAGAGGAGCCCTGCGAGAGAAGCCCCATACAGAAAATGTGAAATGCTGAGATATAACAGGGAGATCTTATGTTTTATATTTTGATTGTCATAAGACAAGATGAGATGGGGACATTGTCACCTTAAAGTAGCAAGGAGTAAAGGAGAGTCTGCCACCTCACAGGTTGTGCTGGGGCTTCACGATGGGGCCAAACTTCAATGTGCTTCCTGTTGCAGGACAAATGTAGTGTTTTTATCAACACCTACTGCTTCATTAATTCAGCAGTGTCTTTCCCCCTCCTCTTTCTTCCTGTGTGTGTGTGTGTGTGTGTCCCAAATTAGATTTAAAGACCGAACTAGGCATCTACAGCACTGTAACCTAACCTTCCCACACAGTAGGCATGAAACACACCATCTGTTGTTGCGAGAGGATAACGAGTCACTGCATGTGTGAATGCCCACCATGCAATCTCAGTGCATTTAAGCAATGTTCTTTTTGAGTGCAACTGTGAAATACCCCTTTTCCATTTTGTGAGATAGAAAATGAGAAATGTCTCCATCCGTAGAAAGTGTTCCCTTTAACAATAATGGTCACACAGGGGGGAAAGTCTATCAAATCAAATCAAATGTTATTTGTCATGCTTACTTGCAAGCCCTTAACCAAAAGTGCAGTTTTAAGAAAAAAACGTGTTAAGAAAGTATTTACTAAATAAACAGAAGTAGACAGTAAATAAAGAAAAGAAAAGTGTATTTGTTGCTCTTTAATTATTTTTCTAACGAGACTACAGGGGGTACCGGTACAAAACCAATGTGCGGGGGCATATGTACATGTAGGTAGAGGTAAACTGACTATGCATAGATAATAAACAGAAAGTAGCAGCAGTGTAAAAATTGGGGGGGGTCAATGCAATAGTCTGGGTAGCCATTTGGTTGGCTGTTCAGGAGTAGAAGCTGTTAAGAAGCCTTTTTGACCTAGACTTGGCGCTCCGGTACCGCTTGCCGTCCGGTAGCAGAGAGAACAGTCTATGACTAGGGTGTCTGGAGTCTTTGGCAATTTTTAGGGCATTCCTCTGACACTGCCTGGTATAGGGGTCCTGGATGGCAGGAAGTTTGGCCCCAGTGATGTACTGGGCTGTATGCACTACTCTCTGTAGTGCCTTGTGGTCGGAGGCCAAGCAGTTGCCACACCAGGCGGTGATGCAACCAGTCAGGATGCTTTCGTTGGTGCAGCTGTATAACTTTTTGAGGATTTGAGGACCCATGCCAAATCTGTCCAGTCTCTTGAGGGGGAATAGGCATTGTCATGCCCTCTTCACAACTGTCTTGGTTGTGTTTGAACCATGACAGTTCGTAGGTGATGTGGACACCAAGGAACTTGAAGCTCTCAACCTGCTCCACAACAGCACCATCGATGAGAAGGGGGCTGTGCTCGACCCTCCTCTTCCTGTTGTCCAAGATCAACTCCTTTGTCTTGATCACGTTGAGAGAGAGGTTGTTATCCTGGCACCACACTGCCAGGTCTTTGACCTCCTCCCTATAGGCTGTCTTATCATTGTTGGTGATTAGGCTTATCACTGTTGTGTCATTGGCAAACTTAATGATGGTGTTGGAGTCGTGCTTGGCCATGCAGTCATGGGTGAACAAGGAGTACAGGAGGGGACTGGGCACGCACCCCTTAGGGGCTCGCGTGTTGAGGATCAGCGTGGCCAATGTGATTTTACCTTCTCCTACCTCCTGGGGGCGGCCCTGGTGAGTCCTGTGCCTACGCCCAGAACTAAGCCTCCTGTGCCTACGCCCAGAACTAAGCCTCCTGTATGTCTCCCCAGCCTGGTGAGTCCTGTGCCTGCTCCGAGAGCCAGGCCTCCTGTGTCTCTCCCCTCCAGTGATGATCCATGGCAGGAAGCCTCTAGTGATGATCCATGGCACGAAGCCTCCAGTGATGATCCATGACACGAAGCCTCCAGTGATGATCCATGGCACGAAGCCTCCAGTGATGATCCATGGCATGAAGCCTCCAGTGATGATCCATGGCATGAAGCCAACAGTGATGATCCATGGCATGAAGGATCCAGTGATGATCCATGGCACGAAGCCTCCAACGACAGCCTCCAGCGACGACCCTGGGGCCAACAGCGAGGGTCCCCACATCAGAGGCGCTACCAAAGCGGGGTGAACCAGAGGTGGAGTGGGGTCTACGTCCCGCACCAGAGCCGCCACCAAAGCGGATAGATGCACACCCGGACCTTCCCCTATAGGTTCAGGTTTTGCGGCCTTTGGGGGGGGGGGGGTACTGTCACGCCCTGACCTTAGAGAACCGTATTATTTCTCTATTTGGTTAGGCCAGGGTGTGATGTGGGGTGGGCATTCTATGTTCTATTTTCTATGTTTTGTATTTTTTTGTTTTGGCAGGGTATGGTTCTCAATCAGGGACAGCTGGCTATCTTCCAGCAACGGTCGTGACAGATACAGTACGTAATCCCTCATTATGAAATTTTCACTCCAACTCAGCTCCGAATGATAGGAAATCAATGTACCCTCGCAGGCGGCTAGAAAGTGATGCCTGTCCATCTCCTTTGCCTTCAAACCTAACCCACCATCCCTTATGAAAGCTAAACAGTCCTGAGGACTGAGAAGGGATTAATTGAGAACCCGGGAGAGCAAAGCCCTTCAGATTGAGAGGGTATGTACTGTATTATGAGGAGCGCTTGCCTTGACAAAGCATTAATCTCCTTGATGGTATCCTTATCGAAGGGGCTTCAGGCTAGGTTAAGTCACCCCTTCTAAATGTGAGAAAAAAACTAACAAACCCTCAACACCTACAATGTCCCTGAGAGAATGTTGGGGAGAAAATATAAACAAGCTCTACTCCTTTTAAAGCTCCCTTTCCCTCAGAGAGAGCTTTCTACTTTTCTTGCAACATTAAGTGTTGATGTGAATAACAAATTCCAAATGCACAGTGCAAAACGGTAATTTACTGAAAGAGCCCCAAGGCACATTGTCTGTTCAAAAAATGTTATCAAACATGCTCAGAGCTCCTTTTACCTCTAGTCTAAATAGTACTCACTTCCCAACTGAGATGGTAATGTTGTATTGTTTCAAATCCTAAAATGGTACGCTTATTAGGAAGTTAACTTGTACACGACAAACATAAAGTGGATTAGGTTGTACATTACAATTAGTGATTCCTCTTTATCGTTGTCTCTGATGGGGAACCATATTTAGGCAGCCATATTCTTTGAGTGTTTCGTGGGTGATTGTTCCTGTCTCTGTGTTTTCACAAGATAGAACTGTTTAGGTTTTCACACAATTATAGTTTTGTTAGTTATTTCATGTCGAGTTCCTTTTATTAAAGAACATGAATAACCACCACGCTGCATTTTGGTCCGCTTCTCCTTCACCAGAGGAAAACCCTAACACCGGTATGGTAAAAATGGAAACCCACATTGATTGTTATTATTGTGCACTCAAACTGACCAAAAATATGTTCCATGAGCTGATATAAAATATGCCAGAAATGTTCCATATGCACAAAAACCTTATTTCTCTCAAATTTTGTGCACACATTTTTACATCTCTGTTTGTGAACATTTCTCCTTTGCCAATATAATCCACCCACCCAAGTGTGGCATATAAAGAAGCTGATTAAACAGCATGATCATTACACAGGTGCTGGGGACAATAAAAGGCCACTCTAAAATGTGCAGTTTAGTCACACAATAGAATGCCACAGATGTCTCAAATTTTGAAGGAGCATGCAATTGGCATGCTGACTGCAGGAATGTCCACCAGAGCTGTTTCCAGATAATGTCATGTTAATTTCTCTACCATAAGACGCCTCCAATGTCATTTTTAGAGAAATTGTCAGTCTGTCCAACTGGCCTCACAACTGTAGACCACGTGTATGGCAATGTGTGGGCGAGCGGTTTGCTGATGACAACGTTGTGAACAGAGTGCCCCATGGTGGCAGTAGGGTTATGGTATGGACAACAAACACAATTGCATTTTATCGATTCAGAGATACCGTGATCCTGAGGCCCATTGTCGTGCCATTCATCTGCCGCCATCACCTCATGTTTCAGCATTTTTAGTGCACGGCCCCATGTCGCAAGAATTGGTATACAATTCCTGGAAGCTGGCTCAGTTCTTCCATGGCCTGTGTACTCAGCAGACATGTCACCCATTGACCCTATTTTGAAGAGCAGTGGAACAAAATTCCGCAGGCCACAATCAACAGCCTGATTAACTCTATGCGAAGGAGATGTGTCGCGCTGCATGAGGCAAATGGTGGTCACACCAGATACTGACTGGTTTTCTGATCCACGCCCTTACCTTTGTTTTAAGGTATCTGTGACCAACATATGCATATCTGTATTCCCAGTCATGTGGTATCAATAGATTTTTGCCTAATGAATTTATTTCAATTGACTGATTTCCTTATATGAACTGTAACTCTTGTCGCATGTTTTGTTTATATTTTTGTTCAGTATAGTTTTTTCGTATATATTTTAATCTTACTTCCTATCTACGAACTAAATATACTTTCCTGCAACCCGCCTCACCCAATGTTGTACAGATCTGCTATTTTTATTCATTATAACTGGAACCTGCATCAGGAGCTAGCCAGCTAACTAGCTACTAGCTATTTGTCTTTGTTAACCATGGCTAGTGGTCTTTATCTTTAGCTCGGACACCAGACAGCTGGGAAAATAGAAGCCAGTCTGCACAGCGCGATATCTTCCCAGAGCATGTCGGACTGCGTCTCTCTACCACATCACCGGATTCCTGCCGCTCTGGATCATTACACCGGATCATCGCAGCTAGCTAGCTGCAACCGAGTGGCTACTGTTAACTAACGCCTCTGTCCCGAAGCAAGCACCAGTTAGCCTTAAGCTTGCCTCGAACAAGGCCCATATACCAGCTAATTCTAGGGCTACAATACCTCTTTTGCCAACTGGCCTAAACCCTTTATTGTCGACACGGAGTCCCGCTGATCCATCACGACTGGTCTGCCGACGTAATCACACGATGTGGTCTCAACAGGCTTTTCCGTTGCGATGTCGCCAAAGACCCATCTGCTAGCCCAGGCACGCTAGCTTTCTGAACGCCTAGTGTAGTAGTGACTACCGACTCACCTATTGTTGCTCATTGAACCCTACGATCACTCGGCTACAAAGCTGATGCCCCCTGGACTGTTTCAATAACACGGTACCATATTTGGTTTATCTGTCGGCCCAAGCCTCAAACTACCTAACTGACCCGCTCTGCCCATTCAAAACAATTTACCTATTGTTGACTTAGCTCTTCCGATCAACACCTGTGATTGCTTTATGCCTCTCTCTAATGTCAATATGCCTTGTCTACTGCTGTCTTGGCTAGTTCATATTGTTTATTTCACTGTAGAGCCTTCAGTCCCGCTCAACTTGCCTTAGATAGCTCTTTTGTCCCACCCCCGACACATGTGGAGACCTCACCTCGCTTAACTGGTGCCTCCAGAGACAAAACCTCTCTCATCGTCACTCAACGCCTAGGTTTACCTCCACTGTATTCACATCCTACCATACCCTTGTCTGTACATTATGCCTTGAATCTATTTTTCCGCGCCCAGAAATCTGCTCCTTTTACTCTCTGTTCCGAACGCACTAGACGACCAGTTCTTATAGGCTTTAGCCGTACCCTTATCCTACTCCTCCTCTGTTCCTCTGGAGATGTAGAGGTTATCCCAGGCTCTGTAGCCCCCAGTACCACACCTATTCCCCAGGTGCTATCATTTGTTGACTTCTGTAGCTGTAAAAGCCTTGGTTTCCTGCATGTTAACATTAGAAACCTCCTCCCTAAGTTTGTTTTATTCATTGCTTTAGTAGACTCTGCCAACCCTGATGTCCTAGCCGGTTCTGAATCCTGGCTTAGGAAGGCCACCAAAAATTCTGAAATTTCCATCCCCAACTACAACATTTTCAACCAAGATAGAACTGCCAAAGGGGAGTTGCAATCTACTGCAGAGATAGTCTACAGAGTTATGTCGTCATGCTATCCAGGTCTGTGCACAAACAGTTCAAGCTTCTACATTTAAAAATCCACCTTTGTCAAAAAAAAGTCTCTCACTGTTGCCTCATGTTATAGACCCCCCCCAGCCCCCAGCTGTGTACTGGACACCATATGTGAATTGATTGCCCCCAATTTATCTTCAGAGTTCGTACTGTTAGGTGACCGAAACTGGGTTATGCTTAACACCCCGGCCGTCCTACAATCTAAACTAGATTCCCTCAATCTCACACAAATTATCAAGGAATCTACCAGGTACAACCCTAAATCCGTGAACACGGGCACCCTCATAGCCTGGTTATTCTTTAAAAGTCCATTCCTCACCAAATTAAATAAGCATGACCCATTCACAAAATGTATAACTAAGAACAAATATAGGCCTTGGTTCACTCCAGACTTGACTGCCCTTGACCAGCACAAAAACATCCTTTGGAGTACTGCATAAGCATTGAATAGCCAGTGCGATATGCAACTTTTCAGGGAAGTTTTTTATTTATTTATTTTACCTTTATTTAACTAGGCAAGTCAGTCAAGAACAAATTATTATTTTCAATGACGGCCTAGGAACAGTGGGTTAACTGCCTGTTCAGGGGCAGAATGACAGATTTGTACCTTGTCAGCTCGGGGGTTTGAACTTGCTAGTCCAATGCTCTAACCACTAGGCTACCCTGCTGCCCTTCGGTGAAGTTAGGAACCAATATGCACAGTCAGTCAGGAAAGAAAAGGCTAGCTTTTCAAACAGAAATTTGCATCATGTAGTGCAAATTCCAAAAGGTTTTGAGGCACTGTAAAGTCCATGGAGAATAACAGCACCTCCTCCCAGCTGCCCACTGCACTGAAACTAGGAAACACTTTCACCACTGATAAATCCACGATGATCGAGAATTTCAATAAGCATTTTTCTACAGCTGGCCATGCTTTCCACCTGGCTACCCTTAATCCCTGACCAACAGCTCTGCACCCCCACCGCAACTTGCACAAGCCCCCCCCCCCCCCCGCTTTGCCTTCACCCAAATTCAGATACCTGATGTTCTGAAAGAGCAGGAAAATCTGGACCCCAACAAATCAGTTGGGTTAGACAATCTGGACCCTCACTTTCTAAAATGATCCACCACAATTGTTGCAACCCAAACTGTTATAGACCTATATTCATCCTGCCCTGCCTTTCTAAAATCTTTGAAATCCAAGTTAACATAGAGATTACCGACCATTTCGAATCCCACTGTACCTTCTCCACTATGCAATCTGGTTTCCGAGCTGGTCATGGGTGCACCTCAGCAAGGATCAAGGTTCTAAACAATATCATAACCGCAATCGATAAAAGGCAGTACTGTGCAGCCGTCTTCATCGACCTGGCCAAGGGTTTTGACTGTCAACCACCGCATTCTTATCGGCAAACTCAACAGCCATGGTTTCTCAAATGACTGCCTAGCCTGGTTCACCAACTACTTCTCGGATATAGTTCAGTGTGTAAAATTGGAGGGCATGTTGTCCGGACCTCTGGCAGTCTCTATGGGGGTGCCACAGGGTTCAATTCTCGACTCTCTTCTCTGTACATGCCCTCCAATGATGTCACTCTTGCTGCTGGTGATTCTCTGATCCACCTCTACGCAGACGACACCATTCTGTATACTTCTGGCCCTTCTTTGGACACTGTGTTAACAAACCTCCAGATGAGCTTCAATGCCATACAACACTCCTTCCGTGGCCTCCAACTTCTCTTATATGCTAGTAAAACTAAATGCATGCTCTTCAACCGATCGCTGCCCGCACCTGCCCGCCCAACTAACATCACTTCTCTGGACGGTTCTGACTTAGAATATGTGGACAAATACCTAGGTGTCTGGTTAGACTGTAAACTCTCCTTCCAGACTCACATTAAGCATCTCAAATCCAAAACTAAATTAACTAGACTTGGCTTCCTATTTCGCAACAAAGCCTCCTTCACTCATGCTGCTAAACATACCCTTGTAAAACGGACTATCCTACCAATCCTTGACTTCGGCGATGTCATTTACAAAATAGCCTCCAACACTCTACTCAGCTATTGGAAGTAGTCTATCACAGTGCCATCAGTTTTGTCACCAAAGCCCCATATATTACCAACAACTGTGACCTGTATGCTCTCGTTGGCTGGCCCTCGCTTCATATTCTTCGCCAAACCCACTGGCTCCAGGTCATCTAAAAGTCTTTGCTAGGTAAAACCCAGCCTTATCTCAGCTCACTGGTCACCATAGCAACACCCACCCGTATCACGCGCTCCAGCAGGTATATTTCACTGGTCATCCTCAAAGCCAACAAATTGCAAAAAAATCACTGAAGCTGGAGACTTACAGGTGAAGTCGGAAGATTACATACACCTTAGCCAAATACATTTAAACTCAGTTTTTCACAATTCCTGACATTTAATCCTAGTACAAATTCCCTGTCTTAGGTTAGTTAGGATCACCACTTTATTTTAAGAATGTGAGATGTTAGAATAATACTAGAGAGAATGATTTATTTCAGCTTTTATTTATCTCATCACATTTCCAGTGGGTCAGAAGTTTACATACACTCAATTTGTATTTGGTAATTTGCCTTTAAATTGTTTAACTTGGGTCAAACGTTTTGGGTAGCCTTCCACAAGCTTCCCACAATAAGCTGGGTGAATTTTGGCCCCTTCCTCCTGACAGAGCTGGTGTAACTGAGTCAGGTTTGTAGGCCTCCTTGCTCGCACACGCTTTTTCAGTTCTGCCCACACATTTTCTATAGGATTGAGGTCAGGGCTTTGTGATGGCCACTCCAATACCTTGACTTTGTTGTCATTAAGCCATTTTGCTACAACTTTGGAAGTATGCTTGGGGTCATTGTCCATTTGGAAGACCCATTTGTGACCAAGATTTAACTTCCTGACTGATGTCTTGAAATGTTGCTTGAATATATCCACATAATTTTCCTGCCTCATGACGCCATCTATTTTCTGAAGTGCACCAGTCCCTCCTGCAGCAAAGCACCCCCACAACGTGATGCTGCCACCCCCGTGCTTCACGTTTGGGATGGTGTTCTTCGGCTTGCAAGCCTCCTCCTTTTCCCTCCAAACATAACAATGGTCATTGTGGCCAAACAGTTCTACTGTTGTTTCATCAGACCAGACAACATTTCTCCAAAAAGTATGATCTTTCTCCCCATGTGCAGTTGAAAAACTGTATTCTGGGTTTTTTATGCCGGTTTTGGAGCAGTGGCTTCTTCCTTGCTGAGCGGCCTTTCAGGTTATTTCAATATAGGACTCGTTTTACTGTTGATATAGATACTTTGTACCTGTTTCCTCCAGCATCTTCACAAGGACCTTCTGGGATTGATTTGCACTTTTAGCACCAAAGTACATTCATCTCTAAGAGACAGAAGGCGTCTCCTTCCTGAGGGGGATGACGGCTGCATGGTCCCATGGTGTTTATACTTGTGTACTATTGTTTGTACAGATGAATGTGGTACCTTCAGGTGTTTGGAAATTGCTCCAAAGGATGAACCAGACTTCTGGAGGCCTACAATTGTTTTTCTGATGTCTTGGCTGATTTCTTTTGATTTCCCCATGATGTCAAGCAAAGAGGCACTGAGTTTGAAGGTAGGCCTTGAAATACATCCACAGGTACACCTCCAATTGACTCAAATGCTGCCAATTAGGCTATCAGAAGCTTCTAAAGCCATAACATCATTTTCTGGAATTTCCCAAGCTGTTTATAGACACAGTCAACGTAGTATTTGTAAACTTCTGACCCATTGGAATTGTAATACAATGAATTAGAAGTGAAATAATCTGTCTGTAAACAATTGTTGGAAAAATGACTTGTGTCATGCACAAAGTAGATGTCCTTACCGACTTGACAAAACTATAGTTTGTTAACAAGAAATTTGTGGAGTGGTTAAAAAACAGGTTTTAATGAGTTTATCTCCCTCACTAAGTTTAAGCATCAGCTGTCAGAGCAGCTTACCGATCACTGCACCTGTACACAGCCCATCTGTAAATAGCCCACCCAACTACCTCAACCCCATATTGTTATTTATTTTTGCTCTTTTGCACCTCAGTATCTCTACTTGCACATCATCATCAGGTTCTATCTTCTGGCACAGCTATCGCTCCAGTGTTAATGCTAAATTGTAATTATTTCGGCACTATTGTCAATTTTTTTTGCCTTACCTCCCTAATCCTACTACATTTGCACACACTGTATTTAATGCCCATATGCACTTCCTGGATGACTGCTGTCATTTCATTAGGGGTTGGGCCATAACATTCAAATATTAACGTCCCCGCCCTTAACTTTCAGTAACAGTATAACTACATAATGAAAAGCTATTTTAAATATGTTGCAGTGCCATCAGCATCAATAGCCAATCCCTGCAATAGCCTCTAGCCTCAGGTTCTATCTTCTGGTGGAGCATAGGTGGGCAATTCCAGTATCGTAGGGCTGCATTCATTGCACGATTTTGCTCCAGCTCAATGCAAATATACCTGATTAAAATAATCATGGTCCAAATTGAAGACTATGATTATTTGAACATTTGAATCCAGTGTGGGACCAATGCAGTGCTCCAGGACCAGAGTTGTGCACTCTTGCTCTCTAGAAGATGCTGTGAGTCTCACATCAAACATAGACTTGAGACAATAGTCAAATTTCAAATCATTCAAGAAGCAATGTCATTGTATTAGAAGGCTGTCCACAGCTTAATTTCTACTCTTCTGTTTGCTATATTTTATAGAGATTTTGTTTGTTTCTACAACAAGCCACATATTCTAGATATTCTGCAGTGCAGGAAGACACCCATCAATCCAACCCCCTCCCAGATCCTTTCCCCTCCCTCATCACTCCCCAGGCATTTTTCGGCTCCTCTTAATGACAAAGTCATGATTACTGTCTTGGGTGATGCTCACAAAACAACCTAGAAATTGACCAGATGTCATGGAATCTGGTAGTCTCCTCCAATATAGCACACAACAAGAGCCAAGAATGGAAAACAAAACCATGACTGAGAAAAGTACTCCATAAACAAGATTGAAATAATAAACAGATATGGAAGTAGACAGGATCAAATTATTATCTTAGTGCCCAAAAACAAATATTAGTTTCACCCCAGGAGCTTATCTATTTTAGATTTGATATCAATTGTATCCAGCCAAAACATGGTTTTGTTTTAGCACCCCTTTTTATTACTCTCATTCATTTTCCCTACTGAATTCTGTCTGAGTAATTTCAGGGTTTATAGTTTGTATTTACAATTGACTTAAATCCAGATAAGCAATGCTGCCACAGTTTCCACACGAAGCTGGGACAAACATTGTTTTAAATTGATGGGAATTCAACACCTAGTATTAAAGTGCAGGAAAAGTGTAATACATCTTGTTGAATTGAGTCAGACCATTTATTTTTGTGGTGTTCAGCCATTATTATCTGTCAGTTTCACCAAATTAGTAGGTATCTTCTTTTCCAGCTGGATCTGAGAACGACTGGGAAATAGTACAATATAACTTTACCTACATGACTGGAGGCGTGTAGAGGCAATGTTATGTTGTGTGTTTTTTTTTTACTAGAACATTGGACGAGTCACTGTCCCTAGAACCATTCCACTCTACGTAACCCGCTGTGCTCCCGCTGTGCTCCCGTAACCCGCTCTGTGCTCCCTTATCCTAACCCATTCGCTTATGCTCACCTACGTCGCTCTCAACAGTTCATCTATCCGACCACTCTCTCCTCGATTAACCAACAGCGAATACGTTCGGAGACGACGCTCTTTCCGTGGAGAAAGAACAGCAGCGGGCAAACACAAACTCTCACACACCGGACCCTACAGGTGTAGCCTAAATAACTTTCGGTGATAATACCAGGTTTTCTTTTCGTTTTACATAACAATTACCCCGTAATTATTTGATTTATGTCCATGACATTTGATTAATCCACATTTCGAGAAATTTACGGAATTCTGAAAAATGTTGCGAACAAGGATCGCACTTGTTGATCAATTCCTTTTGTAACAATTTAGTCCACATGTAGGCAGGCCTATGCCACATGAGGATGTATTTGAGTGTAATTTCGAAGATGTGAGTGTAACGTTCGTGGTGGTTTACCTGGAATTATTTTAACAGAATCGTACGACATCGTAAATCAAATGGATCTTTGGGGAGTGTACCTATTTCATCTCGTATTCATTGGTGAGTACTGCCGTAAGATATGTTGTAATTAATTAATATTGATGGACCCGGGTGTAACGGAAGAAGGCCGCCAGAAACTTGTTACTGAAAAATAATTTCGGCTGCAACTGTGCTAATGCCGGTTAAGTGTATATTTAGCATTTATGAAATTATTTTGATGTGATAAAGGGCTTTGTTTCTAGAACCATATCGCAATTGAGAATCATTTCACGTTTAGATGGAGTATTTGACTGTTTTGGCTGCCAGACGAAGTCAAGCTGTGAAAATAAGAAAGTCCTTGGACCTTAAAGGAGTAACAGTTGGCACCTTAAGAGTGCATCTTAGGCTAGCAATAGCCTACATTTTAGTTGTAGGAAATTATGGTTTTGCCATCTAGAGAATGGGCTCCCGAGTGGCGCAGCAGTCTAAAGGCACTACAGACCCTGGTTTGATTCCAGGCTGTACCACAACCGGCCGTGATTGGGGGTCCCATAGGGCGGCGCACAATTGGCCCAGCGCCGTCTGGGTTAGGTTTTGGCCGGGGTAGGCCGTCATTGTAAATAAGAATTTGTTTTTAACTGACTTGCTTGTTAAATAAAAAAATTACATAAATGAAAATGTGATTGCAATTTAAATGTATGCCACATTGAAAATCAATATGAGGTTGAAATTAAGTGGCTCACTAGCACTTCATAAGTGTTCTGATACCCAATAATCTTCATACACCCATTATGATGGGTCAATTTCAACATGTGGGCAATTATTGGAGCTCATCAAAATTGTTTGCGCGTGTGTATATCAACTTGTCTGACAACATCAGAATTAAGCTAACCCCTGTGCACTGATGAAGAACCTTATGACAACACTTTGCTTAAAGCTAACAGGTATACTGCTTTATGACTTATTATACACATGTACGATGTGTTTACTTTAAGGCCTATAATATGTCATGTCTATATGTTGTAAATGTCTCTCTATGTTGCACATTTTGTACTCAAAATGGCTATTAGGCCTATGCCTAATTTAGTCAGGATAAATAAAGATGATAATAATGCATTTTCTATCCTCTGGAAGGTGTTCATACATGCTTATGACAAGTGTAAGAATGCATTATACCTGTCCACTATAAGCAAAGTGTTTACTTATATATTCATCACATTATGTAGGATGAACTGCTGCCTTTCCCCTCAGGAAATGTGTTAGAACATTAATGAATTTAATGAAACAAGGCAATCAGTCCCATCTAGCTGTAGCATACACATGACAATGGATTGTATCCTACTATAATTGAATCTAATCCTACTTTAAAATAGACTTCAATGCAAGGGTGTAATTTTGTGTTGTATATTAGAGAAGGGTCAAGGTAAATGTGTTCCGGGGTCAATACCCTTCTAGGGGGGTCCGAGGGTATGCACCCTCAGATAAAAAAAAAATAGCTGTGAAATGGTTGTTTCTGGTCAATTTGAAGGGGAAATACATTCCAAATTTCCCTGATAATTTGGTCAATATATCTCAACCACAACTGATATACCAATAATTTCTGTTTTACTTTAAACTGTTGGTCTAACTCTTAACAGTTTAGAAAGTTGCAACCAAACACCTGCTTTGACTAAATTTAAATATCATAACCCATTTAGCTTATTTGTGTACCCTTCAATCAAGTGCAGCGGGTTCAGACAGGAAACTGGAGTGTTGCATCAACTGATGGCATCAGCTTATATTGCACCAAATAGATTAATCAATCTAAGTTAATATGGCGGTTTTGCACACATATTATCTGATGTCTGCTGCGCGCAAGCTATGCGCTGGTGTTCTTGGTAACATGCGTTACTCTTGCGTTACTATTGCTGTAACATGCGTTACTCTCCATGCATGTCTGTTGTCTGCTTTCCCACGACTCACCCTAGCCTCCAGCTGTTTGGGCTCTGCTTTTGTTTCGGTCAGGGGGATTGTTATAGTGTACATTGCTCACTGCCTGTATTATCATTATCTTAACAGGATGCATGCTCTGACAGTGAGCTTCTCCAAAAGAGCAGAGCCTAATGCCGAAGACTAACGTATTGCATGTATTGTAATCTTTTCTAATCAAAGGTTCAACGTGGGGTTTTCAGTCTGAACCATGCTTGGCATGTAATTGTTTTGGAGAATGCCTAAGAGAAAGTCAGTTCTGGTGACCTTTCTACGCCAAATTGAATGAAAATAAGATGATGCTGCATCATTTAAAATATAATCTCCCCTCCAAAAGTGAACCTAACAACATTTTGGTCCATATTATCAGGCTGTGTTATTTAGCAATAAGCATTATCACCTGTAGCCCAACTTATGCAGCATAGTGGCTTCAAATTTGTTTGAGCAAATTATTAGCTAAATCAGTGCTTCCCAAACTTTTTCAGTCATGCCCCCTTTCATCATGTGGGAACATCCTGTGAGGGGTGGTCCAAAATAGGGAGGGTTGTCAAACTTTTTTTTTGTTGCTTTGGGGAGGGTTGCGTGTTTTTTGGGGGGGCACAAGGGAGGGTAGTGCGGTTTTCCCCTGGTTTATTCGCTTTTTTGCAGGTTTTACAATATCATTTCTTCCATCCTAGCCAAATTTCCTCATGTGCTTCCATGCGCCGCCTCTATATCAAGATGTTTTGGTACTTCCCTTATACAATAAGTACGCCTCGCCTCTCCTGCGCTGTCGGAGCCTTTCTTCTCTCCTGCGCTGTCGGAGTCTCCCGCCTGTTCAGCGCTATCAGAGCCTTTCTCCTCTCCAGCGCTGCCGGAGCCTCCTGCCTGTTCGGAGCAGCCTGAGCTGCCAGTCTGCATGGAGCAGCTAGAGCTGCCAGTCTGCATGGAGCTGACAGTCTGCAAGGAGCTGCCAGTCTGCATGGAGCTGCCAGTCTGCAAGGAGCTGCCAGTCGGCAAGGATATGCCAGTCAGCCAGACTCTTCCAGATCTGCCAGTCAGCCAGACTCTTCCAGATCTGCCAGTCAGCCAGACTCTTCCAGATCTGCCAGTCAGCCAGACTCTTCCAGATCTGCCAGTCAGCCAGACTCTTCCAGATCTGCCAGTCAGCCAGACTCTTCCAGATCTGCTATTCAGCCAGACTCTTCCAGATCTGCCAGTCAGCCAGACTCTTCCAGATCTGCCAGTCAGCCAGACTCTTCCAGATCTGCCAGTCAGCCAGACTCTTCCAGATCTGCCAGTCAGCCAGACTCTTCCAGATCTGCCAGTCAACCAGACTCTTCCAGATCTGCCAGTCAACCAGACTCTTCCAGATCCGCTAGTCAACCAGACTCTTCCAGATCCGCCAGTCAGACAGGATCTGCCGGATTCAACTGCCTGGCTGGGCTTCATCTCAGTACTGGGCGTCCTCTCAGTGATGGGCTTTCTCTCAGTACTGGGCTGCCCCTCAGTCCCGAGCTGCCCCTCAGTCCCGAGCTGCCCCTCAGTCCCGAGCTTCCCCTCAGTCCCGAGCTTCCCCTCAGTCCCGAGCTGCCTCAGTCCCGAGCTGCCCCTCAGTCACGAGCTGCTCCTCAGTTCAGTGGGGTTCTGGGTGAGGACTATTAGGCCATGGTCGGCGGCGAGGGTGGATCATCCCAGGACGCGAAGGGGAGGAACTATGACATTCATGGAGTGGGGTCCACGTCCCGAGCCGGAACCGCCACCATGGACAGACGCCCACCCGGACCCTCCCTATGGTTTTGAGGTGCGTCCGGGAGTCCGCACCTTGGGGGGGGGTTCTGTCACGCCTTGGTCTTAGTATTTTGTGTTTTCGTTAATTAGTTGGTCAGGCCAGGGTGTGACATGGGTTTATGTTGTTGTATTTCGTAGTGGGTTTTTTTAGTTATTGGGATTGCGGCTGAGTAGGGGTGTTGCATAGGTTTGGCTGCCTGAGGCGGTTCTCAATCAGAGTCAGGTGATTCTCGTTGTCTCTAATTGGGAACCGTATTTAGGTAGCCTGGGTTTCACTTTGTATTTCGTGGGTGATTGTTCCTGTCTCTGCGTAGTTTCACCAGATAGGCTGTGATTAGGTTTCACGTTCCGTTTTGTTGTTTTTTGTATTTGTATCAGTTATTTCATGTACCGCGTTTGTTCCATTAAAAAACATGAGTAACCAACACGCTGCATTTCGGACCGACTTTCTTGCGATAAACGAAGAACACCGTTACAGCAATAGGTTAACTAGCAATCATACCACACATAAAATCATTCAAGGCTGCATAAATTTTTATATGAATCGACAAAAACAAATAAGGAATAGCTGATAGGCAGTGGAGAGGCCCGGTGCATCACTGCGCATGAAGGACCAGGGAAGACATGAGACACAGCTCAAAATTTGATTTGGATCAATTGTGGGCCTACTTTCAACAGTTTATATGGTCTAGAAAGGCACAGTAGCAGGCCAGTCTGGCTATATTTTTTAAACTTCTGATACTGATTGCATTGCCTTTTGCAGATCATCATTCTCCTCTGTCGTCTTATAATAATGTGGCCACATACTGCATGCTCCCGGCAGGTCCAGGTATTCAGGAAAGCTTAACTCATGCTCTGCCTCTTCTCCAATCCGAGCAGCTAACGTTTTAAATGCATTACCTTTTATATATGTCATAAACACAACCAGTCACAATGTTTTCATCTGATTAGGCTACTTCAAAAGTCTCCTGTCGGCATGCACACGTTCATCCTAAATATAATTCCAGCGTCCTCAAAATGGCTTGACATAGAAAGGTTGGATGGGAACCTGGTTTTGGTGAGTAAAGTAGCTTAATGTCTGATAAAAAAAATGTCACCACATCATGGAAAAGTATGCGGTTTATTAGGCTACAGATTATATGAATTATAATGAACTTCCACAGGGTGGTGAAAGTGCACAGTGATGAGGTTGATGGTCCTTTCTATAAATATCGAGGGTCTTATGTTGGCTGTCTGTCATAACCTACACCCTGAAGTTGTGCTCCAGCACCATTCTTTCACGCCTTGCGCACCTGCTGCTGAGGAGAGAGAGATGGAGAGCCATTAGAGGAGCCTTGGCCTAAGCTACTGTTGATTGTGAAGATGGAGGCCTTTTTCTTGGAAGTACAACAAAAGTTAGAGGAAAAAGATTGCGTATAGTGAAAAGCCTACAAGGGAAATTTAATAGAAGTTTTAATATTATAGTGGACTAAGATGAGAAGAATGTAGGCTACTGAGCAACTCCCTATTCAGGTAGGATGCGATTTTGAAATTTACATTTATTTATAATCATTTGTATTATTATTATTATATATCATTGTTATTATTGTAAGCCTATTTATTAATCGAAACCAGTTCCACACCAGTGTGTGGTTTAATTCTGTTTGAGACATTTTCATTGGCTAATTTAAATGTTTAATAGTGTGCTCCTTATTTAGTTTATGATAAGCTATAAGTAGGTATATTGTAAAATAAATAGCATTAGCATTTCTTGGTTGCGTATGGTAGGGTCTTGTCTTTGTTGGTAATTACTGCAATATTGCCTTCTCAAAACTTTTGTGAAGTTTTAAACCAAGTGTAATGCAACTGTAATGCTGTGTTTGCAGCAATACTGTATAATAGCCTGCTTGTATTGTTTCATAAGAAATGGCTTGACTTACTTTTGCTATTACCCAAATAAAGTTTGGAAACTTTTGTCAAGGTTTGGTGTGGTGTGGCTTTTATTAAGCTTTAGCTACTGCACGCCTACGATACGAAGACAGTGTGCACCGACGCTCCAACTTACTCCAATAGTTGAACTTGTGGTTAGGAAGAATGTCAGAGTTACTATCAGAGTTACTCCTATAATCAAAACATATACCAAATAGTCTGATAGACAATAAATGAATAAGCCTCCTCTATATCTGCATATCAGATGCAGTAGCCATGACATAAAGAAATACATGTCGGTCTCATAGCATGCTGCCGGCATATCTCTATCTCTCTGGGGCTACGCCGAAGATTCTCTTTCTTTATATAAGATATATACAGTACCAGACCTACTCATTCAAGGGTTTTTCTTTATTTGGACTATTTTCTACATTGTACAATATTAGTGAAGACATCAAAACTATGAAATAACACATGGAATCCTGTAGTAACCAAAAAAGTGTTAAACAAATTAAAATATATTTTAGGTTTTAGATTCTTCAAAGTAACCACCCTTTGCCTTGATGACAGCTTTGCACACTCTTGGCATTTTCTCAACCAGCTTCATCTGGAATGCTTTTCCAACAGTCTTGAAGGAGTTCCCACATACGCTGAGCACTTGTTGGCTGCATTTCCTTCACTCTGCGTTCCAACTCATCCCAAACCATCTCAATTGGGTTGAGGTTGGGTGATTGTGGAGGCCGGGTGATTGTGGAGGCCAGGTCATCTAATGCAGCGCTCCATCACTCTCCTTCTTGGTCAAATAACCCTTACACAGGCTGGAGGTGTGTTGATACATTGTCCTGTTGAAAAACAAATTATAGTCCCACTAAGCGCAAACCAGATGGGGATGGCGTATCCCTGCAGAATGCTGTGGTAGTCATGCTGATTAAGTGTGCCTTGAATTCTAAATAAATCAAGGATAGTGTCACCAGAAAAGCACCATCACACCTCCTACTCCATGCTTCCCAGTCATCTGTTCACCTACTCGCAAAGACACAGAGGTTGGAACCAAAAATCTCCAATTTGGACTCATCAAACCAAAGGACAGATTTCCACCGGTCTAATGTCCATTGCTGATGTTTCTTGGCCCAAGCAAGTCTCTTCTTCTAATCCTTTAGTAGTGGTTTCTTTGCAGCAATTCGACAATGAAGGTCTGATTCACCCAGTCTCCTCTGAACAGTTGATGTTGAGATGTGTCTGTTACTTGAACTCTGAAGCATTTATTTGGGCTGCTAACTCTAATGAACTTATCCTCTGCAGAAGAGGTAACTGGGTCTTTCTTTCCTGTGGTGGTCCTCATGAGAGCCAGTTTCATCATAGCGCTTGATGGGTTTTGCGATTGCACTTGAAGAAACTTTCAAAGTCCTTGAAAGTTTCCGTATTGACTGACCATCATGGCTTAAAGTACTGATGGACTGTTGTTTCTCTTTGCTTATTTGAGCTGTTCTTGCCATAATATGGACTTGGTCTTTTACCAAATAGGGCTATCTTCTGTATACCACCCCTACCTTGTCACAGCACAACTGATTAGCTCAAACGCATTAAGTTAGGGCTAGGATCCTTTTTTCTCAATTTCCACCTGACTGACGTGCTCGATGTAAACTGCTTGTTGCTCAGGCCCTGAAGCCAGGATATGCATATAATTGGTACCATTGGAAAGAAAACACTCTGATGGTTGTAGAAATGTTAAAATAATGTAGGAGGCTTGTAACTTCCAAAACGAATGAGAAAGAACAGTTTTAGTACAGGGACACAGTCTTGGAAATTTGTGTATGTGCGCGCGATGAAGACAGAACGCACCTGCTAAAATTGGTTTCCTATTGAACATACTTCTTTCCGTATGAAATATTATAGTTTGATTTGAGGAGTCAATAGAAATGTTTAGGGGTAGATTTTCAGATTCCTATCTCTGCATGTTATACGAGTGGATTACTCAAATCAATGGTGCCAACTAAACATACTTTTTGGCATATAAGGAAGGATTTTATCTAACAAAACAACACTACATGTTATAGCTGAGACCCTTTGGATGACAAATCAGAGGAATATTTTCGAAAAGTAAGTGAATGTTTAATCGCTATTTCTGAATTTATGAAACCTGTGCTGGTGGAAAAATATTTTGTTGTGGAGCGCCATCCCCAAACAATCGCATGGCATGCTTTCGCTGTAATGGCTACTGTAAATCGAAGTGCAGTTAGATTAACAATAATTTAAGCTTTCAACCGATATATGTACGTATATGTATATGTATGTATGTACATAAATATTTAATATCCATCATTTTTATGATTATTTATTTGAATTTCGCACCCTCCAGTTTCACCGGAAGTTGGGACACCTAGCCCTAAGAAGTTTTGTTAAGAAGGAAAGAAATTCCACAAAATTAACTTTTAATAAGGCACACCTGTTAATTGAAATGCATTCCAGGTGACTACCTCATGAAGCTGGTTGAGAGAATGCCACGAATGCCTTGATGACAGCTTTGCACAAAGGGTGGCTTCTTTGAAGCATCTGAAATATAAAATATATCATTTTATTTGATTTACACTTTTTTGGTTATTGCACGATCCCATATGTATTATTTCTTTGTTTTGATGTCTTCACTATTATTCTACAATGTAGAAAATAGTAAAATTAAGAAAAACCCTTGAATGAGTGGGTGTGTCAAAATGTTTGACTGGTAATGGTATATATATATATATTCATATTAATATCATACAGTAGAACCTAAGCCTTAAGGCATATGCATGCAATGTCCTGAAGCATTTAGTACTCAAATCTCCCTACAGCTGAACCATGAGGTGGACAATTATTGTTTTAGTATGCTGCCACCACCATGCTTCACCTTAGGGATGTTGTGATGTGATTAGGGTTTCCTCCAGACGTGACGCTTAGCATTCAGGCCAAAGAGTTCAATCTTGGTTTCATCAGAGCAGAGAATCTTGTTTCTCATGGTCTGAAAGTCCTTTAGGTGCCTTTTGGCAAACTCCAAGCGGGCTGTTATGTGCCTTTTACTGAGGAGTGGCTTCCGTCTGGCCACTCTACCATAATAGCCTGATTGGTGGAGTGCTGCAGAGATGGTTGTCCTTCTGGAACTCTAGTGCTCTATCAGAGTGATCATCAGGTTCTTGGTCACCTCCCTGACCAAGGCCCTTCTCCTCCGTTTGCTCAGTTTGGCCAGGCTGCCAGCTCTAGGAAGAGTCTTGGTGGTTCCAAATTTCTTCCATTTAAGAATGATTGAGGACCTTCAATGCTGCAGAGATGTTTCAGTACCTCCCCCCAGATCTGTGCCTTGACACAATCATGTGTTGGAGCTCTATGAACAATTCCTTTGACCTCATGGCTTGGTTTTTTCTCTGACATTCACTGTCAACTGTGGGACCTTATATAGACAATTTCGAGTCTCGTATTTTTTTAAATTTAATTTTACCTTTATTTAACCAGGCAAGTCAGTTAAGAACACATTCTTATTTTCAATGACGGCCTGGGAACAGTGGGTTAACTGCCTGTTCAGGGGCAGAACGACAGATTTGTACCTTGCCAGCTCAGGGGTTTGAACTCACAACCTTCTGGTTACTAGTCCAACGCTCTAACCACTAGGCTACCCATGCCGCCCCAAAGGGTCTAAATAATTATGTAGATAAGGTATATCTGTTTTTTATTATTAATACATTTGCAACAAAAAAATACCTGTTTTTGCTTTGTCATTATGGGGTATTGTGTGTAGATTGATGAGGGGAAAAAATGATTTTATCAATTTTAGAATAAGGCTGTAATGTAACAAAATGTGGAAAAAGTCAAGGGGTCTGAATACTTTCTGAATGCACTGTATTACTGTAGCATATGCTGCTGCAAATGTAGGGTCCAAAATGGAAATAAGTCCCCGACTTTATTGTGTAATCCCGGTAACGTTTTAAATTATTTGTGTATATATCTTTTTTAACTGACAAATAAAATCAATTAGTCCAAATTGTGCAGTGGCAATTTGTTGAAAGGAAATAAACATATTTTACAAAACACCACAACCATGATATTGAAGTGCCTGAAGTTGGAATGTTTTGGTTTTGTTTATTGGTTATGTGGTGCATTGGCACAGAAACCTGTTTGTGGATAATATGCATCAAAATGTTGAAAATCAGATTTCCCCCTAGCTGATCATTGTCTGCAACCGGCTCTGATCGTGAACTAATGAAACAGGCAGGGAGAGTGAGCTCCTCTGTGGTGGTCGGTGAACCCTCAACCTTATGGCCCATAGCCCTGTGTTGCATCAACTGTGCCACAAAAGTGAAGTACGTATCCACATTTATAAACCCAGTTATTGTTATTTGTAGTCGTACAATTCTTTTTAGTTAATTTTATGAGGGGGGATGGTGTTACATTTATTTTACAGTTCAAGGGGATGGTCATGTGAAAATATTTTTGTAATTACAACCCAGTGGGCTACCCAAGAGGAAACGCCAGCGTTACAGCGTGTGATTAAGGGTGAAAACCAGCCACCTCTTCCATCCATTCAACTGGCAAATGTAGTCACTTGATAGTAAGATGGATGACCTCTGATTGCGAATTCACTACCAACGGGACTCTCGGAATTGCAATATTCTTTACTTTTCAGAAACATGGCTCTCAGACAAGATAACCCGCACTGCTATCCAACTCGATGGATTTTCCATCCACCAGGCGGACAGGACATTGGAGTCTGGGAAATCGAGGGGGGGAGTGATTTTTTAAATTTGTACCTTTATTTAACTAGGCAAGTCAGTACATTTGTAACTAGTACTTAAGTAGTTTTCTGACCAGATACTTATACAAATACTCTTAATTGAGTAGTTTCTTAAGAGGGCTACTTTTACTTAAGTAGAGGTTTTCAGGGGGGGACAGCAATTACCCCCTTGCCCCCCCTGGAACTTACGCACCACAATGTACTGTATATTTGTACGCCTGGTCTAACTTCCACAATTTACTAGTACCCTAATTTACTTCCGCTGCATTGAACAATGTATACAGACTCTTTTTTTCTTTTTTTCTACTGTGTTATTGACTTGTTTATTGTTTACTCCATGTGTAACTTTGTTGTTGTCTGTTCACACTGCTATGCTTTATCTTGGCCAGGTCGCAGTAGTAAATGAGAACTTGTTCTCAACTAGCCTACCTGGTTAAATAAAGGTGGAAATTAAAAATAAAAATAAACTTTTTTAAAACTGTTGTCCTGATCATTTCACAGATTTCAGAGCAACAGTTGTAGTAAAGAAACGGTGACGCATTCCCCCATATTAATCATTTCAGACAATGCTTCGGCATCGTTGCTGAATGACAGACAATCCTTATGATTGGATGAAGTCGCTATTGATTTCGTGTCTGAAGTGTGCGAGTGAAAAAGGAGAGTCTCATGTTGTAAGCTATCTATTAGTCAAGACAACACTGACATGTTAATCCTGACCTATATATATTATTATGGTTATTGCCTCGGCCATAATACCAGAGTTGATGATTCCTATCTGCATTCCCAGCTCATCAACAGAGGGCTAACATGAGAATAGACATTTGCAATATAGCCTGCCTCAGTATTGATATTATCTTCAGCAACTCGAGGACTGTCTTCTTTAGAGAAATGTAGAGGTTGGAGGTGAGGAATTCTGAAGTGAAATTAATACAGTTATGCATTGAGAATCATAACATAATATGATTAAATGTCCATTCAATTGGCATAAGGTAGAGAGGATGTCTGTTTAAGTCAATTGGATTGTTTTCCATTTTCTTCTCTGAAAACCGAAGGTCAATGGTCTTAAAAACCTTGAAACTAACCACGCCATCTACAGTAATTATGCGCAGTCGCTAGTTAGTTCCATTGGGGTTAGTGCATACTAGCCTTTGAATTAGATTTTGAATCCAGGGTAGGGCAGAAGTGATGTATAATTAAGGGGTTTGGGGCTTTTGTCGATAACAGTTGGATCTTGCTGGTATATATCCATAACTGTAGATTTACCTCAACAGAAGCATAATGATGCAATGTTCCAGTTTACGTATTCAATCATTGTCTTTCGTTTTCACAGTAGCTTGCAGTATTTAATGTGTTGGGATTTACAATGGCTAATTTCTGAAGTAATTTCAGTCTGTGTTGTTGAGCCATCTGTCCTACCTAATTGAGCAAAGGCAACAATTCAATACTCCAGATCAATGAAGGCACAGTGTAGATAGATCACCTCCTATGGAGACGAGCTTATGCATTTATATGGCCTACTGACGAGGCAGCAGTGCGGTTGATGTGGATTGAGGTTCAACTCGCATAATAATCTCAATCTTTAGATAGAATATCCTGTTTGATCAAACTGCCAGTGGTGGGAGAAGTACCCAATTGTCATACTTGAGTAAAAGTAAAGATACCTTAATAGAAAATGACTCAAGTAAAAGTGAAAGTCGTCCAGTACAATACTACCTGAGTAAAAGTATTTGGTGTTAAGTATCAAAAGTTAAAGTAATTGCTAAAATATACTTAAGTGTCAAAAGTAAAAGTGTAAATAATTTCAAATTCCTTATTCTAAGCAAATTATATGGCACCATTTTCTTGTTTTTTAAAATTATTTACGGATAGCCATGGGCATACTCCAACACTTCATGTAAAAGCGAAGTATGTGTTCATTAAGTCCGCCAGATCAGAGGCAGTAGGGATGACCATGGATGTTTTCTTGAAAAGTGTGTGAATTAGACCATTTTCCTGTTCTGCTAAGTATTCAAAATGTAACGAGTACTTTTGGGTGTCATGGTAAATGTATGGAGTAAAAAGTTCAGATATCCCCCAAAAAATACTTAAGTAAAAATACTTGAAAATACTACTTAAGTTCTTTTACACCACTGCAAACTGCTCCCATTGCACATTGCTAACACTGGGGATTCAAAATGATGGCAATTTCCAAGTCTGCACATGGTGGTGCAATAAAAGGGTACATACTGTACTAAAGGAAACACTGGGTTTTGGATTGTAATAAATAAGCCCACAGATATTCAGATATTTCCAATTCCTTGGAGAGCATTGTGTGCATTTAGGTTGATGGTTAAAGACAGCCAATTTCAGCTGTAGGATATTATTCTAACTTTATAATGCACAGATAGAAAATATAATGCCAACCACACTAGAGTGCATACTTTATCTCAGGTTGCTGTAAACTTCAGTGATAACTCCAGATTACTTCAGTGATTAAGCCAGTGGTGAAAGTAAGGCAGTAGGGTCCAGTTTGATTGTTTGTTGCAGCTCGTTTCAGTTGCTAGCTGCAGCGAACTGAAAAGAGGAGCGACCCAGGGATGTGTATGCCTTGGGGACCTTTAACAGAATGTGACTGGCAGAACGGGTGTTGTATGTGGAGGATGAGGGCTGCAGTAGATATCTCAGGTAGGGGGGAGTGAGGCCTAAAAGGGTTTAATAAATAAGCATCAACCAGTGGGTCTTGTGACGGGTATACAGAGATGACCAGTTTACAGAGGAGTATAGAGTGCAGTGATGTGTCCTATAAGGAGCATTGGTGGCAAATCTGATGGCTGAATGGTAAAGAACATCTAGCCGGTCGAGAGCACCCTTACCTGCCGATCTATAAATTATGTCTCCGCACCGTCTAGCCATACTCCCAAGTAATGGTATGAGGTGACTACCTCAAGATCTAAACCCTCAGAGGTAGTGATAACACCTGTGGGAAGAGGGGCATTCTTCTTACCAAACCACATGACCTTTGTTTTGGAGGTGTTCATTACAAGGTTAAGGGCTGAGAAAGCTTGTTGGACACTAAGAAAACTTTATTAGAGAGCATTTAACACAAAATCCGGGGAGAGTCCAGCTGAGTATAAGGGTTGGAGCGAGCGGTCGCATCTACACTTCGGTCCGCAGGTAGTATAACTTTTCATTACATTTTCATTACATTTCATTATAGTACAACGGTTTGATTTGTCTAATCTTAGCAATTTCTTCTTAGCTAGCTACATAGCCGTCTTTGTATCAAAGATAATTGCGTAATTATCGTATTTCGTCGTCCTAACGTAGTCTATACTGCTATCTGCCCAGCAGCTAGCTAAGCAGCTAGCTAACGTCCACCGTCCACCAGCACTGTAGAAACTATTACACTCAACTGAACGACTCGATTAGTGTAGTGTTAGCTAGCTACATAGTTGTCTTTGCTGTCTTCGTATCCAAGATAATTGTGTAGTTTAGAGTGTGTAGACTTAGAGTGATTATCTTAATTTACCGAGGTTAGCTAGCCAGCTATTTGTCGTCCTTAACGTAGGAGATACTGCTAGCTAGCTAGCCAACAGCTAGCCAACCTCTACCGAATAGAACTTCAACTACCCGGTCAACATTCCGCTTCGCTCCACAGGTAGTATCACATTTTCATTTCACTTCATTACAGTACAACGGTTTGATTTGTTTGATCGTAGCTAGCTTGCTACATAGCCGTCTTTCTATCTAAGACAATTGTGTAGTCTAGAGCGATTTTCTAGGTTAGCTAGCCAGCTATTGTCGTTCTTTTAACGTAACGTAACGCAATCAACACTGCTAGCTAGCCAGCTAGCCCCCGAATAGCAGCACTGTAGAAACTATTACACTCGACGGAACGACTTGATTAGTGTAGTGTCAACAACGCAGCCACTGCCAGCTAGCCTACAAAGTCAACAACGCAGCCACTGTCAGCTAGCCTACTCCAGCAGTACTGTATCATTTCAATCATTTTAGTCAATAAGATTCTTGCTACGTAAGCTTAACTTTCTGAACATTCGAGACGTGTAGTCCACTTGTCATTCCAATCTCCTTTGCATTAGCGTAGCCTCTTCTGTAGCCTGTCAACTATGTGTCTATCTATCCCTGTTCTCTCCTCTCTGCACAGACCATACAAACGCTCCACACCGCGTGGCCGCGGCCACCCTAATCTGGTGGTCCCAGCGCGCACGACCCATGTGGAGTTCCAGGTCTCCGGTAGCCTCTGGAACTGCCGATCTGCGGCTAACAAGGCAGAGTTCATCTCAGCCTATGCCTCCCTCCAGTCCCTCGACTTCTTGGCACTGACGGAAACATGGATCACCACAGATAACACTGCTACTCCTACTGCTCTCTCTTCGTCCGCCCACGTGTTCTCGCACACCCCGAGAGCTTCTAGTCAGCGGGGTGGTGGCACCGGGATCCTCATCTCTCCCAAGTGGTCATTCTCTCTTTCTCCCCTTACCCATCTCTCTATCGCCTCCTTTGAATTCCATGCTGTCACAGTTACCAGCCCTTTCAAGCTTAACATCCTTATTATTTATCGCCCTCCAGGTTCCCTCGGAGAGTTCATCAATGAGCTTGATGCCTTGATAAGCTCCTTTCCTGAGGATGGCTCACCTCTCACAGTCCTGGGCGACTTTAACCTCCCCACGTCTACCTTTGACTCATTCCTCTCTGCCTCCTTCTTTGCACTCCTCTCCTCTTTTGACCTCACCCTCTCACCTTCCCCCCCTACTCACAAGGCAGGCAATACGCTCGACCTCATCTTTACTAGATGCTGTTCTTCCACTAACCTCATTGCAACTCCCTCCAAGTCTCCGACCACTACCTTGTATCCTTTTCCCTCTCGCTCTCATCCAACACTTCCCACACTGCCCCTACTCGGATGGTATCGCGCCGTCCCAACCTTCGCTCTCTCTCCCCGCTACTCTCTCCTCTTCCATCCTATCATCTCTTCCCTCTGCTCATACCTTCTCCAACCTATCTCCTGATTCTGCCTCCTCAACCCTCCTCTCTTCCCTTTCTGCATCCTTTGACTCTCTATGTCCCCCATCCTCCAGGCCGGCTCGGTCCTCCCCTCCCGCTCCGTGGCTCGACGACTCATTGCGAGCTCACAGAACAGAGCTCCGGGCAGCCGAGCGGAAATGGAGGAAAACTCGCCTCCTGCGGACCTGGCATCCTTTCACTCCCTCCTCTCTACATTTTCCTCCTCTGTCTCTGCTGCTGAAGCCACTTTCTACCACTCTAAATTCCAAGCATCTGCCTCTAACCCTAGGAAGCTCTTTGCTACCTTCTCCTCCCTCCTGAATCCTCCTCCCCCCCCCCTCCTCCCTCTCTGCAGATGACTTCGTCAACCATTTTGAAAAGAAGGTCGACGACATCCGATCCTCGTTTGCTAAGTCAAACGACACCGCTGGTTCTGCTCACACTGCCCTACCCTGTGCTCTGACCTCTTTCTCCCCTCTCTCTCCAGATGAAATCTCGCTTCTTGTGACGGCCGGCCGCCCAACAACCTGCCCGCTTGACCCTATCCCCTCCTCTCTTCTCCAGACCATTTCCGGAGACCTTCTCCCTTACCTCACCTCGCTCATCAACTCATCCCTGACCGCTGGCTACGTCCCTTCCGTCTTCAAGAGAGCGAGAGTTGCACCCCTTCTGAAAAAACCTACACTCGATCCCTCCGATGTCAACAACTACAGACCAGTATCCCTTCTTTCTTTTCTCTCCAAAACTCTTGAACGTGCCGTCCTTGGCCAGCTCTCCCGCTATCTCTCTCAGAATGACCTTCTTGATCCAAATCAGTCAGGTTTCAAGACTAGTCATTCAACTGAGACTGCTCTTCTCTGTATCACGGAGGCGCTCCGCACTGCTAAAGCTAACTCTCTCTCCTCTGCTCTCATCCTTCTAGACCTATCGGCTGCCTTCGATACTGTGAACCATCAGATCCTCCTCTCCACCCTCTCCGAGTTGGGCATCTCCGGCGCGGCCCACGCTTGGATTGCGTCCTACCTGACAGGTCGCTCCTACCAGGTGGCGTGGCGAGAATCTGTCTCCTCGCCACGCGCTCTCACCACTGGTGTCCCCCAGGGCTCTGTTCTAGGCCCTCTCCTATTCTCGCTATACACCAAGTCACTTGGCTCTGTCATAACCTCACATGGTCTCTCCTATCATTGCTATGCAGACGACACACAATTAATCTTCTCCTTTCCCCCTTCTGATGACCAGGTGGCGAATCGCATCTCTGCATGTCTGGCAGACATATCAGTGTGGATGACGGATCACCACCTCAAGCTGAACCTCGGCAAGACGGAGCTGCTCTTCCTCCCGGGGAAGGACTGCCCGTTCCATGATCTCGCCATCACGGTTGACAACTCCATTGCGTCCTCCTCCCAGAGCGCTAAGAACCTTGGCGTGATCCTGGACAACACCCTGTCGTTCTCAACTAACATCATGGCGGTGGCCCGTTCCTGTAGGTTCATGCTCTACAACATCCGCAGAGTACGACCCTGCCTCACACAGGAAGCGGCGCAGGTCCTAATCCAGGCACTTGTCATCTCCCGTCTGGATTACTGCAACTCGCTGTTGGCTGGGCTCCCTGCCTGTGCCATTAAACCCCTACAACTCATCCAGAACGCCGCAGCCCGTCTGGTGTTCAACCTTCCCAAGTTCTCTCACGTCACCCCGCTCCTCCGCTCTCTCCACTGGCTTCCAGTTGAAGCTCGCATCCGCTACAAGACCATGGTGCTTGCCTACGGAGCTGTGAGGGGAACGGCACCGCAGTACCTCCAGGCTCTGATCAGGCCCTACACCCAAACAAGGGCATTGCGTTCATCCACCTCTGGCCTGCTCGCCTCCCTACCACTGAGGAAGTACAGTTCCCGCTCAGCCCAGTCAAAACTGTTCGCTGCTCTGGCCCACCAATGGTGGAACAAACTCCCTCATGACGCCAGGACAGCGGAGTCAATCACCACCTTCCGGAGACACCTGAAACCCCACCTCTTCAAGGAATACCTAGGATAGGATAAGTAATCCTTCTCACCCCCCTTAAATGATTTAGATGCACTATTGTAAAGTGGCTGTTCCACTGGATGTCAGAAGGTGAATTCACCAATTTGTAAGTCGCTCTGGATAAGAGCGTCTGCTAAATGACTTAAATGTAATGTAAATGTATAAGACTGTATCATCTGCAAATAAATGGATGAGAGCGCTTCCTACTGCCTGAGCTGTTGTTGTAAATTGAGAAGAGCGTGGGGCCTAGGATTTAGCCTTGTGGTACTCCCTTGGTGATAGGGAATGGCTGAGGCAGCAGATTTTCAGACTTAATACACTGCACGCTTTGAAAGAGGTTTTTTAGCAAACCAGGCCTAAGACCCCTCAGAGACACCAATACTCCTTAGCCGGCCCACAAGAATGGAATGGTATACCTTATCAAAAGCTTTGGCCAAGTTAATAAAAATACAGCACAATATTGCTTAGAATCAAAGGCAATGGTGACATCATTGAGGACCTTTAAGGTTGCAGTGACACATCCATAACCTGAGCAGAAACCAGATTGCATACCCAAGAGAATACTATAGACATCAAGACGTCAGTCACCGTATTCTTATCGGCAGACTCAACAGTTTTCTCAAATGACTGCTTTGCCTGGTTCACCAACTACTTCTCAGATATAGTTCAGTTTGTAAAATCGGAGGGCCTGTTGTCCGGACCTCTGGCAGTCTCTATGGGGGTTTCCACAAGGTTCAATTCTCGGGCCGACTCTCTTCTCTGTATATATCAATGATGTCGCTCTTGCTGCGGGTGATTCTTTGATCCACCTCTACGCAGACGACACCATTCTGTATACATCTGGCCCTTCTTTGGACACTGTGTTAACTTCTTGGTGACAGAGGGGCAGTATTGAGTAGCTTGGATGAATAAGGTGCCAAGAGTAAACTGCCTGCTACTCTGTCCCAGATGCTAATATATGCATATTATTAGTAGTATTTGATAGAAAACACTCTGAAGTTTCTAAAACTGTTTGAATGATGTCTGTGAGTATAACAGAACTCAAATGGCAGGCGAAAACCTGAGAAAAATCCAACAAGGAAGTGGGAAATCTGAGGTTTGTAGTTTTTCAACTCTTTGCCATTCCAATATACAGTGTAAATGGGGTCATATTGCACTTCCAAAGGCTTCCACTAGATGTCAACAGTCTTTAGAACTGTTTGAGGCTTCTACTGTTAAATGGGGGCGAATGAGAGGGGATTGAGCCAGGTGTCTGGCAGAGTGCCACAGGCTCGTGAGGCGCGGTCACGAGAGAGTTCGCTCTCATTCCATTGCTCTTCTACAGACAATGGAATTCTCCGGTTGGAACATTATTGAAGATTTTTGTGAAAAACATCCTAAAGATTGATTCTATACTTAGTTTGACACGTTTCTACGACCTGTAATATAACTTTTTGAACTTTTCGTCCGACGTTCGGCTGGACCTGAATGCGCGTTTGGATCTGTTTACCGAACGCGCGTTTGGATCTGTTTACCAAACGCCCTAACAAAAGAAGCTATTTGGACATAAATGATGACTTTATCGAACAAATCAAAAATGTATTGTGGAACTGGGATTCCTGGGAGTGCATTTTGATGAAGAAGGTAAGTGAATATTTATAATGCTGTTTCTGACTTCTGTTGACTACACAATATGGCAGATATCTTTTTGGCTGCTTTGCTGTCAATTTAAATCTGTAAATTGATGTGGCTCTCTGCACAATCACCGCATGTTTTAGAACTGAATGTAACGCGCCAATGTAAAATGAGATTTTGTTATATAAATATGCACTTTAGCGAACATAACATACATGTATTGTGTAACATGAAGTCCATGAGTGTCATCTGATGAAAATCATCAAAGGTTTGTGATTAATTTTATCTCTATTTGTGCTTTTTGTGACTCCTCTCTTTGGCTGGAAAAATGGCTGTGTTTTTCTGTGACTTGGTGGTGACCTAACATAATCGTTTGTGGTGCTTTCGCTGTAAAGTCTTTTTGAAATCAGACACTGTGGCTGGATTAATGAGAATTTTATCTTTAAAATGGTGTGAAATACTTGTATGGTTGAGGAATTTTAATTTTGAGATTTTTGTTGTTTTGAATTTGGCACACTTTCACTGGCTGTTGGCGAGGTGCGACGCTACCGTCCCACATATCCCAGAGAGGTATCTCCAAATGAGCTTCAATGCTATACAACACTCCTTCCGTGGCCTCCAACTGCTCTTAAATGCTAGTAGAACAAAATGCATGCTCTTCAACCGATCGCTGCCCACACCCGCCCGCCCGACTCGCATCACTACTCTGGACGGTTCTGACTTAGAATATGTGGACAACTACAAATACCTAGGTGTCTGGCTAGACTTTTAACTCTCTTACCAGACTCATATTAAGCACCTCTAATCCAAAATTAAATCTAGAATCGGCTTCCTATTTCACAACAAACCCTTCTTCACTCATGCTGCCAAACATACCCTCGTAAAACTGACTTATCTTACCAATCCTTGACTTCAGCTATGTCATTTACAAAATAGCCTCCAACACTCTATCTACTCAGCAAATTGGAAGTAGTCTATCACAATACCATCCGTTTTGTCACCAAAGCCCCATATACTACCCACCACTGCGACCTGTATGCTCTCGTTGGCTATTCCTCGCTACATACTCGTCGCCAAACCCACTTGCTCCATCCAGGTCATCTACAAGTCTTTGCTAGGTAAAGCTCTGCCTTATCGCAGCTCACTGGTCAGCATAACTACACCCACCCATAGCACACGCTCCAGCAGGTATATTTCACTGGTCATCCCCAAAGCCAACACCTCCTTTGGCCGCCTTTCCGTACAGTTATCTGCTGCCAATGACTAGAACGAATTGCAAAAATCACTGAAGTTGGAGACTTATGTCTCCCTCACTAGTTCTAAGCATCAGCTGTCAGAGCAGCTTACCAATTGCTGCAGCTGTACACACCCATCTGTAAATTTCCCATCCAACCAACTACCTACCTCATTTTGCACACCAGTATTTCTACTTGCACATCCTCATCTGCACATCTATCACTCCAGTGTTAGTTGCTAAATTGTAATTACTTCTCCACTATGTCCTATTTATTGCCTTACCTCCTTACTTCATTTGCACACACTGTATACCAATTTTTCTATTGCGTTATTGACTGTACGTTTGTTTATCCCATGTGTTGTTGTTTTTGTCGCTCTGATTTGCTTTATCTTGGCCAGGTCGCAGTTGTAAATGAGAACTTGTTCTCAACTGGCCTACCTGGTTAAATAAAGGTGAAATAAAGAAATTCAATAAAAATTGATTTAAAAACCAATAGAATAGAATCATAAAATGTATTCTAAAACTCACAAGCAGCTAGTTCAGAGACCTTTAAAACCAGTGTAATGTCTTGGTCAGTAACCTTGCTGCAGCATTCTGTATGTTTTGCAGTTGACCAATGGCTTTATTGGGTAGACCAGACAGGAAAACATTACAGTAGTCACACCTGCTTGTAATAAAAGCATGGATGAGTCTCTCTGTGTCAGTCAGAGAGAAACAACCGCACCTTGGCCAATGTTCCTTAGGTGGCAAAAAGCTATTTTGGTCACGTTCCTAATGTGTGATTTGAAATTTAGTTCAGAATCTAAAATAACACCTAGGATTTTTACCTGGTGTTTTATCTTTATTGTATATGAAAAAAAATGTGCAACTAGATTCTCTCTCTGTGCTTTGGCTCCAATAATAAGTACGTTGGTCTTGTCTTGATTTAGCTGGAGGAAGTTGTGAGCCATTCAAGTATTTAAATCACTAATACAGTCTAATAATTTATCCTCTGGTGACACAGAAATGTAAAGTTGTGTATCGTTTACGTAGCAATGAAAATCAATGCTGTGCTTTCTGATAACGCTGCCAAGGGGTAACATATTCTATAAACTGAACAGTACCAGACCCAAAATCAAACCTTGTGGAACGCTACGTGATATATATTTTCTCTGAGTTATGTTGGGTGACAAACACTTGACCAGTTATATAGGTCCAAAACCAATTTAGAACTGGACCGGAGAGGCCAACCCACCTCTCCAGTCTGTCCAGAAGGACATCATAAGTTCCTGCCTAGCGCACCACAGTTTAGACCACACACCGCCTAGCGAACCACTGAGTTAGACCACACACCGTTTTCACACTCATTTGTGGTTCTTGTTGCTAGGCTACCACTTGCAGTGCTTTTTGTTTGCATGCGCCTTTATGCAGAGGGAATACAACAATTATAGCTAGTGTCTGAAATAATGATATGGATTTAGTGTAGGGGTTACCGACCGACCATCATCAACATCGCTGACTTTGGAGTGATAGGAGGAGCCGGCGCAAGTCAAAGCAATGGAGCCTGAGGTAACGTTAACCTGTCATGACTTGTTGACTTGGCTAGCGTTAGACACTGGACCACTTTGTTGCAACTCTAGTTGATATAACTAGCTAATTGCATCTGAAGTGTTTTGTGTAACACCACCCCCAACAAATAATGTTAGCAAGCAACTCAAGTTTCAAGTTCCTTGGTGTCCACATTACCAACGAACTACAGTGGGGAGAACAAGTATTTGATACACTGCTGATTTTGCAGGTTTTCCTACTTACAAAACATGTAGAGGTCTGTAGTTTTTTATCATAGGTACACTTCAACTGTGAGAGACGGAAATCCAGAAAATCACATTATGATTTTTAAGTAATTCATTTGCATTTTATTGCATGACATAAGTATTTGATCACCTACCAACCAGTAAGAATTCCGGCTCTCACAGACCTGTTGGTTTTTCTTTAAGAATCCCTCCTGTTCTCCACTCATTACCTGTATAAAAGACACCTGTCCACACACTCAATCAAACAGACTCCAACCTCTCCACAATGGCCAAGACCAGAGACCTGTGTAAGGACATTAGGGTAAAATTGTAGACCTGGGCTACAGGACAATAGGCAAGCAGCTTGGTGAGAAGGCAACAACTGTTGGCTCAATTATTAGAAGATGGAAGAAGTTCAAGATGACGGTCAATCACCCTCGGTCTGGGGCTCCATGCAAGATCTCACCTTGTGGGGCATCAATGATCATGAGGAAGGTGAGGGATCAGCCCAGAACTACACGGCAGGACCTGGTCAATGACCTGAAGAGAGCTGGGACCACAGTCTCAAAGAAAACCATTAGTAACACACTACGCCATCATGGATTAAAATCCTGCGGCGCATGCAAGGTCCCCCTGCTCAAGCCAGCACATGTTCAGGCCCGTCTGAAGTTTGCAAATGACCATCTGGATGATCCAGAGAAGGAATGGGAGAAGGTCATGTGGTCTGATGAGACAAAAATAGAGCTTTTTGGTCTAAACTCCACTCACCGTGTTTGGAGGAAGAAGAAGAATGAGTACAACCCCAAGAACACCATCCCAACCGTGACGCATGGAGGTGGAAACATCATTCTTTGGGGATGATTTTCTGTAAAGGGGACAGGATGACTGCACCGTATTGAGGGGAGGATGGATGGGTCCATGTATCGCGAGATCTTGGCCAACAACCTCCTTCCCTCAGTAAGAGCATTGAAGATGGGTCGTGGCTGGGTCTTCCAGCATGACAACGACCCAAAACACATAACCAGGGCAACTAAGGAGTGGCTCTGTACGAAGCATCTCAAGGTCCTGGAGTGGCCTAGCCAGTCTCCAGATCTGAACCCAAATAGAACATCTTTGGAGGGAGCTAAAAGTCCGTATGGCCCAGCGACAGCCCCGAAACCTGAAGGATCTGGAGAAGGTCTGTATGGAGGAGTGGGCCAAAATCTCTGCTGCAGTGTGTGCAAACCTGGTCAAGAACTACAGGAAATGTATGATCTCTGTAATTGCAAACAAAGGTTTCTGTACCAAATATTCAGTTCTGCTTTTCTGATGTATCAAATACAAGATGACGGTCAATCACCCGGTCAATCAATAAAATGCTAACGAAATTACATCATAAATATTCCCTTACCTTTGATGATCTTTCATCAGAATGCAGTGCAAGGAATCCTAGTTCCGCAATAAATCATTGTTTTGTTCGATAATGTCCATTAAAAGCTGGCGCCGTTCCAGGCGAACTCGGACGAAAGCTTCAAAAAGTTATATTCCAGTTCGAATAAACTGGTCAAACTAAGTAGAGAATCTTCAGGATGTTATTATCATATATATCCTATAACGTTCCAACCGTAGCATTCGTTTTTGTTGACAGAGTAATGGAACGCAAGGCAATATAATAAGTACTGTGCTTAACCAGGAACTGGCATTCTGCCAGACCAGAGACTCAAATAGCTGCCATCTGGTCCCACATTACACAAGAGGCTTCAATCCATGTTCTATTGACTGTTGACATCTAGCGGAAGGCGTAGGAAGTGCGAACAGATCCATATCTTATTCGGATGTGAATAGGCGATGAGTTGAAAATCAACCAGCCCCAGAATTTCCACTTCCTGTTTGGAAGTTTGCCTGCCCTATGAGTTCTGTTATACTCACAGACATAATTCAAACAGTTTTAGAAACTTCAGTGTTTTCTATCCAATAGTAATAATAATTTGCATATATTAGCATCTGGGAGTAGGAGGCAGTTCACTATGGGAACACAATTCACCCAAAGTGAAAATGCTGCCCCCTATCCCTAAAAGGTTTTAAGGGCTTGTAGTAAGCATTTCACGGTAAAGTCTACACTTGTTGTATTCGGCGCATGTGACAAATAAAGTTTGATTTGATTTGCTTTGAGTCCTGCCCCTATACGCCACAAATGGAGCAGATGGAGAGTGAGATCAGTGAAGACCATAACTCGCTGTATCAACCTGAGAGCTCAGAATCAGAATCACAGTGTGCGCCAGTAAATACTATCAATCACTTTAGGAAAGAGGGCTGGTGTTCCCGAAAATGGAGATAGAGCAGGCCATTCAACAGCGAATTCAAAGATACACCCATTCATAAAGGGAATTGGAGTGGAATTTTTCCACTGATTTTTTTTAACCCGTTTCAAAGGATATGCTACCTTGTCCCGGTCCTGCTGTATCGACTCGCTCTCAACCTATGAATGCTCAGCTATGACAAGCTATCTGACATTTGCTCCTGAGGTGTTGAACTGTTGCACCCTTTATAACCACTGTGTAATGATCTTCTTCATCTGATGAGGAGTATGAAAGAACGGACCAAAACACAGCGTGGTAAGTGTCCATTTTAATAAAATATAACTGAACACTGAATACAAAATAACCAAAGTGAAACAATGAAAATCGAAACAGTTCTGTATGGTGAAACAGACACAGAAAACAACTACCCACAACCCATAGTGGGAAAACAGGCTGCCTAAGTATAGGTCTCAATCAGAGACAACAATTGACAGCTGCCTCTGACTGGGAACCATACCAGGCCAAACACATAAAAATCTAACACACAGAACAAAACAGAATGCCCACCCCAAGTCACGCCCTGACCAAACTAAAATAGAGACATAAAAAAGGAACTAAGGTCATGACGTGACAGTACCCCCCCAAAGGTGCGGACTCCGACCGCAAAACCTAAACCCATAGGGGAGGGTCTTGTTGGGCATCTGTCCGCGGTGGCGGCTCTGACGCGGGACGTGGACCCCACTCCACCTTAGTCTTGGCAGGAGACTCTGGCAGCGCAGGACAGACGGGAGACTCTGGCAGCGCCGGACAGGCGGGAGACTCTGGCAGCGCCAGAGTGAAGGGCGCCAGACTCTGGCAGCGCCAGAGTGACGGGCGGCTCTGGCAGCTACGGACAGGAGGGAGACTCCGGAAGCGCCCCGGAGACACAGCACGCAGAGCCGGCGCAGGATACCCTGGGCCGAAACAGCATACCGGAGACCAAACACGCTGAGCTGGCACAATACGACCTGGCTGGATGCCCACTCTCGCATGGCACTTGCTGGGGGCTGTCCTATAGCGCTCGGGGCTATGAGCGCTTACTGGCGACACCGTACGCTTGACTGCATAACACGGTGCCTGACCAGTACTATGCTTCTTCCGGTAAGCACGGGGAGTTGGCTCAGGTCTATCGCCCGACTCCACCAATCTCCCCGTGTGCCCCCCACATTTTTTTGTGGGGGGGGGGCTGCCTCTCGTTGTGCTACCTTAACACATATCGCCGCCGCTCAGCTTTCGTTGCCTCCAGTTCTTCTTTGGGGTGGCGATATTCCCCAGCCTGACTCCAGGGTCCCTTACCGTCTAGTATCTCCTCCCAAGTCCAGGAGTCCAGAACCCTCTGCTCCTTTTTACCATGCTGCTTGGTCCGTTGGTGGTGGGTAGTTCTGTAACAATTGTCGTCGGGAGAAGGAGAAGAGGACCAAGTTGCAGCGTGGTAAGTATTCATAATACTTTTAATACATACGAATACTTGAACAAAAAACAACAACACGACAAACGAACAGTTCTGCAAGGTGCAATACACACAAAGCAGAAAACAGGCTACCCACAACCCATAGTGGGAAAACAGGCTGCCTAAGTATGGGTCTCAATCAGAGACAACGATTGACAGCTGCCTCTGACTGGGAATCATACCAGGCCAAACACATAGAAATCTAACACACAGAACAAAACATAGAATGCCCACCCCAACTCACGCCCTGACCAAACTAGAAAGAGACATAAAAAAATAACTAAGGTCAGGATGTGACACACTGTGGTTATTATTTTGATATAAAAGGGGCTTTTGTTTAATACATTGAATTATTGATCATTTGCTGTGCTGGATGCTGTGTATTCACTAACTGTCTGAGTGATGGGACATTTTTCTAACTGTCTGAGTGATGGGACATTTTTCTAGTTTCTGTAACATATTCTGGTGTGTATTTAATCTGCATCATAACTTCTTAATGTGGCAATCAGCAGTAGAAACAATAACACAGTGTCTCCCTGCTCCTCTTTTGGTAAAAAGCTGAGGGATAGGGCTGGAGAAGTGTAACCACTCTCAAATTCATAGACAGCGCTGTAGATGCAAGGACTGACCATCCATGATATCAACATTAGTTTTATCTTTATAGCAAGTTTATCTGGTTACGCTTGAACATGTTATAGTGGACAAGCTTACTAATAATATTTTTACTTTAGGCGTTAGATCTATGTCTTTAAAATAATGACAGCAGGCTAGAATAGATTAGTAAATTTACTGGTTGTATTCAAACTCAAACCCTATGTCAATGACGTTGCTTCTGGGTATGCACGATTTATGGAAGAAACGACACACACAGGGATGAGACGCTGTACACCTCGTCCAATTCTCCCTTGTGCCCATCGGGTGAACTTGCGATAAACTGCCAGCCTTGTATGCTCTGCAAACAAAATCATAAGAAAAGTTAGTCTGATACCGAAACTAAATCACAATGTATTTATAATGAGCACGCCCCATTATTGGTTAGAATGAGATTTCATGAATCACGACTGCATTTCGAACTCCGGTCGTCTAATAAAAAGGTAAATGTGTTATCATCGTGCCAAACAGCGCTGGTGATAAACATTGTTACAGGATAGTGATTATATATATTGAGCACCTAGCCACTACTGATATTAACCTTTAAATGTATAATCAAGCAAAATTTCACCAATTATTTAACTGGTATATTGGCTGCTGACTGGTCGAGTAACCTCTTCTGCCAGGAAGTCCTTCATAAGGATTGGTGACACGTCCAATAAATACATTGCCATCCAGACAGACCGACAGGAACCTCTGACTGGATGTAATACAGCCACCATCTCTCTACAACACACACACATACTCTAGCCATTATCTGGCAGCATCCCCACTCACACCAGTTTGTGTTTGGCTACTCCGACCCTCTAGCTGAGGTGTTTCAGGCGGCATGCGAGAACAAACGAGAACAAACTCGTTGATCTTGGGCAACGATCGGCTTCAGTAGGCTTATTGGCTCCCTAACTAATATTGTTTAATTCTCTGTAAAAACGATTTCTCAGACTCTCAGCCATTTTTGGGAGTTCCAAAATCTTCTCTCCTGCCAGTGACGCAACAATGCCAATATGGCAATTTACAATTACAGTTAAATTATTGAGCATGTCCTCAAAACTCAAATAAGTATCAGAAATGGTCCATATTTAGCATATCAAAAGCATATCAAGATCCTGATATGGACCTCAGTCAAAAGCATATGCATTGTATGTGCTGAAAAATATACTATGTAGGCCTACTGTCAGTGTTTGTTATCATATAGAGATGTCCACATAGGCCTATCTTGGGATATCTAATGAGTCAATATCAGGCCATACCATATATGATATCTGGACAGAATCCAAACATGATTTGTGCATGAAAGAAAAATAAGAATTTCATGTTTGTCAAATTATTGAGCATGTGCTGAAAACCCAGAAATGCGTCAGAAATTGTCCTTATTTTCAGCATTTCAAAAAGCATATCAAGTTCCGGATATGAATTTCAGCCAAGAGAAGCCTATCTGGAATCAGTTTAGCTTAATATATTGAATGTGCTGAGAAAACGTAGGTATATTCAATGTATACACTCAGTATTTGTCAACATGAAGAGAGAAAATAGGATGTCCCATCTCTCAGGATATTGAATGAGTCCATATCTGGCCATAGGAAATGTCCATGTGTGATATTCGGAGTGATCCCTATATCATTTATGTCTAAAAGGAACATCTGGATTTAGAATTTGTCAGGATATTGTGCATATCCACAAAACTAGAATATCAAAAACATGTCATGTAAAGATATCCCCTGATATGGACCCTTTTCCTCCAGTGTTGAACTTTAAAACAAATTGTCAATACAGCTGTTATGTTGTTTCAGATAAAACAAGTAATTTTGACTGAATCTCATTATCCTTTTAGCTAAAGGAGACATATTGAGCATCCAATTATCAATTCAGACCCTGATATTATTGCTTGAGATCCGATCATCATGATGTTCTTGCCGGTAGAACACAACGTTGGAAAGCTACAGAGACAGGATGGCTATTACATTCTCGCTACCTGTTGGCTCCCTCTGTTCCCTTGCCATTGTCTGGGCCTTTAAAACTGTCTTCATATTTAATTATATTTAACCTCGCTGTTGAGCCCAACACTTTTCCATTTATCTAGTGTCAGTCAGTTTGATGGCTTTGTATTTGAGTGAGAATGAGTATGTTTACTTAATATTCCATCTGTGATGAGAGCGAATGTGATTAAGTGTTTAAATTCTGACTGACTCCCCCTCAGATTTGGCATCAGCAGTCGGTTTACCTGTGTCAATTGGAAACAGGGCTGCGGACCGGTGGTCCACCATAGTTTTGTAAGATCCTAAGGGAAATAATTCCTTGAATTAAATGTCAGACTTGAAATTGCAGCCTGTCGGTTTTGAAAGAGTTGAGATTGGAGGTGGAAACCATGGACCTCTTTCTGTCCCTTCTGGGATATTAAAAAAAAACTTCCATCATAGTGTTGTTTTATTGGAGTTGTTTTGTTTCATGTTTCTTTCAACTTCTCTTGCATCAGTAAACATGAAGAGGTACTGATATCTTTCGGATGAAATGTTTGTGTCCACTAGGTATCCCTCTCATCTTTATTTCCAAAAAAATCTAAAATTATTTCTGACAGGATGCATCCCTTTTTCATGCCTTTTTAGTGCCTGAAGTTTTGGAGGTGTGAGCCAAAGATACTGAGGAAAACAGGGGGAAGAGTACACAAAATACATAATTGAAAACGGGAGACAGAGCCTGGAAGTGAGCTGTAAGAAGACATCGCTGGCAAAGCTATGATGGATGCAGCTGTCTAATTTCATTGTGGTTGCAACACAGCTTTAATGACATGATGAATGGGCTCCACTAACTGAACAGGTTTTAAATTCACCACTATGCATGTATTTAATTTATTGTCTTATTATTTTATCAAACATAAATGTGGCCTTAATCTCCATGGTATTTAATTACTATGGGGCCATTACAATGTTTGCCTACAAGCACAGTGAATAAAATACAGTCTTATCAGTAGGCACAGCCCAAAGTATATATACCAGTCAGGCCATGGCACCAAATAGTTTTTCACCTAAATTAATCCAGTGACATTTATTTTCATGAGGGGCTCTTCAGTTAATCAAATCAATTAAACCAGTCAAGTGGACTCATTGTGGTTGTTGATATAAAAGTCTGACTGGAAATGTTTGGCTCCAAATAACAAATCGGATCAGTACTGTCTGGCCTATACCAAGAAATCTGATATCTTTGATGGACAGCAGCCTAAATATAGGAAATGGCGTAATGGCAACAATATACAGACATACCGTTAATCCTTTGACCCAACAGGCCCAGCTGTCTTCACTCTGGTCGCTCAGTAATTGTATCTATCTACAAAGTCATAGAACATCAATGCTGGCATTGGAAATGCTGTATAACCTTGTAATGATTGAGATTGGAGTGGTGCTGCCGGATTTCTCCAGTGTTCCAGGAAAGGGAACAAACCATTACCGGCTGGAGGGCACCTGTCTCTGGAAGATTCAGTGGATTTACAACAGCTGCTCTATGGAGGATAGGCTGCCACCTCCGCTCACCGCTACTTGATTCATTATTTAAGCCTCAGGGAAGAGAAGGCAAATGGTTATTGCAAATCCTATATGCACAGAACAAGTCTTCCCCCCTCGTCCAACATTGTGATATGTCCAATGTGGTCTTAGTCACAAATTATTATATTGCAGTTATGCTCTTTATTTCGGTTCGATGATGGTGACAAAGCCATGCAGTGTAATCGAAGCGTTACTATAACTGTGACTGACTCTGACCAGGATTTGACATTTAAGCACTCTACTAAAGTGTTACAGGGGGAGAAACCCCAAAATTACCCCAGACCTCACTAGTACAGCTACCCTCTAGGTCAGCAAAGGTACATGACACGAGCCACCAAGTTCCTTCACCCACCTCATTATTGTGAAGTCTCTGACATGCTGTCGGGTGGATCTGTAAAAGGGTTCTGCCTCTGTCATCACTCCAGACTCAATCCCACCAATTCCCATAGCTTGTTAGGCCCTAATTAATTGGATTGAAAGAATGTCAGTAAGCATTTGACAGGTCTGTGTTGAGTGGCGGCTAACACAGGCCCACTGCCAGGGATCTGCCCCTGGAGAAGAACCACTCCATATTAGGCCCATTGACTCTCTCTCCCTTTCTCAGAGGCAGGGGATTTAACACAGACTTTGTGTTAACCAGTCAAATGAAGCGGCACTGGCCGTCCTTTGTTTGCTAATGATTTTCTTGAAGGGTTTGCAATATAGGCATCGACAATCATGGTCTGGACGACTGGTCATAATGATTGTAATATTAGAGGCCTTTTTTTCAGAGCACTAGTCCTTCATGCAAGAACAAAGTTTGTTGATAAATGTTCAACAGATTTGGTGTCATTTTTCACAAATTGATACTTTAATTGCACTGTAAAGTCAGTGCATTTGATCTTCTCTAAAGGTGTGAGGGGGAATGACATTTCACAGATAGGGAGTAAGCCATGCCCAATCCCATGGCCCATATGCTGTGCATTGCTTCCATCCATATAAGGCAGTAGTTGAGGAAGTTTGGGAGGCCCTCGTGCCATCCTCTGTCATCCATTGAGTTAGATTCGATAACATTACCGGTCGGAGCTGTGACCTCGTGGGAAAAAGCCTTTGGCAAACACTCCTTTCATCAGCCTCCCAAAAAATGGGCAGTGGAAACTACAAGAGCCCGAGTCTCAGTCCTAAGCAGCTTTGTTATCTCTTTGCAGTTGAGTCATTGCCCTGCAGATCCTATGGCCTGCATTGTAATAAGCCTGTGCCTGATATTTCTTTCAGTGCCTGAGCCATGTTGGAGGGAGGCAGCAGTGTAGATGCAGAGAACCGGCTGCTGCTTGAGATTACCTGCCTCAGTAGTCTTGTACATGCCCTTTGAACCTGAGAAACCTTTTGAGGTTAGACACAACATATGGCGGCGCTGTTTGAAACAAAAGATAATCTTGAAACTGTTGTAGCTTTCTCCCATCTCTATAAGGCCGTTGGTGAAGCAGCAAACCTTCCAGACTGGTGTTCCTGCTACTGAGACTGAGAGAAAGATCAGCAGTCTTGGTTGATGTGAGAAAACAAACTAACAAAGCCCAAAAGTTCAGCATATCTCGTTGATAGTTGCTTGCTGGCATTTTATGAGGCAGGTTTTATAACAGGAAGAAACATGACAGGTAAATTTAGCTTGCTGGCTAGCTAGCATTAGCTTAGATTCTTGCTGAGAGCTCTTTCTTTACCACATTTGATGACTCGCTGTGGACAGTGATAGACATGAATTTCACTAGTCTGTCTGTTACAGTGATGCGGTTTACGCAAGAGGCAAAACTAAAACAAGTGAAATACTCCCATATGTTCCACATTTTACCTGCTGTTTCCAAGGCTGGATGGAAACAACTATATTGGTGAGAGATCACTGAGTTTGCTTGTGACCTACCTAGCTATCTAGCTGCGGAGATGCACAAAACAAGCTAACAATGAGTTTTCTCTCCAGTAAATAAAATGTGTGCGTTAGTATTGTCATCTGCGGCAAGTAGCTGCGGTAAAATGGAGATAAACAACTCCGGGCTGTGCCCTTCAATAAAAGTAAAGGCTACCTTTTTTCAGGGATTACGCTTCAGCAACATTCCAGGGAGCCATATCACACCATGTTGTGGTACAGTGCATTTAGACTCCTTGACGTTTTGTTACATTACAGCCTTATTCTAAAATTGATTAAATGAAAAAATGTTTCTCATCAATCTACACACAACACACCTTAATGACAAAGTGAAAACATGTTTTTGGAATTTTTTACAAATTTATTAAAAATGAAAAACATAAATACCTATTTACGTACATATTCAGACCCTTTGCTATGACTCATAATTGAGCTCTGGTGCATCCTGTTTCCATTGATCCTCCTTGAAATGTTTAAACAACTTGATTGGAGTCCATCTGTGGTAAATTCAATTGATTGGACATGATTCTGAGAAGCGCACACCTGTCTATATAAGGTCCCACAGTTGAGATTGCATTTCTGATCAAAAACCAAGTCATGAGGTATATATCCAAATGAATGTCAATAGAAAACTGCTTAAACAAACGCATTACAAAACCTCATAATGACAAAGCAAAAACAGGTTTGTAGAAATGTTTGTTCTTGGGGACTTTCAATGCTGCAGACATTTTTGGGTACCCTTCCCTAGATCTGTGCCTCGACACAAACCTGTCTCGGAGCTCTGTGAACAATTCCTTCGACATCCTGGCTTGGTTTTTGCTCTGATATGCACTGTCAACTGTGGGACTCTCCCATGTGCTCCCTCTCTGGCCTCTAGGTCACCAGGCTGCTCATTATGGCGCACACCTGTCACCATCATCACTCGCACCTGTGCGCCATCAGACTCACCTGGACTCCAATCACTTCCCTGATTACATTCTCTATATATGTCACTCCCTTTGGTTTCTTCCCCAGGCATTATTGTTTCTGTTTCAGTTTCCTGTCTGTGCATTGTTCGTGTTTCTTGTTTTGTATTATGTTTTATTTATTAAAACACTCACTCCCTGAACTTGCTTCCCGACTCCCAGCGCACATCGGTACAGAAAAACACCTCACCTAAGGGAAGCGTCAGGGAGTACTTTTTATTTTTTGTGTCAGAGTAATGACGTCAGGTCCGGGAACTGCTACATCTGGAAACTGCTACAGGCTCTCATGAATCAACCATATCTCCAGGTTTCCCTGCCTCAGCCGGCTCGTCAGACTCTCATGTCTCAGCCTGATCCCCAGGCTCCCCTGCATCAGCCGGCTCATAGGGCTTTCATGCCTTAGCCGGATGGCCAGGCTCCCCTGCCTCAGCCAGCTTGTCGGGCTTTCATGTCTCCTCCGGATCGCCAGGCTCCCCTGCCTCCATCGGTTCATCAGGTTCTCATGCCTCAGAATGATCGCCAGGCTTCCCTGCCTCAGGCGGCTCGTCAGGCTTTCATGCCTTAGCCGGATCGCAGGGTTCCCCTGCCTCAGCCGGCTCGTCGGGCTTTCATGCCTCCTCCAGATCGCCAGGCACCTCTGCCTCCACCGGCTCGTCAGGTTCTCATGCGTCAGCCGAATCGACAGGCTCCCCTGCCTCAACTAATCTGTCAGCGTCCCACGCCCCAGCTGACTCGACAGGTTCCTCTGCCTCAGGTGGAGTGACAGGTTCTCGCGCATCAGCAGTGTTGACCGGTCCGCTCCTGAATCACAGGTTTTTCCCCTTTGACTGCGTCCTGTGGCTGGAGCCGCACGTCGAGAAGGGGGTACTGTCACGTATACTCCCTCCCCGGCCTCTAGGTCATCAGGCTGCTGATTATCCCGCACACCTGTCACCATCGTCTCACGCACCTGCGCCTCATGACACTCACCTGGACTCCATCACCTCCGTGATTATCATCCCTATATCTGTCACTCCCCTTGTTTTTTTTCCTCAGGTGTTATTGACTCTGTTTTCATGTCAGTGCGTTGTTTGTGTTACATGTTTGTTTCATTGATTTATTTGAAACACACACCCTGAGCTTGTTTCCCGACTCTAAGCGCACATCGATACAGGGACCATATATAGACAGGTTTGTGCCTTTCCAAATCATGTCCAATCATTTGAATTTACCACAGGTGGTCTCCAATCAATTTGTAGAAACATCTCAAGGATGATCAATGGAAACAGGATGCAGGTGAGCTCAATTTCGAGTCTCATTGCAAAGGGTCTGAATACTTATGTAAATAAGTCATTTCTGTTTTTTATACATTTGCAAAAAAACACTTACCTGTTATTGCTTTTTCATTATAGGGTATTGTGTGTAGATTGAAGATTTGTTTTTTTAATCCATTTACGAATAAAGCTGTAATGTAACAAAATGTGGAAAAAGTCAAGGGGTGCACAATGGACTGTATAGACTGAACAATGAACGAACGACTGGGTTGCATCTCTAGCAACCAAAATATGAGAAAGTAGGAATTTGCTTATAAAAATACATTAAAAAACAACAAATTATATTGGTAAATTTGTGGTTGAGTATTGTTTTCTTTGGGAACTGTGATATAAGTGAGATAAATGCCTCCTTTCTTTACATTCCACCTTGTCCCACTCCATCGTCCATTAATGTACAGGACGTTGACATTTATCACTTACATACAGTTGAAGTCAGAAGTTTACATACACTTAGGTTGGAGTTATTAAAACTAATTTTCAACCACTCCACATATTTCTTGTGAACAAACTATAGTTTTGGAAAGTCGGTTAGGACATCTACTTTGTGCATGACACAAGTTATTTTTCCAACAATTATTTACAGACAGATTTATTTCACTTATAATTAACTGTATCACAATTCCAGTGGGTCAGAAGTTGACAAACACTAAGTTGACTGTGCCTTTAAGCAGCTAGGAATATTCCAGAAAATGATTTCATGGCTTTAGAAGCTTCTGATAGGCTAATGGACATCATTTGAGTCAATTGGAGGTGTACCTGTGGATGTATTTCAAGGCCTTCCTTCAAATTCAGTGCCTCTTTGTTTGACATCATGGGAACATCAAAAGAAATCAGCCAAGAGCTCCACAAGTCTGGTTCATCCTTGGCAGCAATTTCCAAATGCCTGAAGCTACCACGTTAAGCTGTACAAACAATAATACGCAAGTATAAACACCATGGGACCACGCAGCCGTCATACCGCTCAGGAAGGAGATGCGTTCTGTCTCCTAAAGATGCGAAAAGTGCAAATCAATCCCAGAACAACAGCAAAGGACCTTGTGAAGATGCTGGAGGAAACAGGTACAAAAGTATCTATATCCACAGTAAAACAAGTCCTATATCTACATAACCTGAACGGCCGCTCAGCATGGAAGAAGCCACTGCTCCAAAACCGCCATTAATAAAAGCCAGACTACGGTTTTCAACTGCACATGGGGACAAAGATTATATTTTTTGGAGAAATATCCTCTGGTCTGATGAAACAAAAGTAGAACTGTTTGCCATAATGACCATCGTTATGTTTGGAGGAAAAAGGGGAGGCTTGCAAGCCGAAGAACACCATCCCAACCGTGAAGCAATGGGGTGGCAGTATCATGTTGTGGGGGTGCTTTGCTGCAGGTGCACTTCACAAAATACATGGCATCATGAGGCAGGAAAATTATGTGGATATATTGAAGCAACATCTCAAGACATCAGTTAGGAAGTTAAAGCTTGGTCGCAAATGGGTCTTCCAAATGGACATTGACTCCAAGCATACTTTCAAAGTTGTGGCAAAAGGGCTTAAGGACAACAAAGTCAAGGTATTGGAGTGGCCATCACAAAGCCCTGACCTCAATCCTATAGAAAATTTGTGGGCAGAACTGAAAAAGCGTGTGCGAGCAAGGATGTCTAGATACCTGACTCAGTTACACCATCTCTGTCAGGAGGAATGGGCCAACATTCACCCAACTTATTGTGGGAAGCTTGTGGAAGGCTAGCCGAAATGTTTGACCCAAGATAAACAATTTAAAGGCAATGCTACCAAATACTAATTGAGTGAATGTAAACTTCTGACCCACTGGGAATGTGATGAAAGAAATAAAAGCTGAAGTAAATCATTTTCTCTACTTTTATTCTGACATGTCATATTCTTAAAATAAAGTGGTGATCCTAACTGACCTAAGACGGGGAATTTGTACTCTGATTAAATGCCAGGAATTGTGAAAAACTGAGTTGAAATGTATTTGGCTAAGGTGTACGTATGTAAACTTCCGAATTCAACTGTATACCGTGGCTTTCAGACAATCAGCATGCAGATGCCAAACTACCCATTTTATAATTTCACTGCCCATTTTGCTGTCTTATAGAAAAGGATTCTAAGTTCTAATACAACTGTAGTGTATTGTGCATGTCATAATGTACTGGAGGCTACATGATTTTTTTTAAATTATTTATCCACAGATGAAGTCTGCAGTACATCAAAAAGAGTTAAATATTTCATAAGGTTTCACATAGGAATAGGATTATCTGTATGAATTTCAATTGACAACACATCCTGTGCATCATTAAAAAGTACTGAATGAAGAAGGACCATATTAAGGAGTATTATACATACAGACAACTTTGAACTCTCATATACATTCAAGTTTGAATACCCAGAATCATTGAAAGGCTGCAGAGGCCTCAAATACATATGAGCTGTAGCCTTGACAAGTCTTGTATTCATGGCCACAGGACCCATGTGGGAAAGCATTAAGCAATCTATGTGATATTATAAAAATTGTAATATCGAGGCCATTGAAATTAAACCAACTAACCTGTCGGCTGCAGTACAGAAAACAATTTTATAGATTTAATTTGAATAGGAGACCTCGTTTGAATGGATTTTTATTGTATCTACGTTTTCCCAACCAACTCTTATCTGGTCACTTGGGACTTCAGATATTTATTATGTTATAATATTTGCATGCACACTCCCTTATGTATTTATTTGGACAGTGAAGCTAAAACTTTGAATTTGTCTCTTTACTCCACCATCTTGCATTTGAGATCAAATATTTTATATGAGGCAACAGTACAGAATGTAAACTTCTTTTTGATGGTATCTGTCATATTGTCGTAAGAATTATCGGACCAAGGTGCAGCGTGATATGGTTTCCACATGTTTATTAACTGGAACGCACAAAAGCAATAAAGAATGAACGAAACGTGAAGACAATGGAGTGCTCACAGGCAACTACACATAAACACGCCGTATCTGGACTGAGCACCGGCGCAGAGGAAGGCTCCTGCCATGGAGCGGGACTGGACGACGTGTCTAGAAGATCCGAACCGTCGACCTTCGCTGGAGGTTCCGGACCGTCGACCATCGCTGGAGGTTCCGCACCTGGCACCGTCATAGGAGGTTCCGGACTGTGGACCGTCGCCGGAAGCTCTGGAATGGAAACCGTCGCCGGAAGCTCTGGACTGGAAACTACTGTCGCTGGAAGCTCTGGTCTGGAAACCGTCGCCGGCAACTCTGGACTGGTAACCATCGCCGGAAGCTTTGGACTGTGAATACGCACTGGAGGCATAGTGCGTGGAGCCAGTACAGGTGGCACCGGACTGGTGACACACAATTCAGGGCGAGTGCGTGGATCTGGCACAGGACGTACCACACATGAGATTCCCACATTGTATCCTGTACATTGAATGTATTCACTGATCATGTACTCTTCCTTGGCAAATAAAGGTGTGGTTCAGGTATGAATCTCTGAGACATTATTCTTCAGTCTTAACAAACTCCATTATTTGAATGATGCTGTGTCTGCATGTATGTATAACAATTATACACTTCAACAGTGTTTACCACTCCTGCTCCTGGGACATTAATGATTACACATTGTAACTATGCAATAGATTAGAAACATGATTGATTTGTTATTCATATATACAGAAACAGAAATGTCATGTGAAACAGTGGATGTAAAGAATCTAGCTAGCTAAAGCATTTACTGCCAAGTGAATGTACAATTGTGTAAGCTTGCCTTGCAATGCAGCTGAAGTAACATAGCTAGCTAACTCTTTACTTGCTTATTGTGTGATGGGGGATAAAAAAATATGTATGCCAATGGATATGTAACTAGCTACAGTATGTAGCCGATCTGTGTATGGACCCTAGGTTCTGAACTAATATTCATACCAATCTATGAACCTCAGCTATCATAGTTGGCCAACTTTAAGTCTGAATGGCATTAATGAAGCCTATGGATAGAGTAGAATAGTATCTAGACGAGCATCTAGTAATGACGGAAGAGAAGCTGCATGTATCTAATTACAGACAGGTAGACTAACAAATTGCCTACCAAATATCAGAAATTACAAGCAGAAAAATATCTAAATGAGGCTTAGGGAGAGGAGAGGAGAGAGAGAGACACAAAACAGCAGGTCTGAGACAAGGTTGCATGAACGGTGAACAGGTCAGGGTTCCATAGCCGCAGGCAGAACAGCAGCACGACTAGGTGGACTGGGGACAGCCAGGAGTTGTCAGGCCAGGTCGTCCTGAGGCATTGTTCTATGGCTCAGGTCCTCCAGGAGAGGAGAGAGAGATGGGAGAATTAGAGGGAGCATACCTAAGATCACACAGAACACCAGATACAGTAAGACAGAAGAATTAGGGAAAGGGGTCAGTTGTCCAACTGAATGTATTCAACTGAAATGTGTCTTCCACATTTAACCCTCACTGCCTTTAACAACATCCAAATCTTCAGCACCTGGGGAATATTGGGTTAACTGCCTTGCTCAGGGGTAGAACAGATTTTTACCTTGTCAGTTCAGGGATTCAATCCAACAACCTTTCAGTTACTGGCCCAATGCTCTAACCACCAGGCCACCTGCCACCCAAAGGGAAAGGGGGATACCTAGTCAGTTGTACAACTGAATGCCAGGAGGAGACAACAAGGGTGGTTCATCACTCCAGTGCCTTGACGTTCACCTTCGCACCTCTGGGCCAGAATACACTCAATCATAGGACCTACTAAAGAGATGAGTCTTCAGTAAAGACTTAGTCTGCGTCTCTCACATGGATTGGCAGATCATTCCATAAGAATGGAGCACTATAGGAGAAAGCCTTGCCTCTAGCTGTTTGCTTAGAAATTCTAGGAACAATAAGGAGGCCTGCGTCTTGTGACTGTAGAGTACGTGTGTAGGTATGTACGGCAGGACCAAATCGGAGAGATAGGTAAGAGCAACTCCATGTAATGCTTTGTGGGTTAGCAGTAAAACCTTGAAATCAGCCCAAGCCTTAACGGGAAGCTACGCTAGCACTGGAGTAAAATGATCAAATTTCGGGGTTCTAGTCAACTATTAGCAGTTGACATTAAAGTATACGACAACAGAATGAACAGTCATCTATGACACTGTCATGCCCTGACCTTAGAGAACCTTATTATTCTCTATGTTTGGTTAGGTCAGGGTGTTACTCGGGTGGGAAAGTCTATGTTATCTATTTCTTTGTTTTTGGCCGAGTGTGGTTCCCAATCAGAGGCAGCTGTCTATCGTTGTCTCTGATTGGGGATCTCATATATAAGTTCTCATTTTCATTTTGGGTTTTGTGGGATCTTGTTTTCTGTTTAGTGTCTGTACCTGACAGAACTGTGCGCTTTCGTTTTCACTTTGGTTATTTTGTTTGAGTGTATTTTGAAAATAAAAATCATGAACACTTTCCACGCTGCGCTTTGGTCCACTCTTCCTTCTACCAACGAGAGCCATTACAGACACCCATTATAACTAGTTTTATAACAACTTATACGCATTTAAACCTACTTATCACAGCGTATGACAAATGCTGTTATAAAGGCTTTATTTTTTAAATTATTATTATTATATATATTTTTTACATGACAACCGATTTTCTCCCCAATTTCGTGGTATCCAATTTTTAGTAATTACTATCTTGTCTCATCTCTACGGGCTCAGGAGAGACGAAGGTCAAAAGCCATGCGTCCTCCGAAACACAACCAAGCCGCACTGCTTCTTAACACAGCGCGCATACAACCCGGAAGCCAGCCGCACCAATGTGTCAGAGGAAACACCGTGCACCTCCTGAATGAGAATCATGTTTTCCTGAATAAATCTTAAAAATCGGTTGTCATTCATTCCTTAACTGGACCTTATGATACTGCACCACATTAAAGAATCTGTTTCATCAAAGCCCGATTGATTGACCCCCTCTTGGCCAGACTGTAAAGAAGAGTTTAAGATGTCTTGTACAAAAGCTACTCTGACTCAACAAACTTGGTATCCAACTTCTTTGATTCCAGCTTGTATTGACTCAGCGAAGTACTTTCCTTTTGATCTTGAGGTTAAAGTTGTAAAGGGCCCCTGCGATCAGTGCTTGGTCTTTCCATTGGGAGCTCTAATCATTGAATCACAATGGTGGGGGCCTTGTAATTCAACCACTGCAAATCACCATTGGCTCCCAAAGGGCCCCTGTGATGCAGGTTGATGTTTATTGTCTTGCCCTGGAGGCGGAACCAAATCACATTTTATTTGTCACGTGCTTCATAAACAACATGTGTAGACTAAGAGTGAAATGCTTACTTACTGTATCTTCCCAATGCAGAGAAAAAGAAACCAGAGAAATAAGAGTAACCATAACTTGGCTATATTTACGGGGTACCAGTACCTAGTCGATATGCAGGGGTTTGAGGTAATTGAGGTAGATATGTACATAAGAAGTGACATATAATAAACAGTAGCAGCAGCGTATGTGATGAGTCAAAAAATGTCAATGCAGATAGTTAAATAGTTAAACAAATTGCTACCCGGTCTAACTATTTAGCAGTCTTATGGCTTTGAGTTAGAAGCCGTTTTAGGGTCCTGTTGTTTCCAGACTTGGTGTATCGGTACGGCTTGCCATGCGGTAGCAGAGAGAACAGTCCATGACTAGGGATGGCTGGAGTCTTTGACAATGTTTAGGGCCGTCCTCTGACACCGTGTTGTATAGAGGTCTTGAGTGCAGGGAGCTCGGGCCCCAATGATGTATTGGGCCGTACGCACTACCCTCTGTAGCACCTTGGATTTGAGGGGCCCTGACAAATCTTTTCAGTCTCCTGAGGGAAACGGGATGTTGTTGTGCCCTCTTCACGACTATGTTGGTGTGTGTGCACCATGATAGATTCTTGTTAATGTGGACACCAAGGAAATTGAAGCTCTCGTCCCACTCCACAACATCCCTGACGATGTGAAGGGTGTGCTCGGCCCATCGTTTTCTGTAAGCCACGATCATATCCTTTGTCTTGCTGACGTTGAGAGAGAGGTTGTTGTCCTGGCACCACCCTGCCAGGTCTCTGACGTCCTCCCTATAGGCTGTTTCATCGTCGTTGGTGATCAGGGCTACCACCGTTGTGTCGTCAGCATACTTAATGATGGTGTTGGAGTCATGCTCAGCCATGCAGTCGTGAGTGAACAAGGAGTATGGGAGTGGCCTAAGCACACACTGCTGAGGGACCCTCATGTTAAAGATCAGCGTGCCGGCCCGTCAGAAAGTCCAGGATCCAGTTGCAGGGTCCCAGGCTCCTAAGCTTAGTGATGAGCTTGGAGGGCACTATGGTGTAGAACGTTGAGCTGTAGTCAATGAACAGCTTTCTCACGTAGGTGTTCCTCTTGTCCAGGTGGGAGAGGGCAATGGGAAGTGCAATAGAGATTGTGTCATCTGTGGATCTGTTGGGGCGGTATGCGTATTGGACTGGATCCAGGGTGTCTGGGATGATGGTGTTGATTTGAGCCATGATCAGCCATTTAAAGCATTTCATGGCTACAGATGTGAGTGCTGTGGGGCAATAGTCATTTAGACAGGTTACCTTATTGTTCTTGGGCACAGGGACTATGGTGGTCTGCTTGTGTCAGTGAAGACACTTGCCAGCTGGTCAGCGCATGCTCTGAGTACGCGTCCTGGTAAATCCATCTGGCCCTGCTGCCTTGTGAATGTTAACCTGTTGAAAGTAGCGATTAACACCTGTAACCGGGATCCTGTGACTTTCCTGTGACTTTCCCAGAAAAGGTTCACGTGACCCCCAATGTCACACTAATGCAATTCCACAAAATACACAACATGCCAGCAGCAGATTGGATAATGTGCAATTACATTTTTTTGCCAAACAGGTTGTCACATGGAAGCCTTCAGCCTAGCGTATTTACATTACACAAGTCGCCCTAAATTCAAAGCACATGCATAATTGACACTGCTGGACTGCACACCCGAATGCATTTTAGAGTTCTCATCAGAACCCAAGTTCAAAGTAGATGGCACAGATCCATATATGGCAATGGTCTATTTGCATATAGGACTACTGCAGCTTTGATTGGTTATGCCGCACCGGTCTGTGTAGAGAACAGCTTGTGTCATGTGCAATAGACTTCTACTCCGATGCATTCATCCTACAACATCTCTTGCATAGTTTGTTTTGTTTCGGTATGTTGCATTGAAAGTGGCTAATATTGCATTGAATCAATCAGAGTTGCCACGTTAAAGAGAAATGCTGATAGTGTTAACAGGGAAAACTCTAGAAAGTTGAGTGAAGTTCAAACTCGTGCTTCTCTCTGTGGGCTGATATTTCTGTGGCAGTCAGGTGGGAGCTATGGGGAGCATGTGGGCTGTTTTAGAGGGAACATTGATCATGAGGTATTCAAACTCAGGCAAGCAAAACTTGAGACTTCCTTATCAGTAGAGATTGCACACTAGCTGTTGTTTATTTATTTATTTGTTATTTTATTTAACCTTTATTGAAATTGGCAAGTCCGTTAACAACAAATTCTTATTTACATTGATGGCCTACCAAAAGGCAAAAGGCCTCCTGCGGGGACGGGCGCTGGGATTAAGCATTTTTATAAATTAAATAAAAATATAGGACAAAACACACATCAATGACAAGAGAGACAACACTACATAAAGAGAGACCTAAGACAACAACATAGCATGGCAGCAACACTTGACAACACAGCATGGTAACAACACAACCTGACAACAACATGGTTGCAACACAACATGGCAGCTGCACAATATGGTAGCAGCACAAAACACAGTACACACATTATTGGGCACAGACAAAGGGCAAGAAGGTAGAGAAAAGAGTGTCCATGATTGAGTGTTCATTGAGATAAAACTGTCCAGCTTGAGTGTATGTTGCAGCTCATACCAGTCGCTAGCTGCAGCGAACTGAAAAGACGAGCAACCCAAGGATGTGTGCTTTGGGGACCTTTAACAGAATGTGACTGGCAGAATGGGTGTTGTATGTGGATGAGGGCTGCAGTAGATATCTCAGATAGGGGGAGTGACGTCCTAAGAGAGTTTTATAAATAAGTGGGTAAACCAGTGGGTCTTGCCATGGCTATATAGAGATGAGCAGTTTACAGAGGAGTATAGAGTGCAGTGATGTGTCCTATATGGAGCATTGGTGGCAAATCTGATGGCCGAATGGTAAAGAACATCTAGCTGGTCGAGAACACCCTTACCTGCTGATCTATAAATTACATGTCTGTAATCTAGCATGGGTAGGATGGTCATCTGAATCACGGTTAGTTTTGCAGCTGGGATAAAAGAGGAGAGATTACGATAGAGGAAATCAAGTCAAGATTTAACTTTAGCCTGCAGCTTTGATATGTGTTGAGAGAAGGACAGTGTACCGTCTAGCCATACTCCCAAGTACTTGTATGAGGTGACTATCTCAAGCTTTAAACCCTCAGAGGTAGTAATAACACCTGTGGGGAAAGGGGCATTCTTCTTACCAAACCACATGACCTTTGTTTTGGAGGTGTTCATTACAAGGTTAAGTCCAGAGAAAGCTTGTTGGACACCAAGAAAGCTTTTGTTGTAGAGCGTTTAAGACAAAATCCGGGGAGGGGCCAGCTGAGGATAAGACTGTATCATCTGCATATAAATGGATGAGAGAGCTTCCTACTGCCTGAGCTATGTTGTTGATGTAAATTGAGAAGAGCGTGCGGCCTCTGATCGAGCCTTGGGGTACACCCTTGGGGACAAGCAGTGGATGGCACTGAACTCTTTGAGAGAGGTAGTTAGCAAACCAGGTCAAAGACCCCTCAGAAACATTTACACTCCTTAGCAGGCCCACAAGAATGTCTACCGTATCAAAAGCTTTGACCAAGTCAATAAAATTAGCAACAGAACATTGCTTGGGGCGGCAGGGTAGCTTAGTGGTTAGAGCGTTGGACTAGTAACCGGAAGGTTGCACATTCAAATCCCAGAGCTGACAAGATACAAATCTGTTGATCTGCCCCTGAACAGGCAGTTAACCCACTGTTCCTAGGCTGTCATTGAAAATAAGATTTTGTTCTTAACTGACTTGCCTAGTTAAATAAAGGGGGGAAAAAGAGTCAAGAGCAATGGTGACATCATTGACGACCTTTAAGGTTTCAGTGACTCATCCATAACCATGTTGCATACCAGAGAGAATACTATAGACATCAAAAAAGTATACCGTTTTTCCCAACACTTTTGATAAACAGGGCAAAATAGAAATAAGCCTATTACTGTTAGGATCAGCTTGATCTCCCCCTTTAAATAAAGGACAAACCGTGGCTTCCCAATCAATGGGAACCTCCCAGAGAAGATAGACAGGTTGAAAAGGTCAGAGATAGGCTTGGCGATGATAGGGGCAGCAATCTTATAGACGAAAGTGTCTAAACCATCTGACCCAGAGTTTTTTGGGGGGTCAAGTTTAACCTCTCTTGGGTAGGGGGCAGTTTTTTCACGTCCAGATGAAAAGCATGCCCAAAGTAAACTGTCTGTTCCTCAGGCCCAGAAGCTAGGATATGCATATCATTTGGATAGGAAACACTCAAAAGTTTCTAAAACTGTTAAAATTATGTCTGTGAGTATAACAGAACTGATATGGCAGGCGAAACCCCAAGGACAAACCATCCCCCCCAAAAAAACATTTCAGCCTACCACTGTTTTCAATGGCTGTCACTTTTATTACAAGGTGAAATCCTCCCAGATTGCATTTCCTACGGCTTACACTAGATGTCAACAGTTTTTATAAAGAGTTTCATGCTGGTTTTTGGAAAAATGATCCAGAAATTGTAGTTTTTCTAGGTGGCTCCCATTTTGGCTGTAGTGTTTCCAAACGCGTGGAAGAGAGCTCGTTCTTTGGTATTTTTCTCCGGTAAAGACAATAACGACTCTCTGTCATAAATTTGATCATTTATTTACGTATTAGGGTACCTAAGGTTTGATTATAAACATTTTATTACTTGTTTGGAAAAGTTTATTAGTAATGTTTGGGATTTATTTTGTATGCATTTTGATGGAGGGAAACTGGGTGGATTATTGATTGAAGCGCGCCAGCTAAACTGAGTTTTTGGGGATATAAAGAAGACATTATTGAACAAAAGGACCATTTGTGATGTATCTGGGACCTTTTGGAGTGCCAACAGAAGAAGTTCATCAAAGGTAAGGCATTTATTATATCGCTATTTCTGACTTTCGTGGCGCACCTGCCTGGTTGAAATATGTTTTTCATGCTTTTGTATGTGGGGCGCTATCCTCAGAGAATTGCATGGTGTGCTTTCGCCATAAAGCCTTTTTGAAATCTGACACAGCGGATGGATTAACAAGACGTTAAGCTTTATTTTGATGTATTACACTTGTGATTTTATGAAAGTTAAATATTTATAATTCTGTAGTTTGAATTTCTTACTCTGCAATTTCACCAGATGTTGGTCAGGTGGGACACTGCCTTTGTGGGCTTTTGGTTTCTCTCCCTCTTAAAATAGAAATAAATCATTCCAAATAACAAGCTGGCTTTACTTACAGATTAGTAAGAATGTCTCACCCCATGTTCAAGAATGGCCTTTTCCCTTTATTCATATTATAACCGCTCACTTTCAGTTATTTGAAAACTTTGATTTTTTTTTATTAAACAAGAAAGTTGTTTGCAATTTCAGTTTAATCCACCAGAAAAGACAAATAACACAAATAATGCAAATAATACAACAAATATTGTGGTTAAACTCAAATATACTAATTGATTTTTTTTAAACTTTTGCAATTCGAACCTTTATCAAGTGGAAGGGGGAAAAAGTAAGGCTCTGCATTAAAGACCAAAATTGGTTAAAGAACATTTTATAAATTAAAATATACCAGTTTCATTTAAGGACCAAAAAATTGACAGCTGTGCCATATAGATTGCAAAATAAATAGGAAGTGATTTTCGATGTAACGATTCCATGGCACATGGTTTATGAATTGACACGCAAATTTCAGTTCATTATAACCTACTGCAGGCCTAAAACCAATGGGTTTAACCTTCTGAATTGATAATTATATTGACAGAAGCCGCCCCTTGAGTTCCGATAGCCGATCTGTTATCCAACGATTATTCTTATTCTTATTAACCATGCGTTGTAATTATATAAAAGCCCCTTAGATATTCTGTGTTTTTATTTACAGTAGTGATGGCCAGCTGGAGGCATTTTTTTTCTTCACATGCGTAGCACCTGTGAATTCAGCAAACAAATTTTCTAGGATGGGCTATTAGCAGGACAATAGACTCTACAACCTTAACCTAAAGATAGTCTAATAGTGCAGCTACAGTAGGTGTGAAGCAAAATCCCCCCATCTTGCAATGTATTAAGTTTTACATTTCTAACTCCAAACCTCATGCAACCGCAAAACGTCAGATCAAGCATATACTGTACAGTATTTATGCTTTTGTTAAAAATAATGATAAAAATACTCTTTCAAAATGCAGATGTTTATTTCAACTATCAGCAGGACAATAGGGAATAAATATCACAGAATGACAGAGCATGTGGATTGATTTTGATAAATCAAAGAGTTTTATTTGGAAATGTTAGGATTATTTTGCTCTTTACTTGCAGTCACTTAGTAGCTTAGGCCTACTCCCGACCAGTCCCGTTGTACAGTGTCATATTTTCATAACTGAAACCCTTAATTAAATCGCTTTAGCCGTGATTGTAAAATTAATCACCTGATGCATTGGTCCAGAGCCAGGTGGTATTGGCGGAGAGTCAGGCGTTGTTGGCGGTGAGTGTGGCAGCATTGGTGGAAAGTCAGGTGGAGAATGGCGCGTTGAAGAGGGCGAGGAACGAGATGGAGTCACAATCCATGCTAGACACACCTGTGAGCTCTGGAACTCCACCTCCTGTTTGTGGACTCGGCAAACAATGTGTCCTTGATGGGCTAGAAGCCACCCACCCTTTATGGGCTATCAGCAGGACAATAGACTCTTGCCGAGATTAGGGACTTTAAATGTACATTATTAATGTCACTTCTCCCATAACTTTTGCATAGACCACCAATTCTAACCATATCTGGATGGATTCATAACGAATTACTAAGGGAATAAATATCACTGAATGACAGAGCATGGAGTCTGGTCTTTATAAATCAATCAGATTTTTATGTGGAAATGTAAGGATTATTTTACTCTTCACTCGCAGTCACTTTGTAGCCTAGGCCTACTGCCGACCGGTCACGTTGTACAGCAACATATTGTCTGAACTGAAACCCTTAATTAAATCATTTTAGCAGTAATTGTAAAGTTAATCAAGGCTCCCTTTGTTATTTAGTTTTATAATTAAAATGCTTGACTGTATTTAAAGACATAGATGACTTGTATACTGTGTGATGACATGAACAAATTAATGAGTGATTGATTGCACTGTTTAAGTAGGTCTTTATGTCGAAAAGTAAGTTACGCTAAAACAGCTACAGTAACAAATGCATTTTCATTTTCTTGGAATAGAAACACGTTGTACAGTGCCATATTTTCCTAACAGAGAATCTTAGGACTACAGTACATAGTAAGAAATGCATTTGAGTTTTTCTTGGAATTGAAAAAAACACAATATTCATCAAATTAATTAAGATATAGTTCTAAAAATCTATCCCATATAGTCTGTTATATTCAAGGCTCCCTCTCTTAGGCTTACAGCTCCATGTCATTTCAATCTCAAAGATGCCCTCTGGAGGGCAAACTAGCACTTACTATCATTATTGGCAACAATGGCTGACAATTAAATAATGTGCCATAGAATTGTGCGGCAGCCCACGAGCTGGTCTGCAATAACGACACAAATTTTAAAGGTAGAGAGGAGTAGGCAGGAGGCAGTCGCAGGTTTAGAACTACTGAGTTTATTAAAGCACTATATATATAAAAGCGGGGCGAAACCCAAAGTGCAAAATAATAAGGTATTCAGGAAACAGGAAAACAAGCAACATTTACAATGACTGACAAAGACAAATGGCAGAGGGAGTAAATATACAATGATAGAGTGGGGATTGAAACTAGGTGTGTGTAATGATGACAAGACAAGTCTGGGGTTGACGAGTGAATGGCGTTTGCCAGCAGCAGGTTCGGCAGCAGCTAGAAGGCCGGCGACGCCGAACGCCTGAGCTGGACAGGAGGGGGAGCCAAAGCGAAGCCTGGTGTAAACAGCAGGCACTTTACCCAGCATGCTCTGCGGCAAGGGGACCACATTGAGCTGTGGCGCCGCCGTAGTTAAGAGCTTACCTCTCCATCACCAATCATATTGGAGAACTCAGGATTGAGCTTTTTCCTACAAGTAATTTATTCACTATCACTCTATTTGTGCGGTCTACAAGACTTTGTTGAACCCATAATAAGACATTTTTCTTTGTGTGTTTGTGTGTCTGTCTTTGTGTGTCACAGCCTGTGAGATAAAGATCATGTTTCTTCTTGGATGTGATTAGAAAAGTGTTACTTGCTCTGCACTGTGTATGAGATCCCATTGATGTCTGAAGTGAGTAGTTATTTGGCTACTCCTAATGGATTGATTAATGATATAGACTAAGATATCTTGTGGCATATTTTTGTGAGGAAACATATCGGCCTCATTATAAATGTGGTTGTTAATTGCCCCCCTCTTACTTTATGTTAATATGTGCAAATGATCTGTTGATGATTCAGGGAAAGTGTGAATGTCACATTCCGAAACCCTTCATCTTGGCAGTCCGAACAACTGGTGTTTTGGACACCATGTGACCCTCTGCTATGTGCTGGTGGGCATTAATTACTTTCAAAGGAAGAAATCCGGTGAGTCACGCTCTCACTCTCACCAAGCTTAGGACGTTATGCTAATAAGTTAATTGCGACCATTACAAACCAATAGACTATGCTGTTATAATGTCACCATTCCATTCTTGAGATAAAGCGCCATTGTGGTGTGACATTGAGACTCGACAAGCCATCATACACATCATTAGAATTGGTCACCACTTGATACCATCAAAATCTCCAAGGCAGAGTCTGAAGAAAATATGCTCTATTTTGCATACATAAATGAATGGGAGGGAGTTGTTGTTCTAGATGTGATTGGAGTACGTTTCTTTCAACAATTCAACATGGCATGAATGAATAATTAATCAAGGGCCATGCCCTAAGATAGCATGCTAGCTTCACACAATAATCCATCCTCAAATATCTCCTAAGAAACACCCTCCGCTTTATAATTATTTGACATTTATTCAATGTTTTCTTTTCTTCTATTTTGTCCCTCTAATAATATGTATCTTACTGAACTGTTTCATGCATCTTCCTCTGTTCTCCACAGGACACCGTTCTGCCTCTGTAGATAGCGTTAGCATTGATAATTCAGACACCTCCTTTGCATTGACGACATCTGCCAGGCCACGTTTTGCCCTTTTATATCATTCTCTAGTGCAGTACATGAACCATCGAGCCATTGTGATCTCCTGCATTGTCCTTTCATTGCTTTGCGTGTGCCTTTAGACGGGGGAGATAAATGATTGCTCTCACTGTCCAACCCCCTAACTTTTATCCTTAGCAAATTGACTGTGAATGTAGATTGTTGTCATCCTTTGAGGTGGCAAATTGTCTGTCACTAATTGTATATACAGGGTCCTGAGTGCCTGTTCTGTGGAGACCGGCGTCTTCCTTACAGTTCAATCAAATCAAACATGCCATGGGTTTCGAGAGTAATTAGCCTGTTGCCTCAGAACGAAGGTTTGTTGTTGTCCTTATGTATGTTGTCCTGTGCTGTGTGTTTCACTCTGTTTGGCAATGAGCAAAGTGCACCCTGACCGCTAGCAGCATGCAACCATGCTGTGATATATAAGCTCCTGGCAGTTTGGAAAACACCTGAAGGGGAACCGGGGGTTAAGACTCGGGCACACAGGCTGTTACATGTGTGCCCACATGGCAGACTCCACAAACACTCCAACAAGCCTTGCATGCAGCCGATGGCTACAGCGTCAAATCATTCAAAATCTAGCCTTTGGATCAAGCTGGTATGGATGCTCGTTTGAAGCGCCCAGTTCAGGCTGAGTAATAACTGATAGAGGTGTCTCTTGATATAATCTTTTGTTTATGTTCGCTTACCATGATTTCAAAGAAGCAGCTGCATTACACTACAATTTATAGGCATTTGTAAATGTGCACTGGGGCTTGGAATTTGGAATATGTTGAAACTTATCGTGGAAACAGTGCTATGTAGGAAATCAACAGGAAGATTGCGAGGCACAGATGTTTTCTCATATTCCCAGAGGAGCCTAGTCTGTGTATTTATTGAGTCCCTGTAATGGGAGTTTGAGATTATGGCAACGTAATGCTCCTGCCTCCAGTGACGGGCCATGATTAATAACTAGGACCATGTTTGTCAATGCCAGAAAGCCATGGGGAAATAGCATACTGTACGAACATGCAAAGACTACAAAATTAACGTGTGGAAAGGGGGCAGGGGTGTGGTTCGTTCACTGCTACTTGGTTTACTACCAAATTATTACATGGATGTACTGTTTTGTGCACTTACAATATTGTTTATTATGGACGGATTTGAATACCCCATGGTAATGTTGCACAGCACACTCATGCCCATCTGCAGACTCGAGGTGATGTTTGGAGATACAAAAGCAGTGTGTGTTTGTTTTAGTTCGGCTTCCCATGGACAAAACCCTCACCTTTCAAATGAAAGCACCTCTCAGCAAAGGCATCGACTGGAGATAGGGAAAAGAGATCGTTATCAGAGACTTAGACAATTGTCATTCTTGACATGATGATTTTATCAAGTTGGAGTGTAAGATGCCAATTAGGGGAATCAAGATCTTTCAATGTCTAAATCTTGCTGCCTCTCACTCTTCATCAGATATGGGGTTGGGGATGTGTGTGTGTTTTTTGGGGGGAGTGCACGTGTGGGCGCATGCATACGTGTGTGTGTGTTGTGTTCAAGCCGCCATCTTTCAAATGGGCTCATGATCTCAAACTTCTAGATTGCATATACTACAGCACTCGGTCCTGAGACCCCCTTGGGTGCACAATTTGGGTTTTGCCCTAGCACTACACAGCTGATTCAAATAATCAGAACTTGATGAAGAGTTGGTTATTTGAATCAGCTGTGTAGTCCTAGGGCAAAAACCAAAGCGTTCACCCAGTGGGGTCCCCAGGACCGAGTATGAGAGACCCTAAACTATAATACCATTTCCTTTCAGGTGCTCAATTGCTTTGATTCATGTGACTGTCCATGCCCATCGCACAGTCATCCTTCATTCCTGGATTGCCGTTGTCCAAGATCAAAGGCATAGTAGTTATGCTGAACGTCACAGCGCTTTTGAACGGCTATAGTTTACGAGTGCATTATTTTTTCAAGAGATTAATGTTACTGTTGACAAAGAGCATTTTGCAAATCTGCTCTGTAATATCGCATGAGGACACATTTCCCCCTGAAAATCAGCATGAAAAAAGTTTCTCTGTAAAAACAATGCAGGTTAACTTCTTAGTGATCTCTTCAGGCGCCAAACCGGTTAACGGGATTGATTTGTCAACACCGAGTGAAATAGCGGTGCGCCAAATTCAAAAAACAGAAATACTCATAATAATAATTCATAAATCATACAAGTGTTACACATGGGTTTAAAGATGAACTTCTTGTTAATCCAGCCACAGTGTCAGATTTCAAAAAGGCTTTACGGTGAAAGCAAACCATGCGATTATCTGAGGACAGCGCCCAGCATACCAACACATGAAAATCATATTTCAACCCGCCAGGCATGACACAAAGTCAGAAATAACAATTTAATTCATGCCTTACCTTTGAAAATCTTCTTCTGTTGGCACTCCAATATGTCCATTAAACATCAGAAATGGTCCTTTTGTTCGATTCATTCTGTCGTTATATCCCCAAAATGTCCATTTATTTGGCGCGTTTGATTCTGAAAATACACCGGTTCCAACTCGCGCAACATGACTACAAAGTATCTAATAAGTTACCTGTAAACTTGATCCAAACATTTCAAACCACTTTCCTAATCCAACTTTAGGTATTTTTAAATGTAATAATCGATAAAATTTAAGACGGAATAAACTGTGTTCAATACCGGACAAAAACATATTGGAGCGAGATTTCAGGTCACGCGCCCCAACCACAACAGTACACTAGACTCGACCCTCGTTTTGAACAGCCCTACTTCTTCATTTCTCAAAGGAAAAACATCAACCAATTTCTAAAGACTGTTGACATCTAGTGGAAGCGATAGGAACATAGAAACCCATTGAAAAGAGAGTGACCTCAAACAAAAAAATCCTGGATGGTTTGTCCTCAGGGTTTCGCCTGCCAAATAAGTTCTGTTATACTCGCAGACATAATTTTAACAGTTGTAGAAACGTTAGAGTGTTTTCTATCCTGGTTCTGAGTAGTTTACTTTCGGCACACTTTTCATCCGGACATGAAAATAGTGCCCCCTAGCCTTAAGAAGTTTTAATCTGTCTTTCCTTTTGGCTACCTCTCCAGCATAGCAGAATATGTTTGATGTTGAATATGGAGATTGAGGAGAGGTGACATTGTCTCCATTTTATGAATGCCGTCTTCCACTCATCCCCACTTCAGATACAGACCAGGTTGTCAGCACTATGTAGCTCCAGTAGATGGTAGCCTGTCCAACTTGTTCTAGTGCGGCCAGAATCAGAGGAAGAGGGAAGCGATTATTGATGGTAAGGTCATTGAGGGGTAGGTAATCTATGAAGGGGCGGAGACTACCATCCTTTTTCTTCACAAAAAAATAAACTGGATGCAGCCGGAGACGTGGATGGACGAATGAATCCCATATCGAGAGCCTTTTCTATATAGGTGTCCATAGCCTCATTCTCTGGGATGGACAAGGGGTAGATCTGACCCTTAGGGGGCGATGCCTCTGGAAGTAGGTCGAACATGCAGTCCTCTGGGCGATGAAAGGGCAGAATGGACAACTTTTTCTTGATGAAGACACTCAGAAACGGGGCATATACAGGAGGGATGTGGGTTGGAATGGCAGACTGATCCTTCTACAGAGGTGGCTCAACGGGGTAGACTGAAGCAGTTCTTAAAACAGGCGGGAGACCATGACAGAATTTCCCCTTGTCGCCAGGAGATGGCAGGGTTGTGACCGAGGATGAGGTGTTCTTTAGGTGAAGACATCACCGATAACTGAATGACCTCAGAGTGAAGGAGGCCAGTCTGAAGGGTGATACTTTCGGTCATGCGTGTCACAAGACCAGTTCCGAGAGGTTGTCCGTCCAGCGCATTAATTCTTAGGGGAGGATTAACGGGATTAGTTTGACTCTTAACTGCTGTGCCAATTGTTCGTCAATGACATTTCCATCGGCCCCCGAGTCCACTAGTTCCTCCGCAAACTGAGTGACCCCATTAGCAGAAAGAAGAGCCGGGATATCAAACTGCCATTTGGTAATATTCAAAATGTAGAGGTGCTTACCCTACACGAATCGGACAGCTAGTGAGTAGGTGGTTACCCTCTCCACAATAGAGGCACAGGTTTTCACGTAACCTCCATTGTCTCTCGGCCGGCGTGAGGGGAGCAGCCGGGTTTCATGGGTTCGGGGCTATTTGACCGTGGTGGACGAGAGAAGGGCATGGAAGACTTGCAGGCAATGGGCGACTGTATAGGGCTGCGGTCCACCAGTAGGTTGCCAATGGATATAGACATCTGGATGTATTGGTTTAAGTCCGTTAAATCTCCTCTGCAGGCCAGTTCGGTCTGTAACTCACGATTAAGACTCCTCCGGTAGACTGTGAGGAGAGCTGGTTCACTCCATCCACTGCCAGCAGCCAATCATGCGGAACTCAAGGGCATACTCAGTGGTGGGGCGATGGTCCTGTCGCAGCTCACATAACACGTCCCCAGAGTAGGGAAATGACGAAGTCCACCCTGTCTTTGTCAGAGGTGAAGTCAGCGGGGTGATGGTCTATGTACAGGTTACACTGCATGATAAATCCTTAACATTTCCCCGGGGAGCTGTCCTTTTTTGAGGCATGGATATAGGGGAGGATGAATGAGAGGAGGCTGTGGCACCTGATATCGCTGAAGCAGGAATGGACTGGCGAAGGAGGTCGCAGAATTCATTAATCCGTTCCTCCTGTCGGGCTCGACGTAGCTGTAGCTCTACTGAATCCATAATTTTTTGGTGAGGTATTTTGTAATGAACACGAGGGAGAGAGAGAGCTGCAAGTGGAGAGCGCAGCAGGTGTTTAATTAATGAAAGGGACCATAGGAGGAGGCATGTAGCTGGGTCCAGGGGCAGGCAGAAGGTCATACATGGTAGGTCCAAAAATGGCAACAGTACAGGCAGGGAATAGGCAAAAGGCGTCGTGAGTGAGGCAGGCAGGAGAGAAGGACGCTGGAGGAGAGAAGGACGGGAAAAAACAGCGCTCCGAAAATGTGTCTTTCAAAACAAACAATACCTCACAGTGATGGGTTGCAAGGAACTGAAATAAATAGTGTGGGATGATGACATGCAGGTGTGTGAACAGGTGATTAGAATTCCGGTGATTGGGATCTGGTGAGCGAGCTGGAAAGTGGGCTGCGTTCTGGGGATCTAAGTGTTTGGAAACATGGCTCACTCGGGATACGTCATCAGACTCGGTACAGGCACCTGCCTTCTTCACGCATCGCGCCGTCAGAAACATACAGCTCTCTGGTAAGAAGAAGGGCAGGGGTGTATGCCTTATGATTAATGAGACGTGGTGTGATTATAACAACATGCAGGAACTCAAATCCTTTTGTTCACCTGACCTAGAATTCCTTACAATCAAATGCAGACCGCATTATCTACCAAGAGAATTCTCTTTGATCATAATCACAGTTGTGTATATCCCCCCCCCCCCAAGCAGACACATCGACGGTCCTGAAAGAACTTCATTTGACTCTATGTAAACTGGAAACCACATATCCTAAGGCTGCATTTATTGTAGCTGGGGATTTTAACAAGGTTCATCTGTAAGCAAGGCTCCCTAAATTTTATCAGCATATCAAATGCGTGACCCGGGCTGGCAAAACCCTGGATCATTGTTATTCGACGCATATAAAGCCCTCCCCTGCCCCCTTTCGGAAAATCTGACCATGACTCCATTGTGTTGCTCCCAGCCTATAGACAGAAACTAAAACAGGAAGCGCCGTGCTCAGGTCTGTTTAACGCTGGTCCGACCAATCGGATTCCACTCTTCAAGATTGCTCCGATCACGTGGACTGGAATATGTTTTGCATAGCGTTGGACAATAACATTGATGTATTCACCGCTGATACGGTGAGCGAGTTTATTAGCAAGTGCATCGATGATGTTGTACCTACAGTGTCTATTAAAACATTTCCCAACCAGAAACCGTGGATTGATGGCAGCTTTCGCACAAAACTGAAAGTGCGAACCACTGCTTTTAATCAGGGCAAGATGACCGGAAACATGACCGAATACAAACAGTGTAGATATTCCCTCCGCAAGGCAATCAAACAAGCTAAGCGTCAGTATAGAGACAAAGTAGAGTCGCAATTCAACGGCTCAGACACGAGAGGAATGTGGCAGGGTCTACAGTAAATCACGGACTACAAAAGGAAAACCACCCCCTGTCGCAGACCACGATGTCTTGCTCCCAGACAAACTAAACAACTTCTTTGCTCGCTTTGAGGACAAGACAGTGCCACTGACACGGCCCGCTACCAAAACCTGCGGGCTCTCCTTGACTGCAGCCAACGTGAGTAAAACATTTAAACATGTTAACCCTCGCAAGGCTGCCGATAAAGACTGCAGCCCCAGCCGCGTCCTCAGAGCATGCGCAGACCAGCTGGCTGGTGTGTTTATGGACATATTCAATCAATCCTTATCCCAGTCTGCTATTCCCACATGCTTCAAGAGGGCCACCATTGTTCCTGTTCCCAAGAAAGCGAAGGTAACTGAAGTAAATGACTATCGCCCCGAAGCACTCACTTCCGTCATCATGAAGTGCTTTGAGAGAATAGTCAAGGACCATATCACCTCCACCCTACCTGACACACAAGACCCACTCCAATTTCCTTACCGCCCCAATAGGTCCACAGACGATGCAATCGATATCACACTGCCCTAACCCATCTGGACAAGAGGAATACCAATGTAAGAATGCTGTTCATCAACTACAGCTCAGCATTTAACACCACTCCACAGTAGTGGAGAAAGTGGAAAGTTTTAAATTTCTCGGCGTATACATCACAGACAAACAAAAATGGTCCACCCACACAGACAGCGTGGTGAAGGAAGCGCAGCATCGCCTCTTCAACCTCAGGAGGCTGAAGAAATACAGCTTGTCACCAAAAACACTCACAAACTTTTACAGATTCACAAGCCAGAGCATCCTGTCGGGCTGTATCACCACCTGGTACGTCAACTGTTACGTCAACATATTGATACAACAGTAACTAAGATTGTGAGAAGTCTATCCTTAATAAAGCATTTAGCGTGGTCAGGTGCCACAAAGAGTGACTTAGGACAGTTGGCTCAGAACAGGGCAGCATCGCTGGCCCTTAAAAGTACACAGGGAGCTAACATTAATAATATGCATGTCAATCTCTCATGTCTCAAAGTGGAACAGAGATTGACTTCATCATTACATTACTAATTTTGTAAGAAGTGTTGACAAGCTGAATGCACTGAGCTGTCAGTTTCAACTACTAGCACACAGCTCGGACACCCATGCATACCCCACAAGACATGCCCTCAGAGGTCTCATCACATTCCCAAGTCCAGAACAGACTTTGGGAGGCGCACAGTACTACATAGAGCCATGACTACATGGAACTCTATTCCACATCAGGGAATTGATGCCAGCAGTAGAATCAGATTTTTTTTTTACGGATAAAAGTATACCTTATGGAACAGTGGGGACTGTGAAGAGACACACACAAAGGTACAGACACACACAAAAGTACAGACACACGCATATGCACACAAGCGCTAGCACACACACTCTACACACTGTACATTGTAATATTGTGGTATGTTGTTACATTTTCTATTGTAGATATGTAGTGGTGTAATAATGTATTATGATGTACTGTTTTATCTTTTGTTTTATAGGGAATGTAATTGCCTTCATGTGTTTGATCTGCAGGAAGAGTAGCTGCTTCCATGGCAACAGCTACTGGAGAACCCTAGAAAATGCAAATAAAAATACAAACTGATTGGGCATCTGTTTGAGGCAGCAAAGGGTGCTTTACTATATACTATTTTAGAATTTCTTTAGCTTCCTTCCACACCTGTGGACACACACTCCTTTAGCCTTTGGTTACAGACATGGCAAAAATGTATGGCAATACAGTCTGCTACCATTCTCAATAGTTTCCCATCTCGGTTCTATACCTGGTGGCTTATCATTATTGGTGGGCAAGAACAATTTTTCCACCTCTTCCACACAAAGTTGACCAAATTTAAAACGGCAATATTTCTCTTTCATTATTAGATCTTCAATACACAATTATGATTTTTCACTGTTCAATGTTGTAATTTCACTTCTAAGTTTATCCACTTTACCTGGTGAAATAGTAATTGAAATGATTCCCTATACCAAAAGGTTTTGTTACAAATTACCCATCAACTTCAATGAACGATGGAGATGAATTGGGTTTTCTGCCCATAATATAATTTAAGGTACTGCAAAGTCTTTTCCAATAGTTTTTTATGTCATTTCTTGTTTTTGGTAATATACATTAATCAATTGACAGAATATCAACCAATCAGCTGAGCAGCCTGACTTTTTTGCCACCTTTTTTGCATAATTTCTTTGAACCATACAATGCATGTTTGTCAACAGTTGCCAAGAATTATTTTACAAATACTCCAAGTGCTGCATCTTGATTCTCGTCCTTATACACATCAGGCCAACATTATTTTTTTACATCTTCAACAAAAGCGTTCTGAGAACATTTTGTATGATCTCTTATAAATAACTTTAGGCCCTGCCTTTGGTACTTTGGCTTTCCTTGTTATTACCACATTATGGTCACTGCAGCAAACGGGAACTGATATTGCCTTGATGCAAAGCTCTGCAGCATTGGTGAAGATATGATAAATACAACACTATTGGTTTACACTTTCAGTTGGTTGAGTGATAACATGTGTCATGGTACAGGCATCAGTCACAGTAAGAAGCATCTTCTTGAGAGGACAACTAGTTGATAACCAGTCAATGTTCAGGTCACCAAGAAAATACATTTCTCTCTTGGCATCAGAGACTTTATCTAACATCACACACATATTCTCCAGAAACTGACAGTTTGCACTTGATGGCCTATAGCAGCACTCTCACTCTTCATCAAATATGGGGATGTGTGTGTTTTTTGTTGTTGTTGCGATGTCTCAAGCTGCCATATTTCAAATGGGCCCATGATCTCAAACTTCTAGATTGCATACACTACAGCACTTGGTCCTGGGACCCCCTTGGGTGCACGTTTGGGTTTTGCCCTAGCACTACACAGCTGATTCAAATAATCAGAACTTGATGAAGAGTTGGTTATTTGAATCAGCTGTGTAGTGCTAGGGCAAAAACCAAAACGTGCACCCAGTGGGGTCCCCAGGACTGAGTATGAGAAACTCTAAACTATAGCTTTGATTCATGTGACTGTCCATGCCCATCGCACAGTCATCCTTCATTCCTGGATTGCCGTTGTATAGGCATAGTAGCTATGCTGAAAGTCACAGCGCTATTGAATGGCTATAGTTTACGAGTGCATTATTTTTTCAAGAGACTTATGTTGCAGTTGACAAAGAGCATTTCGCAAATCTGCTCTATAATATCGCATGAGGACACATTTCCGCATGAAAATCAGCGTGAGAAACGTTTATTCTCTGTAAAAGCAATGCAGGTTAATCTGTCTTTCCTTTTGGCTACCTCTCCAGTATACCAGAATATGTTTGATGATGAATATGGAGATTGAGTAGTGCTGACATTGCCTCCATTTTATGAGGACTTCAGTGTTTTTCATTCTCAGTTCTTCAAAAGCCATATATTTGCCTTTGATGTCTGTAATTCATGTTTTTTTGTGTGCCAGAAATGCAAACATTGTCTTATCCTGTGCACCAATTCACAAGATTTAATTTACAAGAAACAACCCCACACCCCCTGATGTTAATCCTTTGTGGCCAAACAGTATCATATTACTTCACAGTAGAGAGGGGCTTGAAGAAAGCTCAATGCAGTAAGTCATTCTCTGCAGTCCCTCTTTACTGTAAAGTGTGCTGATTTTATTACTTTTATTAGATAATTAACAGTAGTATGCTTCTCCTGCCAGAGACATTACATACATTAAGAATCAAGGATAAAAACACAACAAAGGCTTTTTGGGCACATAGGGTTAATGTCATATTATGATGAAGGAAATATAAATCTAGTTTTTATTTTTAACAATCTCTGCAGATTACGTTCATTGTGAATTAAAAGGGAGACCAAGTAAATGATTCAATCAAGCACGCAGCACCATTGTGAGTTAGCATCACCAAATCGATTCACAAAATAATAAAAGGTATACCCCTCACATATGCTTCGAGTTCTCAAAATAAGGCTGTAGGCACATAGCTACATAAACGTCTGAGGAATCTCAAGTGGTGCATGTGGATACTATAATGGTACCCATGATTAGATGCCTTATGCTCAAAGCAATCTGGGAAAGCTCAAGAACATTTGGATGATTCATCATTACTCACTCAATCCTTTAATTTGTCTTTCCAGTGGCTAAGTACTACAAAACTCAGAAAAAAAAGAAACATCCTCTCACTGTCAACTGCGTTTATTTTCAGCAAACATGTGTAATTGTTTGTATGAACATAACAAGATTCAACAATTGAGACAAACTGAACAAGTTCCACAGACATGTGACTAACAGAAAAGCAATAATGTGTCCCTGAACAAAAGGGGGGTCAAAATGAAATGTATCAGTCAGTATCTGGTGTGGCCACCAGCTGCATTAAGTACTGCTGTGCATCTCCTCCTGCACCAGATTTGCCAGTTCTTGCTGTGAGATGTTACCCCACTCTTCCACCAAGGCACCTGCAAGTTCCTGGACATGTCTGGGGGGAATGGCCCTAGCCCTCACCCTCTGATCCAACAGGTCCCAGACATGTTCAACGGGATTAAGATTCGGGCTCTTCGCTGGCAATGGCAGAACACTGACATTCCTGTCTTGCAAGAAATCACGCACAGAACGAGCAGTTTGGCTGGTGACATTGTCATGCTGGAGGGTCATGTCAGGATGAGCATCCAGGAAGGGTACCACATGAGGGAGGAGGATGTCTTCCCTGTAATGCACAGCATTGAGATTGCCTGCAATGACAACAAAGCTCAGTCCGATGATGCTGTGACACACCACCCCAGACCATGACGGACCACCTCCAAATTGATCCCACTCCAGAGTACAGGCCTTGGTGTAATGGACATTCCTTTAACAATAAACGTGAATCCGACCATCACCCCTGGTGAGACAAAACCGTGACTCATCAGTGAAGAGCACTTTTTTGCCAGTCCTGTCTGGTCCAGCGTCTGTGGGTTTGTGCCCATAGGCGACGTTGTTGCCGGTGATGTCTGGTGAGGACCTGCCTTACAACAGGCCTACAAGCCCTCAGTCCAGCCTTTCTCAGCCTATTGCGGACAGTCTGAGCACTGATGGAGGGATTGTGCGTTCCCGGTGTAGCTCGGGCAGTTGTTGTTGCCATCCTGTAACTGTCCCGCAGGTGTGACGGATGTACCGATCCTGTGCAGGTGTTGTTACACGTGGTCTGATACTGCGAGGACGATCAGCTGTCCGTCCTGTCTATCTGTAGCGCTGTCTTAGGCGTCTCACAGTATGCACATTGCAATTTATTGCCCTGGCCACATCTATAGTCCCCATGCCTCTTTGCAGCATGCCTAAGGCACGTTCACACAGATGAGATGAGCAGGGACTCTGGGCATCTTTCTTTTGGTGATATTCAGAGTCAGTAGAAAGGCCTCTTTAGTGTCCTTTTTATTAGGATGCCGCCGACAAAAAAAACAATACAACCATGAAGCTTAAGGCTATGTGCCACAAACAAAGTTATCTTCCCACAAAGAAAGGAGGGAAAAGGGCTACCTAAGTATGGTTCCCAATCAGAGACAACGATAGACAGCTGTCCCTGTTTGAGAACCATACCCGGCCAAAACATAGAAAATCAGAGAAAAACAAAACATAGAATGCCCACCCCACACCTAACCAACCTAACCAAATAGAGAAATAAAATGGCTTTCTAAGGTCAGGGCATGACAGAAAGACAGGGTCCTGAAAAGGGACGTTTCTTTTTTTTTGCTGAGTTTATTATTTTGCTGAGTTTATTATTAAGGACTATAATAAGACCAGCAGGGAATCAAGAATTAGAGGAAATCTAAAGTTCAATTGAAGAAGTCTCTCAAAGTACTTCCTTCCACCCCTTGCATGTTCCAGGTCTGACTTGTAAAATAAGTATTCTGAGCTCAACGGTACTTCCTGCATAAATAAAGGTTAAAAAGTAATAATAAAAAAGTTAAACGCTGACTCATACTTTTACTGACATATCAGATATGCAGACCCATACCAATAGGCTAGATTAAATAGTAACAAAAAAGGATCCAAACCCATTATTTGGGTTTGGATAGTTGTGAAAGATTTCTCACTGATACTTTAGTATTACTATAGATGTTGGTTATGTATACTGAACAAAAATGTAAACGCAACATGTAAGGTCCCTTGAGCTGAAATAAAAGATCCCGAAATGTTTCATATGCACAAAAAACATACAGTATTTCTCTCAAATGTTGGCCACAAATTTGCTTACATCCCTGTTAGTGAGCATTTCTCTTTTGCCAAGATAATCCAGCCACTTGACAGTTGTGGCATATCAAGAATCTGATTAAACAGCATGATCATTATACAGGTGCACCTTGTGCTGGGGACAATAAAATACCACTATAAAATGTGTAGTTTTGTCCCACAACACAATGCCACAGATGTCTCAAGTTCTGAGTGAGCGTGCAATTGGCATGATGACTGCAGGAATGTCTGTCACGTTTGTCGTATAGAGGAGACCAAGGCGCAGCATGATGAAAATACATACTTCTTTTAATAAATGAAGAACACTTAACAAACTATACAAAACAACTGTGACTCTATGAACAACAAGTGCTGACACAGGCAACAATACATAGACAATAACCCACAAACTATCCAAGGCATATGGCTACCTAAATATGGTCCCCAATCAGAGACAACGATAAACAGCTGCCTCTGATTGAGAACCAATCGAGGCAACCATAGACATAAAAACACCTAGACTGGAAAAAAACCCATAACATACGAAAACCTGAGACAGGGCAAAAACACATATCACCCTCATCACACCCTGACCTAACCAAAATAATAAAGAAAACAAAGATAACTAAGGTCAGGGTGTGACAATGTCCAACAGGGCCGTTGCCAGATAATGTAATGTTAATTTCTCTACCATAAGCAACTTTCAATGTTGTTTTAGAGAATTTGGCACTATTTCCAACCGGCCTCACAACCTTAGACCACGTGTAACCTCTCCAGCCCAGGACCTCCACATCCGGCTTCTTAACCTGCTGGATTGTCTGACCAGCCACCCGGACAGCTGATAAAACTGTTGGTTTGCACAACTGAAGAATTTCTACACAAACTGTCAGAAACCGTCTCAGGGAAGCTCATCTGCGTGCACAATGTCCTCACCAGGGTCTTGATCTGACTGCAGTTTGGCGTCGTCACCGACTTCAGTGGGCAAATGCTCACCTTCGATGGCCACTGGCACGCTGGAGAAGTGTCCACTTCACGGATTCAACTGTACCGGGCAGATGGCAGACAGCGTGTATGGCGTTGTGTGGGTGAGCGATGTCAACGTTGTGAAAAAAGTACCCAATGGTGGGGTTATGGTATGGACAGGCATAAGCTACGAACAACAAACACAATTGCATTTTATTGATGGCAATATGAATGCACAGAGATAGCGTGATGACATCCTGAGGCCCATTGTCATGCCATTCATCTGCCACCATCACCTCATGTTTCAGCATGATAATGCACGGCCCCATTTCACAAGGATCTGTAAACAATTCCTGGAAGCTGAAAATGTCCCAGTTCTTCCATGGCCTGCATACTCACTAAGCATGTCACCCATTGAGCCTGTTTGTGACGCTCTGGATCTACGTATACGACAGTGTTTTCCAGTTCCAAGAAACTTTGCACAGCCATTGAAGAGGAGTGGGACAACAGGCCACAATCAACAGCCTGATCAACTTTATGTGAAGGAGATGTGTCGCACTGCATGAGGCAAAACAAAAGTATTCACTGTGAAAGTTGATAAATGTAGGCCAGTCATATGAAATGTATGCACAGTACTTTGTTTCAAGCATCAGTTTATATAAAGCAGTTATTGTTTTCTTGCTCAAACTGCGAGCAGCTCCTGTCAAACACATGGATGGCAACACGCAAAGGACTAGTATTATCAGAAGACCTCGGAGTTACCCGACAAACAGTTTTTTTATTTTCTTGCTGGAATTGGTACTCTCCCACCATGTAAAAAAATAACTGAAATGGCAGATTCGCATGCGACTAAAATTACAATGTGGTGTTTTGTGCTCGTGCAAATAATTACATTACCCGACCTCCCCCAGTAAAACTAATCCCACCCGAATATGGCTTTTATGTCAAACTCGGTAATTGTACATTCAGAGTTCTAAAACTCTTTCTGATAGGCATCAAGTACACCGATACATTTCCTCACAGCCGTACTGCCTTGTAGGTATGTTGGAAAGAGGGAGGCTAGGTTTAGGCAAGGTCAACATTCCACCAGAGTTCATTAAGTTTCCTTTTCCATTTGATCTCTGCTGAAGTGGGCCATTAAGTGCATCTGGCGAACTGATCGGCTAATCTCCCCATGATTTATGTGGCAAGGAAACTGAGGACTTAACTAAGGCTCTGAAGGCATTGATTACTGACATGGTTAATTGGCTAAACTCACTGGTACATTGAAATGGGGCTTATTGGAAATGTCAAATCAAGCGCCTCATTTGCATTCATGATGTATGGGGTCTATTACAACTTCTGCCCAGGCAGCACAAACTGACACAAATTGTGATAGAGAAGGGCTGGGACTTTTGCCTCAAATTTGTAACTGACCATCTGTCCTTCCGAGCAGTTGGCTCGCTTTTGAGATTCCACTTTTTTGTTCAACAAGGGCTAACATTAGTCTATCCAATGAGCTTAGCTGACTTTGGTTGAATAGAGGACAAGTGCCATGCTGTGACTCAGAATCAATACTCCCATTGGGGATAAGGTAACAAACAGTGTTGTTACACTTACACATAACATGATAGAAAGATGTTGGCGATACCTGACCGTTTTAGGTGCCCCTCATCGAACAGTATGTCGGTGGGAATTGATAGAACTTTCGCGGTGTAATTTGGCTCCACAATTTCCCAAAGTGTAGAAATGGAGGAAGCATAATCAAATGGAGCATTGTTGTTGTCATGAAGATTGTGGGGGGGGGGTGTTGACTGGAGTTATTGTTGTGGGATCTCCTTTCGTCTCAGGAAGTTAGTTCCACACAACCTGGCTCACATGCCTTGAGATCACGAGGTAAAGTTTTATTGTATATACAAAACAAATTCCTCATTTGGATCAATAATGTATTTAACAAAGTGACAGACTCATCTACTAAAACTACAATTTGCTCTCTATCTATTTGGTATCCATAGAACATCTTTGTTGTGAAACACGTGGTGGTTTGGTGACCGACTGGGTTCGAAGTTGGGTATCCTGTATACCACAAGACTTTGTAAATCCACTAAATGAATGTCTAGACATTGGCTTGGGAAGCTAATTTAAGTCTTAAGGTCTCAGGCAAGGTTACACACAGTGCACAGATGTAATTTCAACATCTAGTTTTGATTTATATTTTGTTGAGTGAGTTGTCAACTAACGCAAGTTCAAATGTGAAATGATCAAATGCCACAACGTCATTGGTTAAAAATGAGGGTTAAAAGTTGGGTGATTTTTTTTTTAAGTCCTTACGTTGATTACATTTTTTCAAATCCAATCAGTTTTCCACATTGATTCAACCTCACCACATTTAATTCTTTGTTGTTGAAATGACATGGAAACAATGTTGATTCAACCGGTTTTTGCACACCTCGGTTCCATTTCACCCCCCTTTGCTGCTCTATGTATACAGTCATTGAACACCAGTTGAACACGTTCTTGCTTATTACATGATTCCATATGTGTTATTTCATAGCTTTGATGTCTTCACTATTGTTCTACAATGTATAAAATAGTAAAAATAAAGAAAACCCTTGAATGAGTAGGTGTGACAAACTTTTGACTGGTATTGTCTATACAGTTGAAGTCGGAAGTTTACAAAAACATTAGCCAAATACATTTAAACTCAGTTTTTCACAATTCCTGACATTTAATCAAAGTAAAAATTCCCTGTCTTAGGTCAGTTAGGATATCCACTTTATTATAAGAATGTGAAATGTCAGAATAATAGTAGAGCAAATTATTTATTTCAGCCTTTATTTATTTCATCACATTCCCAGTGGGTCAGAAGTTTACATACTAATTGAGTGTATTTGGTAGCATTGCCTTTAAATTGTTTAACTTGGGTCAAATGTTTTGGGTAGCCTTCCACAAGCTTCCCACAATAAGATGGGTAAATTTTGTCCCATTCCTCCTGACAGAGTCAGGTTTGTAGGCCTCCTTGCTCTCACACACTTTTTCAGTTCCGCCCCCATGTCCACGTTCTGCCCTCATGTCCACGTCATGATGCCATCTATTTTGTGAAGTGCACCAGTCCCTCCTGCAGCAAAGCACCCCCACAACATGATGTTGCCACCCCTGTGCTTCACTGTTGGGATGATGTTCTTCAGCTTGCAACCCTCCACCTTTTTACTCCAAACATAACGATGGTCATTACGACCAAACAGTTCTATTTTTGTTTCATCAGACCAGAGGACATTTATCCAAAAAGTACGATCTTTGTCCCCATGTGCTGTTGCAAACCATAGTCTGGCATTTTTATGGCGGTTTTGGAGTAGTGGCTTCTTCCTTGCTTCTTCCTCATTTTACTGTGGATATAGATAATTTTGTACCTGCTTCAGACAGCATCTTCACAAGGTCCTTTGCTGTTGTTCTAGGATTGATTTGCACTTTTCGCACCAAAGTACGTTCATCTCTAGGAGACAGAACGCGTCGCCTTCCTGAGCGGTATGACGGCTGCGTGGTCCCATGGTGTTTATACTTGCGTACTATTGTTTGTACAGATGAACGTGGTACCTTCAGGCATTTGGAAATTGCTCTCAAGGATGAACCAGACTTGTGGAGGTCTACAATTGTTTTTCTGAGGTCTTGGCTGATTTCTTTTGATTTTCCCATCATGTCAAGCAAAGAGGCACTTAGAATGAAGGTTGGCCTTGAAATACATCCACAGGTACATCTCCTATTGACTCAAATGATGTAAATTAGTCAGAAGCTTCTAAAGCCATGTCATCATTTTCTGGAATTTTCCAAGCTGTTTGAAGGCACAGTCAACTTAGTGTATGTAAACCCACTGGAGTTGTGATACAGTGAATCATAAGTGAAATAATCTGCCTGTAAACAAATTCCGACTTCAACTCTTCATACATACATATTGTCACGCCTTGGTCTTAGTATTTTGTGTTTTCGTTAATTAGTTGGTCAGGCCAGGGTGTGACATGGGTTTATCTTGTTGTATTTCGTATTGGGGTTTTGTAGTTATTGGGATTGCTGCTGAGTAGGGGTGTTGCATAGGCTTGGCTGCCTGAGGCGGTTCTCAATCAGAGTCAGGTGATTCTCGTTGTCTCTGATTGGGAACCGTATTTAGGTAGCCTGGGTTTTACTTTGTATTTCGTGGGTGATTGTTCCTGTCTCTGTGTAGTTTCACCAGATAGGCTGTAATTAGGTTTCACGGTCCGTTTTGTTGTTTTGTATTTATTTAAGTTATTTCATGTATCGCTATCTTCTACATTAAAGACATGAGTAACCACCACGCTGTATTTCAGTCCGACTCTCTTTCAACAAACGAAGAACGCCGTTACACATTTACAGTTGAAGTCGGAAGTTTACATACACTTGGGTTGGAGTCATTAAGACTTTTTCAAACACTCCACAAATTTCTGGTTAACAAACTATAGTTTTGGCAAGTCGGTTAGGACCTCTACTTTGTGCATGACACAAGTTATTTTTCCAACAATTATTTACAGACAGATTATTTCACTTATGGAGTAGTGTTGTATCACAATTCCAGTGGGTCAGAAGTTTACATACACTAAGTCGACTGTGCCTTTAAACAGCTAGGGAAGTTCCAGAAAATTATGTCATGGCTTTAGAAGTTTCTGATATGAAGAGTAGCTTAATGAATTGTATTTGAAAATCCCTCATTAATATGCTTCAAAGCAGCATGGAAAAGAAAGGGAATGTGGAAGTCGGGTATAAATCATGCATTGTCTCATTGCGTTTCATTTGATGAGTGCACCACCGGCCAGGGTTGTATCAAGTGCGGTTATCCCTGCTTAATCCTTCTACAGAAAGAGCAGATTCAGAAAAAAAACTTAGAAGATAGAAGTCTCATTTTGCCAGCTGTCATGTCGGCGTATTGAGACAGATAGAGAGCCTTAAAAGGACTTGGGACACAGCCGAGATAGATATATATCTACAGTGCTGTTACAGGCTTTATGTCCTCTGAATGCTCCACACAAAACATACAGTGGGTCCAAAATTATTGACAGCCTAGAGAAAAATGAGTGACTGAGCTATAAAAAACTGGGAAATGTTATAATTTTAAACTAATGCAATTGCTCAAAGAATACAATTGTGTTCAACAAGCAATATTTGTTTCTCTCAAAAAGGTAAGGGTCAAAATGAACACCCCTGTTTTCAATAGCTTTAAATACCTCACCTGACAAGGACAACGGCTCTGAACCTTTTTCTAAAATGTTTTATGAGATTAGAGAACACATTGGGAGGGATCTTAGATCCATACAGAATATTTCCAGATGCTTGATATACTTAGTCTGCGTTTATGGACTGCCCTTTTCAATTCAAACCACAGATTTGATGCAGAGATGGCCATTGTAAAATGTTGATTTGTGGCCAATTAAGCATTTATTTGGGAATTTTGATACGTGCTTGGGGTTATTGTCTTGCTGGAAGATTCACTTGCAGCCAAGTTTCAGCATCCTGGCAGAGGCAACCTGTCACTGGTGTAGAGAGGAGTAGGCAGGAGGCAGTCACACAGGTTTAGAACTACTGAATTTATTTAAGCACCATAGAACAAAGCTGGATGAAACCCAAATGCTGTTGTGCTCAAAATATATCTTCATAACCAAAAGGCACAGGGTGAACCCAAAGTGCAAAATATAAAGTACTCAGGAAATAGTAGGAGCGATTCCTCTCAGTAACATGTAACATGTACAATGACCGACAAAAACAAATGGCAGAGGGAGTATATATACAGTGATAGAGTGGGGATTGGAACCAGGTGTGTGTAATGATGGCGAGACAAGTCCGGGGTTGATAAGTGAAGGGCATTTGCCAGCATTGAGTTCCCAAATACAAACAAAGCAATAGGCAGCACCCACATTGACATTAAAGCACCATCCCAAAATGAGTTCAGCTATGTGAACAGAAAAGGCTTCCACTCACTTAATGTGCAGGTGATGTGTTATGTGATGTGCAAGAGACGGTGCTGAATGTGGTGGCCAGGTGGAATGTACAACCTCTTCATTCTGCAGAAGAACGATGTTGGTCTATATGCCTACAGGAGGGAGCTGTTGAGGATGGATGGCTTATTGGTGAGTGTTGCCATTGCTAAAGCAACTTGAATTGTCCTGATGGTCCTCTCTTTGTAGCTGTGTTTAGATCTCTACTGGTCAAGACGCAATTAATCGAGCCAAAACCTTTTTGGTTGTTCTCAACCTCTGACACTAGCACGTCTATTTCAGTAAATTAAAAACGCTTTTTTTGGTTGCGTCGTTGTATTTCACGGTACGCATTGTATATCCCCCACAGGCTTTAAAGGGATGATTTTGACCATATATGGTTAATTAGTGGCGTTTCGAAAGGCAAATAGCCAAGGTTGTGCACAAGCACTGAGGCTGAAAACAATTGGTATTTATCAATGGTGACGATGTAGGATTGTTTGACGCATTTTCTATGCTTATGAACATTCTAAATTCCGTTCATAAGTAGTATTTTAGAATAATTGATGCAATATTGATAAATAGGCCCCTAAAACACCCCAAAACACTTACTTGATGAACAGTTCAGATGCAAAGTGTTGTAACAGAATGACAGTAAAATTCTCCCTTTGTTTTTTTTAGTTGAACCTTTATTTAACTTAGGCAAGTCAGTTAAGAGCAAATTCTTATTTACAATTATGGCCTACCGGGGAACAGAGAGCTAATTGCCTTGTTCAGGTGTAGAACAACAGATTTTTACCTTGTCAGCTCAGGTAATTGATCCAGCAACCTTTCGGTTATTGGCCCAATGCTCTAACCGCTAGGCTACCTGCCACCCCAGTGTTCATGTGAAGGTAGAACATTTTTTAGAAGTGTTAATGCTAATTTCTAGCAATTCTATCCATTTTGCCATGGGGTGGATAATTTGTTTTTCTGTTTTAAAGCTAATTTCCTGCAATTATACACATTTTTATATGATGTAAATACGACACATAAACTACTGCAGCATAAATACTGGAGGCTGAGACAGGAGGGGTCAGGAGACACTGTGGCCCCATCCGATGACATCCCCCAGACAGGGCCAAACAGGAAGGATATAACCCCACCCACTTTGCCAAAGCACAGCCCCCACACCACTAGAGGGATATCTTCAACCACCAACTTACCATCCTCAGACAAGGCCGAGTATAGCCCACAAAGATCTCCGCCACGGCACAACCCAAGGGGGAGGGGGCGCCAACCCAGACCGGAAGATCACATCAGTGACTCAACCCACTCAAGTGACCCACTCATGAGGTTGAAGTGGCGCTATTGCGCCTTCTTCACCACTCTGTCTGTGCGGGTGGACCATTTCAGTATGCCCGTGATGTGTACGCCAAGGAACTTAAAACTTTCCACCTTCTCAACTACTGTCCCGTTGATGTGAATGGGGGGTGCTCCCTCTGCTATTTTCCTGACACCACACCCCGAGGGCCCTTACCTCCTCCCTATAGGCCGTCTTGTCGTTGTTGGTAATCAAGCCTACCACTGTAGTGTCGTCTGCAAACTTGATGATTGATTTGGAGGTGTGCATGGCCAACCAGTGATGGGTGAACAGGGAGTACAGGAGAGGGCTGAGAACGCACCCTTGTGGGGCACCAGTGTTGAGGATCAGCGGGGTGGAGATGTTGTTTCCTACACTCACCACCTAGGGGCGGCCTGTCAAAGTCCAGGACCCAGTTGCACTGGGCGGGGAGAGTAAGCGCATACATTTTCATACTGGTCCCCTGTGGGAACCAAACCCACAACACTGGTATTGCAAGTGCAATGCTCTATCAATTAAGTTGCACTGGACTGAGTCCCTTACAGCCAGGGGATCTAAGTTACCGCTTATGCCTGCATGCGGCCCTGATTTGAACCAAAAACCTGGTTGCTTCTGCCAGGAGGCTGACATTTGACAGCAAGTGGATCTTCCAGCAAGACAATAACCCTAAGCACACATGAAAATCCACAAAGAAATGGTTAATTGACCATAAAATCAACATATTGCAACAGCCATCTCAGTCTCCGGACTTGAACACCTTTGAAAACCTGTGGTTTGAATTGAAGAGCTGATGAAGGTTTGGCGGAATGGTCTAAGATCACCCCCAAATCTCTTTCTCTGAACAATTTATTAGTATGAAATAATATAATTTACCAATTTTCCCCGACCCTGTCGTAGAGTCAAGGACTGGTTCAAATAGAATGTCTTCCTAATGAGGATTTTACAATGCCTTTAGAAAGTATTCATACCCCTTAAATGCCTAGGCGTCCCGCTAGTGGAACAACTTTCGGTGAAACTGGAGGGCGCACATTTCAAATAAATAATCAGAAATTATGAATATTAAACATGTAGGTACATACAAGTGTCTTATATCGGTTGAAAGCTTACATTCTTGTTAATCTAACTGCACTGTCTGATTTACAGTAGCTATTACAGCAAAAGCATGCCATGCGATTGTTTGAGGATGTCGCCCCACATCAAAATATTTTTCCAACGGCACAGGTTTCATAAATTCACAAATAGTGATTAAACATTCACTTACTTTTTGAAAAACTTCCTCTGATTTGTCATCCAAAGGGTCCCAGCTGTAACATGTAGTGTCGTGTTAGAATCCTTCTTATATCCCAAAAAGTCAGTTTAGTTGGCGCCATCCATTTGAGTAATCCACTCGTTCACCATTCAAAGAAAGGAGTCCGAAAATCTACCCCTAAACTTTGTTTCAATAAGTCAAAAGACATTTCTATTTACTCCTCCTTATGGCCTCTCTCCCCCCAAAAAATCTGGTTGTTTCTTTGGATTTTCTCCTAACATATCTATTGTGTTATACTCTCCTACATTATTTTAACATTTCTACAAACTTCAAAGTGTTTTCCTTCCAATGGTACCAATTATATGCATATCCTGGCTTCAGTTCCTGAATAACAATAATACTTTGGGCACGTCATTAAGACAGGAAGTGGCGAAAAAGGGGCTTAGCCTAATGACCCCTTAACTTATTCAACCATTTGTGCTACAGCCTGAATTGAAAATGTGTTAAATATCTCACCCATTTACACACACTAACCCATAATAAAAATGTGTTTTTGGAATTTTGGCAAATGTTTTGAAAATTAAATACAGAAATATCAAATTTACATAAGTATCCCCTAGTCAATACATTTGTAGAATCCCCTTTGGCAGCGATTACAGCTGAGAGTCTTTCTGGGTATGTCTCTAAGAGCTTTGCACACCTGGACTGTACATGTTGTATTTTTTATTTATTCTTCAGACTCTGTCATGTTGCTTGTTAATCATTGATAGCCATTTTCAAGATGATTGAAGTCAAAACTATAACTAGGCCACTCAAACATTCAATGCCATCTTGGTAAGCAACTCCAGTGTATATTTGACACTGTGTTTTAGGTTATTGTCCTGCTGAAAGGTGAATTTGTCTCCCAGAGTCTTTTGGAAAGCAGACTGCACCAGATTTTCCTCTAGGATTTCGCCTGTGCTTAACTAGATTCCGTTTATTTTTATCCCCCAAAAAATCCTAGTCCTTGACGATGACAAGCATGCCCATAATATGATGCAGCCACCACCATGCTTGAAAATATGAAGAGTGGTACTCAGTGATGTGTTGTGTTTGGCCCAAACTTAACACTTTGTATTGAGGACATAAAGTTTATTTATTTCCTCTTTTTTTTATTGCAAATAGGTGCAAGTTTTTGAATATTTTTTAGTTTTGTACAGGCTTCCTCCTTTTCACTCTGTCATTTAGATTAGTATTGTGTGGGGTAACTACAATGCTGTTGATCCATCCTCAGTTTTCTCCATTAAACTCTAACTGTTTTAAAGTCACCATTGGTCCCCATCTACCAATAGTTGCCCGAGGCATTGGAAAACCTCCCTGGTCTTTCTGGTTGAATCTGTGTTTTGAACTCACTGCTCAACTGAGGGACCTTACAGATAATCGCATGCGTAGGGTACAGGGATGAGGCAGTCATTCAAAAATCATGTTAAATACTCCACACATTGAGTCCATGCCACATATTATTTGACTTGTTAAGTACATTTTTACTCCTGAACTTATCTAGGCTTGCTATAACAAAGGGGTTGAATACTTATTGACTCAAGACATTTCAGCTTTTGGTTTTTAATTAATTAGTTAAAAATTCTAAAAACATCATTCCACTTTGACATTATGGGATAGTAGGCCAGTGAGTAGGCTAGTGACACAATTCAGTCTCAAATATCTTTTAGGACAGAGAACGGGCTCTGGTGTAATAGACCAACAGAAATCAACAGATAGCCAGTAGTCAAATATTTTCAACATTTCATCAGATGTTTTCACAAGCCTCATGCTTTTCATTTCATTGGATTATACAAGTGGTTTAGGTGATGGGTTGGGTGATCTGCATAATGAGAAATTAGGTTTCCAAAATTGAAACCGTGACCTGAAATAACCTGTGTACGCAATCATAATTGTTCTCCACTCCCTGCCTTCTACTCTTCTTTTCTCTCCACCACCCTCCCCATCCCCTTCTGTCCTGTAGCCCTGCATGAGGTCCTGTCCGCTGGCAGAGACTGTCTGGTGGCGGGAGACTCATGCTCCAGTGACGAGACCTGCAGCCCACGTCTGCGGACCCTGCGTCAGTGCGTGGCGGGCGACGGCAGCATGAAGCTGGGTCCCGGGGCCCGGAGCCAGTGCGCCAACGCCGTCTCAGCCCTGATTTCCAGCCCCTTGCATGGCTGCCAGTGCAAACGAGGCATGAAGAAGGAGAAGAACTGTCTCAGCATCTACTGGAGTCTCCATCAGTCTGTCATACACGGTGAGCAACTGAGCTCTGTCATTTGTATGGAATGGCGGCCAAGTCCATTTATGTAACACAGGTTACAGATTTAACTCTCTACCCACAACACAATCTGGCTGACGCAGCTTAGTCATGATGCCTGGCACACAGTCAGTCATCAGTCACCACACCTGGCGTCACCGTGTAACAAATTACTGAAGGTCCTTGGAGAGGGGGAGTATTTGCTGTATTAACCTGCAGGAGTCGTAATAAACAACTACAGGAAATGAACAATGTGCAAGTCCTGTTCATTCGCTCCAAAGGGATAGTGTCATTACTGTGTCATATAATGTGTCATTCCGTATCCCCTCAGGACTCAACCTGGTAGAGAGTTACCCTTACAAAGCCGTGGAGAGAGACTACGACTCCGTTCGTCTGGCCTCCATCACGGCTGGTCAGTACATGGACCTCGGTTTATTTTGATCTTACCGCAAACTTTTGACCATGAGCCAGAGGTTTCATGCTGAAAACAAACCACCATCTTTTAGGTCCCCCTGGAGGGCAGCCTTAGGCATAGAATAACCTACATTGTATCCTGGAGGCATAGTTAAAAATTAATACAATTAGCATTATAAAAAATTTGGTTTTGCTTCCAAGCATCTCATTTACATCTGCTTTAACATTTTCATTTCCAGGAAGAGAAGGACAGAGGAACAATGAATACCCGTAAATAATTATTTAGGTTTCTCAAGACGTTTACTACTTTTAAATGGCAATTTCCCTCAAGACTATGTCTGAATGTGTTGATTCACTTATAATGAGATTATTGTTTCATGCTTTGGAAATTCAAATTAGGATTGAATGTTCTAAATATGCTCTAACCATCAAATATATCTACCCATAACTTATATATTTGTTTGGTTATTTGAAGAGGTTATGACTACAGTATGATGGTGTGCCTCCTCAGAGGAAAGAATCCAATGCATTCATACAAAAAATACCACTAACATTAAAAGAGAGGAACCTGATTATCTATCTGTATTGTTTCAACAATATATCACTGATGGGTGATATAGCATTTACCCAAAAAATTTTGCTTGGTCATTCTCTTATTCTATGATATTGATTCCTGGTTCCTCCTATTCCTTACGCCAACAGACTCTGAGGCCAACGTGGCGACGGTGAACCGTTGCCTGGACGCAGCCAAGGCGTGTAACGTTGACGACCTGTGCCAGAAGCTCCGCACAGAGTACGTATCTGCCTGCATCAAACCCTTGGCCAAGTCGGGCCTCTGCAACAAGGCCAAGTGTAATAAGGCCCTACGCCGGTTCTTTGATCGCGTCCCTCCAGCCTACACACATGAGCTGCTTTTCTGCCCTTGCACGGACATGGCGTGCGCCGAGCGACGCAGGCAAACCATTGTTCCCGGCTGCTCCTATGAGGGCTCAGACAAACCCAGCTGCCTCATACAGATGAGTGTGTGCAAGGGTGACTATGTGTGCAGGTGAGTTAGAAGCTCTAATAACACAACATACTGTTAATGTGTAATGTACTACACCTATTTACTTACTTTTCTCTTTTGGGACATAGGCCACAATGAGCTACTACCACTTTCTGTTTTAGCCGACATATTGTGACTCGCTCCCAGAGAGGTTGATCTCGGCCAGCTCATCTGACAGCCTTGTACACTCAGTGTAAGATGTATAACATTAACTCCCAAACATATTTTCGCTTTTACCAAAAAAATGTTGTTCATATTTATTGTGAACCACTAACTCAACAAACCAAAGTTTCAACCCAGTTTTTAGTCAGGAGTCTCATGACCCAGACAGTACCAGCTGTGACCCACCAGTGGGGCCATGACTGATAATTTGGGAACCACATCTGTATCAGGTCAGACAAACCGAACAAGCAATCAACAATAGTTCAATATTCTACCCCAAGCTGTCCACCAACATCATTTAGTACACCCCTGAGAGTCTGCTGGATAAACACATTAAATATTTTACACAGATAAAATGTAAGATGGATTAAAGTTATTGCGATTTCTTGTCATGACCATTATTTCTCCTTCCCCCTTTCCTGCTCTGTGGCTGTACTAATGATTCTGGATTGTGGAAATAAATAAATAAATGCCCCTCACTGCAGTATGCCACATAGTCTTACATGTAAACTTAGCAAAAAAAGAAATGTCATCTAACTGTCAACTGTTTCTTTTCAGCAAACTTAACATGTGTAAATACTTGTATGAACATAATATTCAACAACTGAGAAATAAACTGAACAAGTTCCACAGACATGTGACGAACAGAAATGTAATAATGTGTCCCTGAACAGGGGGGGGGGGGGTCAAAAGTAACAGTCAGTATCTGGTGTGGCCACTAGCTGCATTAAGTACTGCAGTGCATCTCCTCCTCATGGACTGCACCAGATTTCCCAGTTCTTGCTGTGAGATGTTACAGCACTCTTCCACCAAGGCACCTGCAACTTCCCAGACATTTCTGGGGGGGAATGGCTCTAGCCCTCACCCTCTGATCCAACAGGTCCCAGACATGCTCAATGGGATTGAGATCTGGACTCTTTGCTGGCCATGGCAGAACACTGACATTCCTGTCTTGCAGGAAATCACGCACAGAATGAGCAGTATGGCTGGTGGCATTGTTATGCTGCAGGGTCATGTCAGGATGTGCCTGCAGGAAGGGTACCACATGAGGGAGGAGGATGTCTTCCCGATAACGCATAGCGTTGAGATTACCTGCAATGACGACAAGCTCAGTCCGATGATGCTGTGACACACCGCCCCAGACCATGACGGACCATTCACCTCCAAATCAATCCCGCTCCAGAGTACAGTCCTCAGTGTAACGCTCATTCCTTCGACAATAAACGCGAATCCGACCATCACCCCTGGTGAGACAAAATCGCGACTCATCAATGAAGAGCACTTTTTTGCCAGGCGACATTGTTGCCTGTGATGTCTGGTGAGGACCTGCCTTACAACAGGCCTACAAGCCCTCAATCCAGCCTTTCTCAGCCTATTGCATTCCTGGTGTAACTCAGGCAGTTGTTGTTGCCATCCTGTATCTGTCCCGCAGGTGTGATGTTCAGATGTACTGATCCTGTGCAGGTGTCATGCCTCCTTGCAGCATGCCTAAGGCACGTTCAGGCAGATGAGCAGGGACCCAGGGCATCTTTCTTTTGGTGTTTTTTCAGAGTCCGTAGAAAGGCTTCTTTAGTGTCCTTAGTTTTCATAACTGTGACATTAATTGCCTAGCGTCTGTAAGCTGTTAATGTCTTAACGACCATTCCACAGGTGCATGTTCATTAATTGTTTTTCATTGAAAAGTTATTTGGATTTTTACAAATGATCTTTGGAAGACAGGGTCCTGAAAAAGGGACGTTTTTTTGCTGAGTTTACTAGTGCGGTACCAAATTCATAGCACAACCCTATCATCCACCAGTGAAAACCATTTCATAAAACATTAATATTTTTTACTATTGTAATTTGTGTCCGGCCCTTGCTCGCTACTAAACAGTGCTAGTTGTATTGGATCTGTGTAGGTCCCGTCTGGCTCAGTTCCAGTACGACTGCCAACCAGCCGAGTCGTCTGCCAACAGCTGCAAGCAGGGGAACTATGGAGCCTGTCTACTTGCCTACACAGGCCTGATAGGTGGGTACAGAGCCTGAGAGAGCAACTTAAGAATGAGAACGGATTGGAGAAAGCAATGAGTGGAGGAGAGGGTAAATCAATGAATGGAGAACAGGAGAAAGAGATGAAAGGAAGTATTTAACTAACCTAGTGTACTGAAAAAGGAGAAAGCAGTTAGAGGGGCAACGAGAGAAGGATGGAAAATGTAAATTAATGAATAAAAAACAAAGATTGTCAGGAAATATTTGATTTGAGGGAAATTGAAGTTACTATTTAAAGGATTTACATGTAACAATTTAGCTATCACTGAAAGATGCTGATGTATGTACATACAAGGAAAGTATTTGCCATTTGGAGGTGGAAATGCTACATTTAGCTTCTTTAATAGTGTAGGCCTAAAATAAATGAGTCGGATTTGAGTATATCCTATTTGTGAAGGTTTAAAGCAGTATGTACCCTGAGTATACAAAACATTAAGAACATGCTCTTTCCACAAGACTGACCAGGTGAATCCAGGTGAAAGCTATGATCACTTAATGCAACTTCAATCAGTGTAGATGAAGGGGGGGAGACAGGTTTAAGAAAGGATTTTTAGACAATTGATTCTTGAGACAATTTAGACATGGCTTGTGTATGTGTGCCATTCAGAGGGTGAATGGGCAAGACAAAAGATTGCAGTGGCTTTGTACAGGGTATTGCAGTATTTGACAGGCGAACCGGTTTGTGTCAAGAACTGCAACGCTGCAAGTTTCCCACGTGTATCAACAATGGTCCACCACCCAAAGAACATCCAGCTAACTTGACACAACTGTGGGAAGCATTGGCGTCAATATGGGCCATCATCCTTGTAGAGTCCATGTCCCAACGAATTGAGGCTGTTCCGAGGAAAAAAAGGGGAGGGGGGGTGCAGCTCTATATTAGGAAGGTGTTCCTAATGTTTGTTCAGTGTATATACTATATACAGTTGAATTTGGAAGTTTACATACACCTTAGCCAATTACATTTAAACTTTGTTTTTCACAATTCTTGACATTTAATCATAGAAAAAATTCTCTGTCTTCGGTCAGTTAGGGTCACCACTTTTATTATAAGAATGTGAAATGTCAGAATAATAGTAGAGATTTATTTCAGCTTTTATTTCTTTCATCACATTCCCAGTGGGTCAGAAGTTTACATACACTCAATTAGTATTTGGTAGCATTGCCTTTAAATTGTTTAACTTGTGTCAAATGTTTTGGGTAGCCTTCCACAAGCTTCCCACAATAAGTTGGGTGAATTTTGGCCCATTCCTCCTGACAGAGCTGGTGCAACTGAGTCAGGTTTGTAGGCTTCCTTGCTCGCACACGCTTTTTCAGTTCTGCCCACAAATTGTCTATAGGATTGAGGTCAGGGCTTTATGATGGCCACTCCAATACCTGACTTTGTTGTCCTTAAACCATTTTGCCACAACTATGGAAGTATGCTTGGGGTCATTGTCCATTTAGAAGACCCATTTGCGACCAAGCTTTAAATTCCTGACTGATGTCTTGAGATGTTGCTTCAATATATCCACATCATTTTCCTGCCTCATGATGCCATGTATTTTGTGAATTGCACCAGTCCCTCCTGCAGCAAAGCACCCCCACAACATGATGCTACCACACCCGTGCAATACAGTTGGGATGGCATTCTTCAGCTTGCAAGCCTCCCCTTTTTCCTCCAAACATAACGATGGTCATTGCTGCCAAACAATTCTATTTTTGTTTCATCAGACCAGAGGACATTTATCCAAAAAGTACGATCTTTGTCCCTGTGTGCAGTTGCAAACCATAGTCTGGCTTTTTTTATGGCGGTTTTGGAGCAGTGGCTTCTTCCTTGCTGAGTGGCCTTTCAGCTTATGTCGATGTAGGACCCGTTTTACTGTGGATATAGATAATTTTGTACCTGTTTCTGACAGCATCTTTACGAGGTCCTTTGCTGTTGTTCTGGGATTGATTTGCACTTTTCGCACCAAAGTACGTTCATCTCTAGGTGACAGAACGCCTCTCCTTCCTGAGCGGTATGATGGCTGCGTGGTCCCATGGTGTTTATACTTGTGTACTATTGTTTGTACAGATGAATGTGGTACCTTCAGGTGTTTGGAAATCATCCCAAGGATGAACCAGACTTGTGGAGGTCAATAAAAATAATTCTGAGGTCTTGACTGATTTCTTTTGATTTTCTCATCATGTCAAGCAAAGAGGCACTGAGTTTGAAGGTAGGCCTTGAAATATATTCACAGGTACACCTCCAATTGACTCAAATTATGTCAAATAGCCTAACAGAAGCTTCTAAAGCCATGACATAATTTTCTGGAATTTTCCAAGCTGTTTAAAGGCACAGTCAACTTAGTGTATTTCAACTTCTGACTCACTGGAATTGTGATACAGTGAAATCTGTCTGTAAACAATTGTTGGAAAATTACTTGTCCTGCACAAAGTAGATGTCCTAACCGACTTGCCAAAACTACAGTTTGTTAAGAAGAAATTTGTGGAGTAGTTGAAAAACGAGTTTTAATGACTCCAACTTAAGTGCATGTAAACTTCCGACTTCAACTGTATGTCCTAATATGCCGTACACATAAGGACCTCTGAAGGCAGACTCTGAAGTGTAAAGGCTGTTATTACACTTTGAGAAGTGTCTTTGATGAAATGTAGACTTTGATTTATGCACTCGCTCAAAGATTGGCCATTTTTCTTTCATGCTCTCGAAAAAAGAGCACAAGTGACCTAATACATTTCAAGAGCATTCTGTGGTGCCCTTCAGCAAACAAACAATTGGCATTTTCATTCCTGGTCTGTATTTATTAAGCACTTAAACTCTCCATTCCATTTCAAAACTTGGGAGAGAAATGGCACACAAACACTTCCAACCATTTTCAAAGAAAGCGCAAATGAATGTGTCTGACTCCATAAAAACGAGCAACAGACAGCTGGCATGAATTACCCTCAACACACTTGTACTCATAGCTGCATTTTTGCTAATTTCTTGAATAACATCCCCACTCACATTGTGCGATTGAACAGTGAATTGCAAACAAGGTTCATAAATGTTTTACGATGCATAACAGTCCTATAACAACGGGTCTTTTGAGGGAATGAATATTTGATACTAAACTGAGAACATATTGTTTCTGCAGGCAGTACGATAACTCCCAACTATGTGGATAACTCCACATCTAGCGTGGCCCCATGGTGCTCCTGCTCTGCCAGCGGAAACCAGAGAGTAGAGTGCTCCGACTTCCTGGAATACTTCACCAACAACGTCTGTCTCAGTGAGTGGCTCCCATCAAGTCATCACAAAAAGCAGTCTCCAGTGACTGAGCCTGCATCCCAAATGGCCTAGTTTTGACTAGGTTCCATAAGGCTCTGGTCAAGAGTAATGCACTATTTAGGGAATAGGGTGGCATTTGGGATATAGCCTTAGTGTAGGGTTGTGTTCACTTGGCACGCGATGGAGGAAAACGGCCCAAGGTACTTTCTGAACTATTGGAAACATTTTGAAACCTTTTGCTATGGTATCCCTAATGAGCATGTTACACTACCCAGGTTTACAGGGGAGAAGAACAGGAGCAACATCTTAAGATATCTCAAGATATGTATCTCAAGATTCCCTATTTCTATAAAATATTGTTCTGTATATTCCAATGGTAAAATATATGGGACGATTTACTCCACGAGTTCTGGGGATTTTGCCCTTTAGTTTTTTTGTAATGTCTCTCATAATGCTGTCTCCCTTTGAGGAATGATTTATCCAACATCTCAAAAGCAACACTTTGGTTTTCCATTACAATAATTGGTCTACATAACAATTCTTTTGCAATTATTCTACAAAAAACCTTCACAGAGCTCCCATTGAAACCAAGCATAATTTGATTTGTCTAATCTGTTGGATTAAATGCTGCTTTTCTCTTATTTCCAAATTTTATTTATTGGAAATTTTATTTACTCCTCGTTCATCCTAGCCTACTAGCATTGAATACCTGTGCCAAAGCACTACAGCAAATTGGGCTCACAAGGAGAAGTAATTTGACTAGGGGAAAATTTGATACAATGAGGCAGATATGTCCCACAGCAGTTAGTCACCTGTAGGCTCAATAGCAGTGAACGATTGTGTTAAATAGTTATCCCCTCTGTGGGAAAATGACCAGTCAGAGTATAATCTTGTGCTTTTTCTTTCTCTTTCTTCCTTTCACTCTCTCGCTCCTCTCTCTTTCACCCCTCTCGCGCTCTCTCGCTCTCATATTAATCATCCCCTTCAAGCAGTATCCTTGGTAATTCCACCTGGGTGTTCAGTGCATTTCCTTTTCACTCAGGAAAGAGAATCACAGGGCTAACCTAAAGTAATAGCATATATATTAATTCACCCCATCTTATTGGCTTATGCATAAATTCCCGTTTCAACAGTTGATGTAAATATTAGCTGATAATATGCAACTTGTATAGAGTTCCTTATGGAGACCATTTGTGTCGATTACAGACTTAACCCATAATAGCATAGTAATGTTATTACATGTAATGATTGTGTAATATCTCATGTTGGGAGACAAGCTAGTTTAACCTTCTGATGGTTTAAGCAAATGTGTGATATGTTCATGATCCATCTAGAAGATGAAGAGTGCCTTCAAGCACATGACCCAGACGTTCATTTTTGGCTTTATTTTAGGAGCTTCATGCATCATTGTGGGTGACTCACTCACCATGACGGTTATCCATTTCTATTACAATCTTGCGTATGCCCTTTCTAATAATTAATCATCCTTATTATTGACTTTGCTACAGTGTTTTCATCTGACCTGTTTAAACAGACAGGGGCTATCTTCCTCCCGGGTAAATCTAGTGTCATCAGGTAGCAACCTGTCCTGTGGCCTCTCCTCTCCATGACAAAAAAGGACACAGAGCGAGGTCTTAGACTTGTTTGGCCGATGCCACTAGTCTGTGAGCTAATGAGAGGATGTGGAGAGGCAGGTGCAGTTGGGGAAACATGAAGAGAATACTGAGTATTTTTCTTCTCCACCGAGCAAATCCAAATTGGTCCAAGCCGCTCAGGCAGAGTCCTGTGCAGTAATTGAATGTGGGCGTGATTGTAAATTCATTAAGACGTATCAGGTCCATATCGGGAGCCTCAGGTTAATTGTCTCCTCTTCTCACACTGTGCCTTTTCTCATCTTGTGAAACAGGGAATGCCCTCCTGGCGTTTGGGAGCGGGACAGACGTGATGCCCACGTCCAGCGAATCGAGACACCTCAGCCCAGCCACTGGCAGAGAGAGCCATGCCATCAACCCTCTGCCTGCTACTGTGGAGACCACACGGAACATTCCGGAATCAATTATTCCAACACAGGTGTGGTGATTGTTTTGTTGATTGTTTAATCAGGGTCAGAGAAAATGGAATATTATAGTTTTTCAGTTGTTTGTACAGCATTTCATCTAAAGAAAGAGTTGGCAGGAGTTGATACCTTTGCCAGTTAAGTTCAGGGAGGTTATATTTGCATATTTAGAGGACTCCCACCCATCACCTTTGACATATCGTTTTGAAATTTCTGAATGATAATAAATGGCTTAGTTTTGGCCCTCGGCAGTGAATAATACCTACCTAGTTATGTTATGTTTCAGGTTAACCATGTGGGGCTACAATGTTTTTTGTCACATTGATCTCTCTTTCTCCCCCTTAGGCCAGCGGAAACGACCGATTGTGGAGAGATTCTACCCTCCCGTCAGATGGGCTCCCAAACTCTGCCCCCCCACTTGGCCTACTGCCTCCAACTTCCTTTACTGGCCTTTTGGTCCTACCTCTGGTCTTATATGGTCACTAAATGATGAAACACTGCCAAGGACCACCCATAAAGCAGGAGTATTTGTTCACAAATTCTGGATACATTTTTGTCTTTAGCATATAGGCTACTCCGTCTCCTAAACATATACAGCATAGTCCTTTACCTATTTATTGTGTGAGTGGTTCAGTTGGACTTGCAAGTCCCTTAGGTGTACGACTTGGAGAGACTGAGACAGATTGGTTTCAATCTGTATACTTGTACATTGTTATCGCTTCGAGTCAAGATGAAAGTACTTTTTAGTGGACTAACCTACCATCCAGCTATCCAAGCACAGGACTAAATTCTAAAAATGCCATTGGGAACTGCACGGTTATTCCTTAAGATCTATATATAAACGGAAAGCTCACGAGAAACGGACTCGAGTGAACTGTCTTTATTTTGTACTCAACTGCACAAACTGATTGGAAAAGACCCTTGCGGATATAAGGGCTTTAATACCGCTCTCTTCGACTTGACTGAAGGAGGAACATTGTTTCTGATTAATACTGGAATGGTAGAGATGGACAATGGAGCTACTATTCATCCATTCTGGACAAATACACTGACTTCTGATCATTCCAAGTGCTGTCGGCTGCAAGAGATGTGGAAACTTTAGAATACGTGGGATAGCTCTGACCGAATGATTATCATGCACGCGGTGAAGATTGGGCTCTTTGTCATGCTGTCATCGCCAGTTCATTTGTTCTCGCTAATGCTTAGCTAAGTGTTCATTATAAAACACTTTCTTCTCCTAGAACTTTGTTAAAATTAAGTTATGAGCAAACATGTTCTCTGTGTACAGTACCATTGTTCTGTGTTTGTGTGGAAGGACTGCCTTCTTTTCCTCATTGTGTAAATGGACATTTCTCAAAGGGTGTCTGAATTAGTATGCCATATACGAACAAGGGCTTGTGTCTCAACATTTTGGGCAATATTGAACCCTTTTCCCACTACCGAGCCTAGCCAAGACAGGCCGAAATGTACTGCGCTGCCCTTGGGCGTTGGACTAGTAACCGGAAGGTTGCAAGTTCAAATCCCGAGCTGACAAGGTACAAATCTGTCGTTCTGCCCCTGAACAGGCAGTTAACCCACTGAAAAAAAGAATTTGTTCTTAACTGACTTGCCTAGTTAAATAAAGGTAAAATTAAAAAAATTAAAAATACACATCAACCATAATTGCTGGAATGCACAATGTGAAAAGAAAATATCAGAGACAATAGCAGAATACAGTATTGTTCGTACAGTAGAAAGGGTATATGTGAACTGTTCATGGTAAGATGGTCATGAATGATGCGATGTTCAATGGGGGAAGACAATGGGTTTCTGACGACATGGATAATATAGAGTTGGCTGGGTTTACTGTGCAGTGGCAGGACAGATAAGCTACTTCTGGTAAGACGAGGGGTGGGGGTGTGTGCATTTGTCAATAACAGCTGGTGGGCAATGTCTAATATTAAAGAAGTCTTGAGGTGGAGTACCTCATGATAAGCTGTAGAGCACACTATCTACCAAGAGAGTTCTTATCTATAGTATTCATAGTCATGTATTTACCACCACACCACTAAGACTGCACTCCACGAGCTATAAGCAAACAAGAAAAAGCTCATCCAGAAGTGGCCGGGGACTTTAATGCAGGCAAACATAAATAATGTTTTACCTCAAATCTAGACAACCTTTACTTCACACACAGAGACACATACAAAGCTCTCCCTCGCCCTCCATTTGGCAAATCTGACTATAATTTTATCCTCCTGATTCCTGCTTACAAGCAAAAACGAAATCAGGAAGTACCAGTGACTCGCTCAATACAGAAGTGGTCAGATGACACAGATACTACGCTACAGGACTATTTTGCTAGCACACACTGGAATATGTTCAGCCGATGTGTGCAAGTCCTTTAAACAGGTCAACATTCACAAAGCCACGTGGCCGGATAGATTACCAGGACGTGTACTCTTAGGCAACAACACGTCTGCCATGCTCATCCTCAACACTGAGGCCCCTCATGGGTGCGTGCTTAGTTCCCTCTTATACTTCCTGTTCACCCATGACTGTGTGGCCAAACACGACTCCAACACCATCATTAAGTTTGCTGACGACACAACAGTGATGGGCCTGATTACCGACAACGATGAGACAGCCTATAGGCAGTGTGGTGCCAGGACAACAACATCTCCCTCAATGTAAGCAAGACAAAGGAGCTGAACGTGGACTACAGGAAAAGGTGACCGAACAGGCCCCCATTAACATTGACGTGGCTGTAGTGGAGCGGGTCGAGAGTTTCAAGTCGTTGGTGTCCACATCACCAACAAACTATCATGGTCCAAACACACCAAGACTGTGGTGAAGAAGGCACAACAACACCTTTTCCACCTTTAAGAGACCGAAAATATTTCTTATTGGTTCCTCAAAAAGTTCATCCTGACCGGTTGCATCACCATATATGATAGCAACTGCTCGGCTGTAAGGAGCTACAGAGGGTAGAGCGTACGTCCCAGTACATCACTGGGGCCAAGCTTCCTGCCATCCAGGACCTATATAATAGGCGGTGTCAAAGGAAGGCCCAAAAATTGTCAAAGACTCCAGTCAACGAAGTCATAGACTGTGCGCTCCGCTACCGCACGGCAAGCGGTACCGGAGAACCAAGTCTAGGACCAAAAGGCTCCTTAACAGCTTCTACTCCCAAGCCATGAGACTGCTGAACAATTAATCATATGGCGCCACCCGGATCCCCCCCTTCCATTTGTTTTTTCACTGCTGCTACGTGCTGTCTATGATCTATGCATAGTCACTTTACCCATAACTACATGTACAAATACCTCTAATAAAACCTGTCACACCCTGATCTGTTTCACCTGTCCTTGTGATTGTCTTCCACCCCCTCCAGGTGTCGCTTATTATCCCCGGTGTATATATCCCTGTGTTTCCTGTCTCTCTGTGCCAGTTTGTCTTGTTTGCCAATTCAACAATTCAGCAGTTTCCCTTGCGCCTATATTTCCCAGTCTCTGTTTGTTTCTAGTCCCCCTGGTTTCGACTCCTGCCTGTTCTGACTCTGAACCCGCCTGCCTGACCACTCTGCCTGTTCTGACTCTGAACCCGCCTGCCTGACCACTCTGCCTGTTCTGACTCTGAACCCGCCTGCCTGACCACTCTGCCTGTTCTGACTACCAGCCCCTTGTACTGTTTTTGGACTCGGATCTGGTTTCTGACCCCTGCCTGGCCTGATCTCGAAACTGCCTATCACCTGGTAATGTTTGGACTCTGACCTGGTTTATGAACACTTGCCTGTCCCCGACCTGTCTTTGCCTACTCCCTTTGTTATAATAAACATCAGAGCTCTACCATCTGCCTCCTGTGTCTGTATTTGGGTCTCGCCTTCTGCCCTACCTGTACCCCCCGCACATTGACTCGGTACAGGTACCTCCTGTATATAGTCTCGTTAATGTTATTTTGTGTTACTTTTTAGTCTTTTTTACTTTAGTTTATTTCGTAAATATTTTCTTAACTCTTTCTTGAACTGCGTTGTTGGTTAAGGACTTGTAAGCATTTCACAGTATGGTCTTCACCTGTTGTATTGGCGCATGTGACAAATAATATTTGATTATGATGTTCATAGCAGATTTCTATCCCTTTTTACTGAGTACAGCAATGTGTGTATTTGTTAATCTTGATACTCCCCATCCCGGATCCGGGATCGTGAATAAAGCCTCAGGCTCATTAGCATAACGCAACGTTAACAATTTCTGAAAATCGCAAATAAAATGAAAATAATGCGCCTGCTCTCAAGCTTAGCCTTTTCTTAACAACACTGTCATCTCAGATTTTCAAAATATGCTTTTGAACCATAGCAATTCACTAATTTGTGTAAGAGTATGCTTAGCATTTTGAGTAGCATTTAGCACACAACATTTTCACAAAAACCAGATAACCAAATAAATAAAATCAATCAAAGTTCTGTGAGAAAAACATGAAATCGGTCCATATGGCTTACCTCAAATGGTACCTGGCTACAATTGTATTAAATAGAATTTGTACAACAGAAAAAAGTCTCTCTCTCGCTCTCTCAGATATAATTACGCTGACCTTTCATTGTGGTGTATCATACCATGCATGCATAACACACCACAAAATAGAACAATGGTGTGACTATGATTCTGGATGTGGTTGATAGCAATATTGGAAGTGGGGTGTTGAATACCGCTACACACTTGGTTGCACTCCCAGGTATGCGTTGGTATTGCTTTCACTATCCTCACTGACAATACTTTTGATTAGCCCAAGAAAAGATGCATATGGAATAAAGAATACCCACAACATCAGAATTCAGTGGGAGTATAAAAGGAACATTAATAATTCTAGGTTTCAAAATGTTTTTACTGAGCAGAAAATAGATCTTGACATTTAAAGACTACAGAAGTAATAGCCGTCCTCTGGAAAAAGTGCAATCAAATCCAACTTTATTTGTCACATGCGCCGAATACAACAGGTGCAGACCTTTGGTCTTAGACTTGATGCTCTGGTACTGCTTGCTGTGCAGTCTATGACTTTGGTGACTGGAGACTTTGACAATTTTTGGGGGCCTTCCTCTGACTCCGCCAAGTTATACAGTTGAAGATGTTTACATGCACCTTAGCAAAATACATTTAAACTCAGCTTTTCACAATTCCTGACATTTTAAGCCTTGTAAAAATTCCCTGTATTAGGTCAGTTAGGATCACCACTTTTATTTTAAGATTGTGAAATGTCTGAATAACAGTAAAGAGAATGATTTAGGCCCGCCTATTCCTGTAGTCCATGATCAGGGCAGTGTGGAGTGTGATTGATATTGCGTCATCTGTGGATCTGTTGGGGCGAATTAGGAGTGGGTCTAGGGTATCTGGGATGATGCTGTTGATGTGAGCCATGACCAGCCTTTCAAAGCACATCACGGCTTCATTGTCTGCTTGAAACATGTAGCTATTACAGACTCGGTAAGGGAGAGGTTGAACATTTTGGTCTGCACATGTCTTGAGTACTCGTCCTGGTTATCCGTCCCGCGTCTTTGTGAATGTTGACCTGTTTAAAAGGTCTTGCTCACATTGGCTACCGAGAGAGTTATCACACAGTCAACCGGAATAGCTGGTGCTCTCATGCATGCTTCAGTGTTGCTTGAGCATAAAAGACATGTAGCTCGTCTGGTAGGCTCACGCCACGTGGATAGGTTTCCATTTGCGGTCTTAGTGCCAGCATTGGTATGTGGTGGTAAATAGACGGCTACGAATAATATAGATGAGCACTCTCTTGGTAGATAGTGTGGTCAACAGCTTATCATAAGGTACTCTACCTCAGACAAGCAATATCTCAAGAGTTTTTTAAATATTAGACATTGCGCACCAGCTGTTACTAACAAATAGACACACACCCGCCCCTCGTCTTACCAGACATAGCTTCTCTGTCCTGCCGATGCATTGAAAATCCCCCCAGCTCTATATTATCCGCGTTGTTGTTCGGCCACAACTTGGTGAAACATAAGATATGACAGTTTTAATGTCCCTTTGGCAGGATAGTCTTGATCATATATCATTTTGTTTTCCAATGATTTCACGCCAATAGAACGGATGGTAGTGGAAGTTTACTCACTCGAACTCTCAGAACGTAGCCTGACCTCCGCCCCCTTTTCCTCTGTCTTATCTTCACGCAAATGACAGGGATTTTGGCCCATTCAAGAGAAAGCAGTATATCCTTTGCGTTAGATTCGTTAATAAATAATAAATCTTTGTCCAGATAGAGGTGAGTAATCGCTGTAATCGCTGTCCTGATGTCCAGAAGTTATATCGGTTTTAAGAGATGGCAGCAGCATCATTATGTACAAAATAAGTTTAAAAATAAGTTAGGTATATGTTTCCCATTAATTTGAGTTGGTCCTTTTTACTTTTGGCTTTACTTAGTTTAAAAAATGTAAATGCTATTTCAAGGAAATGAAAGGGGAGGAGGAAATAAGAGTACTCCTTTAATCAAGAGATCTTAGTAAAAGAGCTGTAATAGAACATTAGAACCAACATAAAAACTAGGTTGGACATCGTCAAAAGTACTGTAAAATTCATATTGTAATTGACATTTTCTATTAAAAGGGTCATGATTGAACTGGATTTATTTTAATTGGGATACACATACTATACTTTGATCTATACTTTGATGCTGATTTTTGTCATTTATTTGATGGTGCTTTTAGCCGTCAGTTGGGACAAAAGTTACCTGAAATTCAACAGTATGAGTAGAGTTTAATTAATTGGATAGCTGAAAAATTGCAGTCACAGTCGGGGGGTTTCCAAACTTCACAAGTAATTGAAATGGTTGCACTATCTCTAAAGGAATGCACAGTTAATGGACATTTCATGGTATAACGTTAGTTATGGATGGCCACACATGGAATCCCTCAATTATTTATTACCGGCCCTGCTTTGATGGCCTCCCTTTAAGATGGGTCTGATATTACATGATTGACATACTCCAAGGTGATTACATTACCCCCTGCAAAGAAGATACAACCTATGTACACTACAGGATGAGTGAAAATTGCCAAACCACACTTGTTTTACTCTAACAGTGATGAAACTCAGTGGCAGCTGGTGGCCTAACAAGTTGAGGAGGATGATGGGATGAAAATGATTTTGAAGAATAAAAAAGCTGATGGGGTGACCATCTTTTATGTTCCAAGCCACCCTCTTTTTTGAACTACAAATCTGATTGTGAATTGGAGATCAACATCATAAACAGATATGTGAAAGAAAGGAACAGCCATCATTTTTACCAGACTTTTTCCCCCTCTGCCATTCCCTTGATCTAATATGTCTGTATTTCCTTCAATGTTGGTATTCTAAGGAGTTGCATGCTTTTTCAATGACCTTCCAACCCTGCCTTTGCTTGGGAGAAATGTGATCGATTTGGCCAAGCTCGTTGTTGTAAGCACTGCAACAAAGTATAGCCCGAGTTCATGAGACATGTACATTTTATTTTCTCTGTGCTCTACTCTCCTATGTAATGACTTGTTTGTAGCCATTTCATGATTTCAACCCCTAACAATGAAACACAAAGATAAACCCCATTGCATGCCTTCGCTGAAGCACGTGACAAATGTTCACATCATCTGTGTATTTTCTCTCAATCTGGGAATTGGGGAAAGGTAATACTATACTGACCTTGTACGTACATAAAAAGCATATTACAAAAGCATGCCCCTGTTTTTATTGTTGTCCATTGAGATGGGTGTTTTTTTAATGCTTGGCACAGCTTCTCCTATTTCCATCATACACTCAAACAACTAATTGTACTTCATTGAGACGAGTGAGAGTTATGTGTTTTGTACGCCTTTCATCGTAAATTCTAAGCACTACTTTCCCTAGTTGTCTAAGGAGGACATGCAGCGAGCAGAGCGAGGCTGTGCTGTGCTTTGTGTTTGAACTTTATTTGGCTGAAGCTTTATAATCCACATACTGGAGCTTGTTTGCACAGTTTGGCTTTAAATCAGTCCAACTCAGCACTAATAATATTCTGTCTGAAGGGCATTGCTGTGTTTCCCAAGCAGGAGCTTTATCACTGCTCTATAGCCCAGTCCTGAACACTGACTGAGGCAAGGCTACCACAAACATGTCACCACACTGCACTGTCTGGAACATACAAAGACATTTGACAAAAAATGTTTTTAACATCAGCCTACTGTAGCAGACCTGGGTATTTATGCTGAGCTTGATTTGGTTTGCTCGATACAATGGAAACAATAGAATAGTCCCCAAAGTGCAAACGCCAAGATAAATCAAGCGCATCTCCAATACTTTGAAGTATTTCACCTAGGCCAGGTCTGACCCAGGTCTGGCATCTTTCAGTGATGTTGATGTTCTACAGCAATATTTTGAGAGATTGCATTTGTGGTAGAGTGCATGTCAGTGGAAGACTATCACATTTAGGGTATGTGAAATAATCAAACTTTCTCAGTGGGGGTTCATCAAGTGGGTCAGGGTGAGCACATGTTTGTGTGTGTATGTCCAGCAGTGAGTGCGGATGCATACCTTCTGTTTATCAAGTTCTCTCCCCTCTCTGTTTGTGTGTATGTGCATGTGTGCGCGCAAGTGTGCTGCAAGTGTGTGCCTAATATGTGTGTGAACTACATCTGTGTGTGTGAGTGTGCGCGTGTCTGTGTGGTGCTCTTATCACAGCGGCCAGCAGCTGCATCGTGGCTGAGGCACTTATGTCCCTGAACAGAGGGGGAGTCATGGGGGGCGGTCAGCTGGACTAGATTAGCTGCCCACTCCCTCTCCCACTCTCTATGCTAGCCCATGGGTCCATGTTGGGCCCCACTCATGCTACCCCCGAGCCCTGCATTTGAGAGGCCAGACTCGCTGGGGGCCAACCAGGCTTGCCCCTGACATGAAGCTGCCTGCGAGGGCCCATTTAGCCGGCAACTGTCGTTCTTTCGGGTTACTGATTAATCATGACACGTTTGCTATATCTAGCTTACCTGTCAAATAATGCGCATCTGCACAGTTTCACATTGTACATCACTGTCATTTAATGACATAGTCACTCATTCTGACAACCCATTCATCCTTAAAGCAGCATACTGTTGTAAACCATAACTACATACAGTACGACGAACAGCACGTCGTACCATACATAACATTATGCCATGGTGCCCTTGTTGACACATTGTCCAGTTACAGTATCACAATCCAGACTTATGGGGCTTATATGTAGCTAGTGTATAGCTCCCTGGAAATGGGTGGCAATTATTTTTACTTTGATGCTATTTCATTCATCCAGACTTGTGAAAGTTCTGTGAGTGAAGACATGTCGAGAAGGCACAGTAGTCGGAGCAAGCAGAGCAGGTGTGTCAGTACTATTTGGGATATACATGCTTCGTGTATGTGGAAGTGCCACAGCAGGGGAACTTCAGTCAGCTTCCTTTTGATTATTTAATTCCCCCTTTTGACATTCTAAAGGTGACTTATCTGAATTCTGAATTCTGTACATCTACAGCATGAGATCTCCACTATGGCTCCGACTCCAGAGGGTTGCTTACAGGCATATAGCAATATGAGTCAAATCTGTGTCACTGAAAAGGTGCACTCAAATTAAGCCGGTCCAAGGTAACATATGCTTGCACTGTAATCACCAGCAAGAAAGCAAACGAATCAATAAACAGACTAAATAGAGATGTCGCAGGAATTCTCATCTCACAGAAGATGAAAGTAGGGGTCAATGCACCCTTGATGGGTGTTGAAGAGCTCTGTTCCAGATAATACGCACTCTTCCATATTTTTTTCCACATTTTAATTGGAAAGCACCACGGCATCATCAAATTGAGCATAAGAATACAGCCACAGAATGTCAATAGCGTGCTTGACAGATTGAAAAAAGCCCTAGACTCCCATTAATTGGCTGCTGTAGCTGAGAAACCCTATGACTTCACATTACTCTCGGGTGGGAAGTCGAGATTTCCAGCCGCCATTAGAATACTTAATTGAGAAATGACTTTGTCTGAAGTTTCTCAAGTAATGAATTGCTTAATCTACATCTGTTTAGTTTGAGCTATTTCTGCTTGAAAATAAAAAGTCTGTCTCAAACTCCATTAATCTTTCAATGATTCGTCCATCACCAGTGATTGCAGTGTTAATACTGTATTAAGGTGCTGGAACGATGTACAGAACCAGTCAAATGTTTGGACACACCTACTCAAGGATTTTTCTTTATTTTTACTATTTTCTACATTGTAGAATAATAGTGAATACATCAAAATTATGAAATAACACATATGGAATCATGTAGTAACTAAAAATAGTGTTAAAGACATCCAAATATTTTTTGTATTTGAGATTCTTCAAAGTAGCCAACCTTTACCTTGATGACAGCTTTGCACACTCTTGGCATTCTCTCAACCAGCTTCATGGTTGAGAGAATGCATTTCAACTAACAGGTGTGCCTTGTTAAAAGTTAATTTGTGAAATTTCTTTCCTTCTTAATGCGTTTGAGCCAATCCGTTGTGTTGAGACAGGTAGGGGTGGTATACAGAATATAGCCCTATTTGGTAAAAGACCAAGTCCATATTATGGCAAGAACAGCTCAAATGAGCAAAGGTCAGTCAGTCCAGAACATTTCAAGAACTTTGAAAGATTCTTCAAGTGCAGTCACAAAAATCATCAAGCGCTATGATGAAACTGGCTCTCATGAGGACTGCCACGGAAAGGAAGACCCACACTTACCTCTGCTGCAGAGGGCAAGTTCATTAAAGTTACCAGCCTCTGAAATTGTAGCCCAAATAGATGCTTCATAGAGTTCAAGTAACAAACACATCTCAACATCAACTGTTCAGAGGAGACTGCGTGAATGAGGCCTTCATGGGTGAATTGCTGCAACAACAAAAAACACTACTAAAGGACAGCAATAAGAAGAAGAGACTTGCTCGTACCAAGAAACACGAGCAATGGACATTAGACCGGTGGAAATGTGTCCTTTGGTCTGATGAGTCCTATTCTGAGATTTTTGGTTCCAATCGCTGTGTCTTTGTGAGACGCAGAGTAGTTGAACGGATGATTTCAGCATGTGTGGTCCCACCGTGGCGGCATGGAGGAAGTGGTGTGATGGTGTGGGAGTGCGTTGCTGGTGACACTGTCTGTGATTTATTTAGAATTCAAGGCACACTTAGGATGGCGTATCGATAGTCTTGCTGGTTATCTGTTTTGCGCTTAGTGGGACTATCGTCTTCACTATTATCCTACAATGTAGAAAATAGTAAAATAAAGAAAAACCCTTGAATGAGTAGGTGTCCAAACTTTTGACTAGCTCTGTATATATTAGCAATTTTTATGCCAACATTATAATAGAAGTGCCGGATCTCAAGCAGTAGAAAATGTGAGGTTCTGGTACTCAGTACTGGTGTGTTCCAGCCAAATTCAAGTAGTGTTGATCCCAGATATCTCCTCGCCTCATGTATTGAAGGAGAAGGTCCCAGGTCCCTTCCCTTGGACCTTCTTGTCCTATGAGTTTTGAGAAGGAGGTAAGCAGAGAAAATTCAAGGTATCAAGGGAAATATTCATTGAGAAACAGCCTTTGTTTCAGTTTCCATGTCTTGACCCGAAATTAGACTGCAACAGGGTGGTGCGGTGAGTGTACGGGGATGTCAGTTCGCATCCACTTCTAATCCCCTGGATGTCTTCTCTCGGTCAGTATTGTTAATGGGGGAGCTATGTCGGCTGGGGTAGGCATAGTGTGTTGCCCAGGAGGAAGACTCTGGATGTGCAAAGATATGGGCTGGGGGTTAACATGTTGGCTCTCACCTCACCACCTCAAAACTCATTGGAGAGAGTCAGAGGTCCCTCCCCTCTGGCTTTCTCATCCAATGGGTTTTGAGAAGGATGCGAGGAGAGAGGATACGAGGAATATGTCAGTTGAGGATGCCTGGTCATTCTTTAAAAGTAACTTCCTCACCATTTTAGATAAGCATGCTCCGTTCAAAAAATGCAGAACTAAGAACAGATATAGCCCTTGGTTCACTCCAGACCTAACTGCCCTGGACCAGCACAAAAACATCCTGTGGCGGACTGCAATAGCATTGAATAGTCCCCGCGATATGCAACTGTTCAGGGAAGTCAGGAACCAATACACGCAGTCAGTCAGGAAAGCTAAGGCCAGCTTCTTCAGGCAGAAATTTGCATCCTGTAGCTCCAACTCCAAAAAGTTCTGGGACACTGTGAAATCCATGGAGAACAAGAGCACCTCCTCCCAGCTGCCCACTGCACTGAGGCTAGGTAACACGGTCACCACCGATAAATCCATGATTATCGAAAACTTCAACAAGCATTTCTCAACGGCTGGCCATGCCTTCCGCCTGGCTACTCCAACCTCGGCCAACAGCTCCGCACCCCCGCAGCTACTCGCCCAAGCCTCTCCAGGTTCTCCTTTACCCAAATCCAGATAGCAGATGTTCTGACAGAGCTGCAAAATTGGACCCGTACAAATCAGCTGGGCTTGACAATCTGGACCCTCTATTTCTGAAACTATCTGCCGCCATTGTTGCAACCCCTATTACCAGCCTGTTCAACCTCTCTTTCATATCATCTGAGATCCCCAAGGATTGGAAAGCTGCCGCAGTCATCCCCCTCTTCAAAGGGGGAGACACCCTGGACCCAAACTTTTACAGACCTACATCCATCCTGCCCTGCCTATCTAAGGTCTTCGAAAGCCAAGTCAACAAACAGGTCACTGACCATCTCGAATCACACCGTACCTTCTCCGCTGTGCAATCTGGTTTCCGAGCCGGTCACGGGTGCACCTCAGCCACGCTCATGGTACTAAACGATATCATAACGGCCATCGATAAAAGGCAGTACTGTGCAGCCGTATTCATCGACCTTGCCAAGGCTTTCGACTCTGTCAATCACCATATTCTTATCTGCAGACTCAGTAGCCTTGGTTTTTCTGATGACTGCCTTGCCTGGTTCACCAACTACTTTGCAGACAGAGTTCAGTGTGTCAAATCGGAGGGCATGCTGTCCGGTCCTCTGGCAGTCTCTATGGGGGTGCCACAGGGTTCAATTCTCGGGCCGACTCTTTTCTCTATATATATCAATGATGTTGCTCTTCCTGCGGGCAATTCCCTGACCCACCTCTACGCAGACGACACCATTCTATATACTTCCGGCCCCTCCTTGGACACTGTGCTATCTAACCTCCAAACGAGCTTACATGCCATACAACACTTCTTCCGTGGCCTCCAACTGCTCTTAAACGCTAGTAAAACCAAATGCATGCTTTTCAACCGTTCGCTGCCTGCACCCGCACGCCTGACTAGTATCACCACCCTGAATGGTTCCGACCTTGAATATGTGGACATCTATAAGTACCTAGGTGTCTGGCTAGACTGTAAACTCTCCTTCCAGACTCATATCAAACATCTCCAATCGAAAATCAAATCTAGAGTCGGCTTTCTATTCCGCAACAAAGCCTCCTTCACTCACGCCGCCATACTTACCCTAGTAAAACTGACTATCCTACCGATCCTCGACTTCGGCGACGTCATCTACAAAATAGCTTCCAACACTCTACTCAGCAAACTGGATGCAGTTTATCACAGTGCCATCCGTTTTGTCACTAAACCACCTTATACCACCCACCACTGCGACCTGTATGCTCTAGTCGGCTGGCCCTCGCTACATATTCGTCGCCAGACCCACTGGTTCCAGGTCATCTACAAGTCCATGCTAGGTAAAGCTCCGCCTTATCTCAGTTCACTGGTCACGATGGCAGCACCCACCCGTAGCACGCGCTCCAGCAGGTGTATCTCACTGATCATCCCTAAAGCCAACACCTCATTTGGCCGCCTTTCGTTCCAGTTCTCTGCTGCCTGTGACTGGAACAAATTGCAAAAATCACTGAAGTTGGAGACTTTTATCTCCCTCACCAACTTCAAACATCTGCTATCTGAGCAGCTAACCGATCGCTGCAGCTGTACATAGTCTATCGGTAAATAGCCCACCCAATTTTACCTACCTCATCCCCATACTGTTTTTATTTATTTACTTTTCTGCTCTTTTGCACACCAATATCTCTACCTGTACATGACCATCTGATCATTTATCACTCCAGTGTTAATCTGCAAAATTGTAATTATTTGCCTACCTCCTCATGCCTTTTGCACACAATGTATATATAGACTCTCTTTTTTTCTACTGTGTTATTGACTTGTGTAACTCTGTGTTGTCTGTTCACACTGCTATGCTTTATCTTGGCCAGGTCACAGTTGCAAATGAGAACTTGTTCTCAACTAGCCTACCTGGTTAAATTAAGGTGAAATAAATAAAAAAATTGACATTCTCCATCTGTCTCTCACCCTCTTCTACACTCGGAGACAGACACCAATCACTGCAGAGTATTTCCACATGTTTGGTTCCAGATGCAAGCCAAAGCCAGCACCTGTCTGAAATGTAAAGAGACAACCAGGTTTAGCGAAACAGATGTGTGTGTGCTCTACCTAACTAGAGCCAGAATTACATTGTGCAAAACAGTGAAAGCAACTTTGATATCAACTCATTACTTACTAAAAAGTAAGTAAGTAGCCTTGCAAGATCCTTGGCGTGTGTGAGCCGGAACAGCTCATAGGAGCTCCTGTTTCTGTAGCGTGAGGCAGCTTGATGTACAAGTTCACCCTCTGATAGGACACTAGCCTGTTACTTAGTAAGCGTAATGTTAAAGATGATAGTGAAAATCCAATATATCTTTCCAGTCCTCAAATGCAACCATTTACGATTGTATTTGATTGTGTTGTATCCCGATCAGGTTGTTCGTTTCTTTGTTTTCTAGATTTGTGTAGTTTACAAATGCTTTTTGATTCATATTTGATTTCATATTGATATTTAGTCAATATGAAAAGGCAAAACTCATGTAGAAATACCTGCATGTGTTTTCAGTTGTGTGACTCCTATTTCCGATTGTGATCCGCAGCCAAGGTACATTCAGGTGGTGTGAACTTTTGTTAGAACACATGCAGGGTGAAATTAGCAATCAAAACACACAGAACAGGCAATCAGTGGACCTTAGACAATCAGCCACTGATATTAGACATTATGCGGTTTAGCAACACAGATCCCGCTTTAGGCTACTGCTGTTTGCTCAGATACCCAGGCTACAATCTAATTTCCATGCTCTCTTACTCAAAGGCAAAACCTTAGTTAACATCTATCTTATTACAAAAAGAGGAAAAACAGGCTGACAGGGTAGGCGGTCTTGCCTATGGGACTCATAGGCTGTGTTTACATAGGCAGCCTAATTCTGATCTTTTGCCCAATTATTGGCAAAATAGCTGATCTGATTGGTCAAATCAGAATGGGGCTGCCTGTGTGAATGCATTAATAAAAAAAGCCCAAGTTATGTTTCAGCTGTTCGAAAGTCCATCCTCTCCTCGCCTCCTCCCCCTTATCTGCCCTGACTGTAAAATACTTGACAGGTAAAAACAATATAGTTGAAGCTCTTTCACCTGGTCAGTTCTTTCACATCGAAATGTTGAAGGAGAGGAGGGGACAGGACTGATTGGGACCGAGCCATGGAGCTGTTAGTGGAGAAAACAAAGCCGTTGCTAGACTGCCCCCTTCTGTTAAGAAAGTACACTGCTGACTTGCTCCAACAAACTATTACATTCAATGTTCAATGGGTGACATGTCTGGTGAGTATGCAGTCCTTGGAAGAACTGGGACGCTTTCAGTGTACAGATCCTTGTGACATGGGGCTGTGCATTACTGAAGTGATGGCTGCGGGTGAATGGCACAACAATGGGCCTCAGGATCTCATCATGGTATGTCTGTGCATTCAAATTGTCATTGTGGTGTATTGGAAATGTTATTATTCAGAATAACCAATCATATTTATTCCAAAGAGGGTTATGGTTTGAATGAACAAATAGTAATTGTGGTACTGCCCTCCAAAGAGTGTGATTGGCTAATGAGAGGCCAGGGGATCACCTGGGAAGGCAGTAGGCGTTAGTAGGGCTGAAGCAGCGAATAGTCATATCTATCTGTGTTACCTGTGTGAATGTGAAATAAACATATTCCTTTGTTTTACAAATTGGCGAAGTCTCAGAGTCATCAGTAAAGAACCCAGCGTCTAAGAATCTAAGATGCAACAACTGGTGATGAGGATGAGATGAATTCTGAGGTAAAACCCTCAATTTGCTGACAACCAATTGAGCGAGCTAGCTGCGCGGCTAGTTGGAATCTGCATCATTGCGCACGATGACTAACGAGAGCCATGGCATTGTTCATTAATTAGACCGCTTGGTGCTATGATGAAGCTATCGATAGTTTCAACACATACTGTATGAGGAATTTTTTTTACCGTTTTTGGAGGCCAACGAGATATAGGACAACAGGAGAAGAGCTGTTTCTATCGGTCGTGGGTTCAGGGACTTTTACACTGCTGAAAGACTTGGTAGCGCCGAAGAAGCCTGGTGAGGTTAGCGTCAAGGAGTTAATGAAAGCTCCAAGAGACTTATTCAAATCAAATCGTATTTGTCACATGCATCGAATACAACCTTACAGTAAAATGCTTACTTACAAGCCCTTAACCAACAATGCAGTTCAAGAAAATATTTACCAAAAAAAAGTTACACAATAAAATAACAATAATGAGGCAATATACAGGGGCTACCGGTACCGAGTCAATCTGTGGGGGTACAGATTAGTTGAGGTAATTTGTACATGTAGGTAGGGGTAAAGTGACTATACATAGATAATAAAAATAGTGAGTAGCAGCAGTGTAAAACCAAAGGGGGTAAATGTAAATAGTCCGGGTGGCCATTTGATTAATTGTTCAGAAGTCCTATGGCTTGAGTGTAGAAGCTGTTAACTCCATGCCACCATGGGGCACTCTGTTGATGTCAGCAAACCACTCGCCCACACAACGACAGACACGTGGTCTGAGGTTCTGAGGCCGGTTGGACGTACTGCCAAATTCTCTAAAACGACGTTGGATGCGGCCTATGGTAAAGAAATTAACATTCACTTCACTTCTTGTATGTTCCCTCAAAACTTGAGACATCTGTAGCATTGTGTTGTGTTACAAAACTGCACATTTTAGAGTGGCCTGTTATTATCCCCAGCACGAGGTGCGCCTCGGACTGTGTAATGATCACTATGTTTAACTAATCCATTTCTTGATATGTCACACGTCATGTGGATGGATTATCTTGGCAAAGGAGAAATGCTAACTAACAGGACTGAGACTTGTCAGTAGATAACAAACCTGAATTAACAGGATAGAATGATGACATATACATTTTAGTGATGTTCAGTAGCAGGCATTCTCAAAGATGTATTAAAATATGATATTTTCTTCATCTTTTTCTTTTGTTAAAATCAAGTACGCATTACAACTCTATTGTAGTATTAAATCTACCCATTCCATATTCCAGTATAAAAGGTCTCAGGTTTTTTTTTATCGCCATACTTATACACATTCCCGTTATATATATAACTTATGGTTCTATCAGTGTCAATTTCTAAAAAGGTGTCAATTACTGGAGGCCTGTGTAAACAATGCTACAACCATTACACTATAAACCACCAACTTGTAAGCTAACATTGACCAAAACCAACTAGCCTAGAGCTAGCTAGTGCTGAGCCAAGCTAAATTCGTTTACCATCAAGCTAGTGAACTGTTGAATGTACTTTTTCGACAAATATTTAACATTTTTGATCATCACATTGCATATTTATATATATTCCCTGAACTAAACTGAGCCTTCGTTCATAGGCGTGCTATAGGAGCTAAAATATTGTTGAAAGTTCTCTTACATATAAACCATTAGCAACCTAGCCAACCTCCATTACTTACAATGGGGAAAACACCAACAGCTTTTTTACACCTGATTAAAACGCCCTCCAATTGCCTTCAAATGTCACCAAACTCATGGACTATGCAATTAACCATGTTAACACAATATTTTGAGAGTTATATTGCACTTTTGCACATTATATACCTGAATTAACAGGATAAAATGATGAGATGAAGAAACGTTAGTAGTGTTCAGTGGTAGGCATTCTCCAAGATTGAAGAAGAAACCTCCAAACCTCACTATCTCAGTAATGGTCCCATTTGACGTCACAGCTTCCTCTAGTGGCAGTACTCATATGCATGACTTCAAATGCAAATACCTAGGAGGCATAGAAAATGATACAAGGGATGGCCCCATAAAATAACAAACAAAATGGAACATCAAAAATATGACCATACATATATGTGTGTCTCACACCAGAAAAGCCACTACACAACACTAAACAATACATTAATTGCACTATAACGGTGACAAACTGTGCCCACAAACGGTTAGGGCCTACATAAAGATGTCCCAACAGCAGAGCTTTCTTTTCAGCACCATGGAGTGAATCCTTAACACTGCTTCACCTGGCTATCAGCGGAGCCTTGTTTGGCAGCGAAACAGTTCATTCAGCCTAATTTAATGCTTTTAAAAAACACAACTGATATGGCTGACTTTCTTAAAGAAAGGTGGTTTCTACTGAGAATTAAGATTTAAAAACTATAGCATAAGAGGCGATCCGTAATTTTGATTAAGACATTAATGAGCAAGCTTGGACGAACATAGACTTTGAAATGTACAGCGACAGTATTCAGAACATGGGCCATTCTCACAGTATTCTCCCTGTACACCAAGTAGGAACCGTGTGACAAATAAAGGGGGCATATAAGCAGACAATGAAAGCTCTTACAATATTCAATGATTACATTTCTCTAAAACTACATGTGCATCACCAAGTCAGAGCAGTAGGCTAAGTTATGAGAGGCAAAGGGACCAAATTATTAGGATGAGGCACATGGGTTTCTAACAGTTTACTACACAAAATAAACGTAGTATTACTTTCTTAGATGCAGTATTCATATCTCCCTGGCATATTACATCATTTATGCAGCAGCATATAAAACATTTTTTGGACTCACCTGGTTGTGCTATGCTCACTTGAATAGGAAGGTGGAGCGGCGGTCCTTGTGGGCAAATTATGTCATCAAACTCTGGAATTATGGTGCTTTCAAGACAACTGGGATCTCTAACAAAAACAAAGTCGAATCATGACGTCAGTGATCTTCAGGTTGGATCTCCGAGTTGGATGACTGTTGAAAACACATTTTCCCAGTCGGAGCTCGTTTTTCCCCCCGAGTTTCCAGTTGTTTTGAACGTGCAGAAGTCATGCTGGATTGACAGCATGGCCAATGTATTCCTGCTTACAAGCAAAAACTAAGATGTTGAATTGCTACTCTACTTTGTCTCTATACTGACGCTTAGCTTGTTTGATTGTCTTGCGGAATAGCTACACTGTTTGTATTCGGTCATGTTTCCGGTCACCTTGCCCTGATTAAAAGCAGTGGTTCGCGCTTTCAGTTTTGCGCGAATGTTGCTATCAATCCACGGTTTATGGTTAGAGAAGGTTTAAATAGTCACTGTTTGTACAACATCACCGATGCATTTGCTAATAAACTCACTCAGCATATACATCAATGTTGTTGTTCGACGCTATCCGCAACATATCCCAGTCCACGTGATGGAAGCAATCTTGGAGCGTGGAATCAGATTGGTTTGACCGTTGAACAGACCTGAGCATGAGCGTTTCCTGCTTTAGTTTCTGTCTATGGCCTGGGAGCAACAAAATGGAGTCGTGATCAGATTTGCCCGAAAGGAGGGCAAGGGATTGCTTTGTATGCATCGCGGAAGTTAGAGCAACAATGATCCAGAATTTTCCCAGCCCCGGTAGCGCATTCAATATGCTGATAAAATTTAGGGAGCCTTGTTTTCAGATTAGCCTTGTTAAAATCCCCAGTTACAATAAATGCAACCTCAGGATATGTGGTTTCCAGTTTGCATAGAGTCCAATGAAGTTCTTTCAGGGCTGTCGATGTGTCTGCTTGGGGTGATGTATACGAATGTGTTAAGGGAATTTTTATCAATGATGACTAATTATGTATACATTTCAATCAGGACTGACTAGTCCAAATGCTATTATGTACTGTACATATATGAATTTTCTCTCTTGCTCCCATTCCCAATTGTATATAATATAGTCAGGAGTTTAGAACAGTGCCTTGGTACAAATGAATGAACTATCTCCAGATGGCAGGGACGGACTATCTCTAGACTGTCTAGAATGCTATCTACACTGATGAATTGACCTTGGCTACAGGCGAGGAGGGAAGGCTCGAGAACTATAGGGCCTCTCTACCGGTGTCATGAAGAGATAGATCATTTAGAAAACGCTGACGTAATTTTCAGTTTATAACCTGTGGAAAAATGTGTATATACCAGTACTCTCTTGAATTAAACGCTGTTACCTGACTTTTAAGACTGGTCTCGATCTATTTCATGCAAAAATGATAAACTTACAACTTATTATGAAATAGATAGAGTATGAATTTGGATTTGGCTACAAAACATATAGGAATTTAGAATTCCTCTAACAGAATGTGATTTTATTCGAAGAGAATTCTCTTGGTAGATAATGCGGTTGGCATTTGATTGTAAGGAATTCTAGGTCAGGTGAACAAAAGGACTTGAGTTCCTGTATGCTGTTATGATCACACCACGACTCGTTAATCATAAGGCATACACCCCCACCCTTCTTCTTACCATAGAGAAGTTTGTTTCTGTCGGCGCAATGCGTGAAGAAACCAGGTGGCTGTATCCCGAGTGAGCCATGTTTCCGTGAAACAGAGAATGTTACAATCTCTGATGTCTCTCTGGAAGGCAACCCTTGCTCGGATTTCGTCCACCTTGTTGTCAAGAGACTGGATGCTGGCTAGTAGTATACGCCAGAATTTGTTTACATCCCTGTAAGTGAGCATTTCCCCATTGTCAAGATAATCCATCAACCTGACAGGTGTGGCATATCAAGAAGCTGATTAAACAGCATGATCATTACACAGGTGCAATGATAAATAAAGGGCGGTATGGCCGCTGACCATTTCTTTCCATGGGATTATCTGGAAGTTCTTTTCCAATAAGTGCAGTTCGCCATGTGCTGATACCAACCTTTGGTGGTTTACATTAAACTTGACATTTCTTGATATGAGTGTCTGAGCATCTGTGAAGGATGTCCTCTTTCCAGCCCCTGGGTTACCATGACGGCAGCCAGGCTGACTGGCCACCTACTTCCAAGAGTGTGCTTATTACACGGTACCCAAAACGGCTGCGTGTGTGCACCATCGTGCGCTATCGTGCATAAATTTATTTTGTCCCCCACACCAAACACGATCACTACATGTAGGTTAAAATATCAAAACAAACTCTGAGCCAATTAATATGGGGACAGGTCGAAAAGCATTAAACATGTATGGCAATTTAGCTAGCTAGCTTGCACTTGCTAGCTAATTTGTACTTTTTAGCTAGCTTGCTGTTGCTAGCTAATTTGTCCTGGGATATAAACATTGAGTTGTTAGTTTACCTGAAATGCACAAGGTCCTCTACTCCGCCAATTCATCCACACATAAAACGGTCAACCGAATCGTTTCTAGTCATCTCTCTTCTTTCCAGGCTTTTCTTGTCTTGACTTTATATTGCGATTGGCAACTTTCATAAATTAGGTGCATTGACCTCGTTCGTCTTTCAGTCACCCACGTGGGTATAACCAATGAGGAGATGGGAGAGGCAGGACTTGCAGTGCGATCTGCGTCTGAAATAGAACTGATTTCTATTTTAGCCCTTGGCAATGCAGACACTCGTTGGCGTGTGCAATAATTGAATAACATTGAATAACATAGATTTCTACATTTATTTTGCGATGTGAGCGGTGTGGTCAGCCTGTTACAGACCTCTAATGTAAGAATGCTACAGAGGACTGACTATTCCATTACCTTGTAATGAACAAATGAAACACTGTGGTCTGCCCTGTCAATTCCAAGTTGTTATGTTGGTTATTTCAGAACTATACTGAACACAATATAAACACAACATGTAAAGTGTTGGTCCCATGTTTCATGAGCTGAAACAAAAGATCCCAGAAAGGTTTTACATCCCTGATATTAGGCATTTTTCCTTTGCCAAGATAATCCATCCACCTGACATGTGTGGCATATCAAGAAGCTGATTAATTAAACATAATGATCATTACAGAGGTGCACCTTGTGCTGGGGCCAATAACAGTTCACTCTAAAATGTGCAGTTTTGTCACACAACACAATGCCACAGATGTCTCTAGTTTTGGGGGAGCATGCAATTGGAATGCTGACTGCAGGAATGTACACCATGGCTGTTGCCAGAGAATTTAGTGTTAATTTCTCTACCATAAGCCACTTCCAATGTTGTTTTAGAGAATTTAGCACTACGTTCAACTGGTCTCTGATGTTTTTGTGCATTAACTACATTCCAACGTGAAAGGGTTCAAGGTCAAACATATGTTGTTCTCCAGACAAATGAGCAACAGGTCTCTCGCTCATTTCCCGACACTGGCAGCACCAAAAACCACAGCGGTGCCACACTGACATACAGTAGCACATTGAGCGACTTGCATGCTAAGTTCTCCCACCGCTTCTCAGACTTTGGCAAGATTGAGACTGAGCTGGAGCTTGTATCATGCCCCCTGTTTCGACATTGAGAAAGCACCGCTAGACACACAACTGGTGATTAATCGACATCCAGTGCAACAGTTCTTTGAAGGATAAGTACAACACAGCCACAATAGACCCGTTTTGTGGCTCATTGAATGAAACAGTTTCCCAACATGAAAAAGCACTTTTATTCAGGTTCACATATGCGCGTGAACAAACTTTCTCCATCATGAATCATGTCAAGGTCAAATTTAACAAATTACCACTGATGCCCTTTCCAAGAGAGGTGGACAGACCCATTCCTCACATTAAGACCGTAATCATCAAAAGTGGGGTAGGCCAGGCTTATGTTTTCTTTAAGTGTTTTAAATAGTTTTTGGCTACGTTTCACACCCTGATCTGTTTCACCTGTCTTTGTGCTTGTCTCCGGCCCCCCTCCATGTGTCGCACATCTTCCCCGTTATCCCCAGTGTACTTATACCTGTGTTCTCTGTTTTTCTGTTGCCAATTGGTTTTGTTTCGGCAAGCCTACCAGTGGTTTTCCCGTGCGCCTGTCTTTCTCTAGTTCCTGTTTTCTAGCTTTCCCGGTTTTGACAATTCTGCCTGCCCTGACCCTAAGTCTGCCTGCCATTCTGTATCTTGTCACACCCCCCTGGATTAATGACCTCTGTCTACCCTGACCCCTGACTCTGTCTGCCGTTCTGTACCTTTCGGACGCTGATCTGGACTACTGGCTTCTGCCTGCCATTGACCTGTCCTTTGCCTGCCCCCTGTTTCTGTAATAAACATTTGTTACTTCAAAACTGTCTGGGTCTTCTCCTAAACCTTGATACTATGTTTTTTGAAATTGTATTATGGTGATGGTTATTGCAGTGAGAACTATCCAGCAATGCACTTGGATTCTGGTCTTGTCACCATTCATTTGACATTGAACACCTACAACAATAGCTCAGATTGTACTTAATTTGGGCTGAGATGATTTGAGAACTGTTCAGTGATCTGCTTTAATAGATCTACATTAATTTGAACATGAAGCCAAATGTTTTATGTATGCTCTATGTGGCTCACAGTGTTCTTTGTTAGGGTTGAGGTGAATTGAGAACTGTTCAATAATATGCTGTCGATATGAACTCAAATTATTATATACACTTATTTGTGTCACTCAGATTGTACTTTAGGAGAAGAGATGGTCTTTACAGTGCTCTATCAGACATCTGCTGTTTCCAGTTATATAAACATGCTTATTTCATGTTTCTTTTTGTGGATGTGAGTTGCATTGTACTTTAGAAGGGTAGAGATGGGGTGGCAGGGTAGCCTAGTGGTCAGAGCCAAATCCCCAAGCTGACAAGGTACAAATCTGTCGTTCTGCCCCTGAACAGGCAGTTAACCCACTGTTCCTAGGCCGTCATTGAAAATAAGAATTTGTTCTTAACTGACTTGCCTAGTAAAATAAAAAAAATAAAAAAGATGGTACAGTGACTGAATAGTTCTGCAATCTTAGCAACATACTTAAACCTACAGTACACTAGTAGTTGTGTGTCAATGTGAACGAAGGCTTCAGATGTTTTGTCACACATATAGTATGTGGCTCCTCACATGGTTTCAAAAGCTGAATGTGGCCCTTGAGCCAAACTATTTGCCCGGCTATGTACTGTAGAATAAGGTGTGAAACTGTAAATAATGGACTTTTGGCACCTCTAACACCTTAAAGCTGGAATATGCAGTAGTCTCCTATTCTCGCTATACACCAAGTCACTTGGCTCTGTCATAACCTTACATGGTCTCTCCTATCATTGCTATGCAGACGACACACAATTAATCTTCTCCTTTCCCCCTTCTGATGACCAGGTGGCGAATCGCATCTCTGCATGTCTGGCAGACATATCAGTGTGGATGACGGATCACCACCTCAAGCTGAACCTCGGCAAGACGGAGCTGCTCTTCCTCCCGGGGAAGGACTGCCCGTTCCATGATCTCGCCATCACGGTTGACAACTCCATTGTGTCCTCCTCCCAGAGCGCTAAGAACCTTGGCGTGATCCTGGACAACACCCTGTCGTTCTCAACCAACATCATGGCGGTGGCCCGTTCCTGTAGGTTCATGCTCTACAACATCCGCAGAGTACGACCCTGCCTCACACAGGAAGCGGCGCAGGTCCTAATCCAGGCACTTGTCATCTCCCGTCTGGATTACTGCAACTCGCTGTTGGCTGGGCTCCCTGCCTGTGCCATTAAACCCCTACAACTCATCCAGAACGCCGCAGCCCGTCTGGTGTTCAACCTTCCCAAGTTCTCTCACGTCACCCCGCTCCTCCGCTCTCTCCACTGGCTTCCAGTTGAAGCTCGCATCCGCTACAAGACCATGGTGCTTGCCTACGGAGCTGTGAGGGGAACGGCACCGCAGTACCTCCAGGCTCTGATCAGGCCCTACACCCAAGCAAGGGCACTGCGTTCATCCACCTCTGGCCTGCTCGCCTCCCTACCACTGAGGAAGTACAGTTCCCGCTCAGCCCAGTCAAAACTGTTCGCTGCTCTGGCCCCCCAATGGTGGAACAAACTCCCTCACGACGCCAGGACAGCGGAGTCAATCACCACCTTCCGGAGACACCTGAAACCCCACCTCTTCAAGGAATACCTAGGATAGGATAAGTAATCCTTCTCACCCCCCCCTCCCCCTTAATGATTTAGATGCACTATTGTAAAGTGGCTGTTCCACTGGATGTCAGAAGGTGAATTCACCAATTTGTAAGTCGCTCTGGATAAGAGCGTCTGCTAAATGACTTAAATGTAAATGTAAAATGTAGTGGAAAGACAGTATCTCTTCGCCCCAGCACATACTGTTATTTCTGTTTTGTTTATGAAATGGAGGAGAGCATCCAGCATCTTGTTTAAAAAAATCTAATATGTGCTTGTATTGCAGTGAAGGAATAGAGCCAGGAAGCAGGTGGGAAGAACTGAGGTGTAGCCTGGTCTTATAGACTAGACATAACATAGTAAAGGTAAATCCGGGACACTCAAATTAGTACGATATGTTATGTTTGGGATGGTTACTTTAAGAAAAAACAAAACTAGGGTGGTTGGTCCGGGTGGATAACGCAAATGCAGGTTGTGAGTTCAAATCTCATCATGGACAACTTCAGCATTTTAACTAATTAGCAACCTTTTAACTGCTTACAACTTTTTAGCTACTTTGCAACTTCTTACTGTAACATGTTTGCTAACCCTTCCCCTAACACAGCATGGCAGCAACACAGGACAGCACAGCATGATAGCAACACAACATGGCAGCAGTACAACATGGTACAAACATTGTTCGGCACAGATAACAGCACAAAGGACAAAAAGGTAAGACAACAACACATCACAAGAAGCAGCTACAAATGTCAGTAAGTGTCCATGATGGAGTCTTTGAATGTAGCGATGGAGACAAAATTGTCCAGTTTGTGTGTACTTACTATGATGTAGCCTACAATCACGGTTAAAATACAAAGGTGCATGAATTGATATTTATTTTAAGTGAAACCTCAGCTTCTCATCCTGGAGAAGCTTTTAATTGACAACGCATTCTTCAGGGATATTTGAGGAATGGACAGCATCAATGGCACCAATACTTCCATGGACATGACCATGTTAATAGACAACAGAACAAGCTCCCCAAGGAGCGAAAATATGCAGAAAATTGTCTACGGACACTGCTGACTTGGAAACAACTGGTTGAAACCAATGTACTACAGTCCATCAACAAGAAATGATCGATGCTAGAAGTTGTGCACAAAGATCTCAGTGAGCTAAAATGCCAATCTGGAATTCTTCCAGCTCCAAATAAAAGACCTGATCAAAGACAATCTTCAGCTCAAAGGTAATGTCAAAACACAACTACTGTTACTTCATTATCACGTGACAATAACATGTTCATGAGACATTATTAGACCTACAGTCCTGTTTGCTGGAAGATAACCTGGTTTTCACAGGTATTTCTGAGAATAATGATGAAAAATCTGAGCAAATTGTCAGACTTTATACAAACAAAACTACATATCCCTGCAGATAAGGCATCAAAAATGGTTTTGGACCGTGTCCACAGAATGGCTATCCCTTCTATGAAATTACATCTTCACTATAGAAGGAACAGTACTTTCTCAAGTAAGATTCCCAAACCAGTGTCTATGAAAAAAAAGACCTAGGTATTGACAGCTATAATTGTAATGGTCTTGTAAATTGTTGAAAAAGAAGATAAATGTTCATGTGGTTTCGAGATAGGTAGTTTTCCCCCAGTAATGTGTTGTGCGGACCGCACTACCCTCTGGAGAGCCTTCAGGTTGAGGGCTGTGCAGTAACCATACCAGGTGATATGTTTGTGAAGGTTTTAGATGACAAGTCAAATATCTTCAGCCTACTGAGGTTGCGCATTCTTCACCACACTGTCTGTGTGGGTGGACCATTTCAGTTTGTCCGTGATGTGTACACAGAGGAACTTAAAACTTTCCGGGGTGTACAGGAGAGGGCTGAGTACGCACCCTTGTGGGGCCCCAGTGTTGAGGATCAGCGGATTGAAGATGTTTCCTACCTTAACCACCTGGAGGTGGCCCGTCAGAAGGTCCAGGACCCAGTTGCACAGGGCAGGGTTGAGACCCAGGATCTCAAGCTGAACTTCTTATGGGCAGGGGGGACGGTAGCGTCCTACCTTGCCGACATCCAGTGAAATTGCAGAGCACGAAATTCAAACTACAGAACTATAAATATTTAACTTTCATAAAATCACAAGTGTAATACCTCAAAATAAAGCTTAACTTCCTGTTAATCCAGCAGCTGTGTCAGATTTCAAAAAGGCTTTACGGCGAAAGCACACCATGTGATTATCTGAGGACAGCGCCCCGCATACAAATGCATGAAAAACACATTTCAATCAGGCAGGTGCGCCACGAAAGTCAGAAATAGCGATATAATAAATGCCTTACCTTTGATTATATTCTTCTGTTGGCACTCCAAAAGGTCCCAGATACATCACAAATGGTCCTTTTGTTCGATAATATCCTTCTTTATATCCATAAAAACTCAGTTTAGCTGGAGCGCTTCAGTCAATTATCCACCCAGTTTCCCTCCATCAAAATTCATACAAAATGAATCCCAAACGTTACTAATAAACTTTTCCAAACAAGTCAAACAACGTTTAATAATCAAACCTTAGGTACCCTAATAAGTAAATAAACTATAAATTCACCAATTTGTAAGTCGCTCTGGATAAGAGCGTCTGCTAAATGACTTAAATGTAAATGTAAAAGTTAAATCATTATTGTCTTTACCTGAGAAAAAATACCAAAGAACGCGCTCTCTGCCACACACTTGGAAACACTACAGCCAAAATGGGAGCCACTTAGAAAAACTACAATTTCTGGCTCATTTTACCAAAAACCAGCATGAAACTTTCTAAAGACTGTTGACATCTAATGGAAGCCCTAGGAACTGCAATCTGGGAGGATTCCCTTTGATTTTCCCATAGACAGCCATTTCAATGGGTGGTGACCTCAAAACATTTTCCGGATGGATTCTCCTTGGGTATTCGCCTGCCATATCAGTTCTGTTAAACTCACATACATTAATTTAACAGTTTTAGAAACTTCAGAGTGTTTTCTATCGAATACTACCAATTATATGCATATCCTAGCTTCTGGGCCTGAGTAACAGGCAGTTTACTTTGGGCACCTCAGTCATCCAAACTTCTGAATACTGCCCCCCATATCCCTAAGCCAGTGTTCCTTTGCTCAGGTGGAGAGAGCTGATTGATATGTCCTGTGTTGGTTGTAGCTCAGAGAGAGCTTATTGGTATGCCCTGTGTTGGTTGTTGCTCACAGTTTTTGTTAAGTATTTTGTAGCCGCTGCTTCTGAGGTAATGTGTGTGCCAATAGGATGCAGTGTTTTTGATTATTGAAATGGTTTACTTACGTTTGTATTATTCTGTTTTTGTTCCCAGGGGGGAAGGGGAAGGCACCTTGAGAGTGCTTAGCCAAGAGGCCTATGGGCTTACATATACCCGTAGTATATGTCTGTCTATGCACACTAGGTAAGACCTGGGCGGACCATCCCCTGTATTTTGGTTAGTGCTTGTTAGGTAAGTTTTTTAAAAACATTTTTTACTTAACCTTTATTTAACCAGGTAGGCTAGTTGAGAACAAGTTATCATTTACAACTGCGACCTGGCCAAAATAAACCTAGCAGTGTGAACAGACAACAACACAGAGTTAAACATAGAGTAAACAATAAACAAGTCAATAACACAGTAGAAAAAAAAGTCTTTTTTGGAAGAGGAAGGCTTTTGATACTGTTAACCATGAGATTCACATCACAAAATTGTCAAAGTTCAACTTTTCCCCTGATGCCTTGAGATGGATGAAATCATACCTTGAAGGCAGAACTCAGTGTGTCAGAGTGAGCAATGAGCTGTCGCCCTATCGTAGCTATGATGTGGGCGTGCCCCAGGGGTCAATACTGGGGCCCCTCCTGTTCAGCCTGTACATTAATGATCTGCCTTCTGTCTGTACTGGGTCTGAAGTTCAAATGTATGCAGATGATACAGTGATATATGTGCATGCAAAGAGCAAACAACAAGCTGCACAAGAACTCACTACTGTAATGGTCCAGGTTACAAAGTGGCTCAGTGACACGTGTTTGCATCTCAATGTGAAAAAAACTGTTTGCATGTTCTTCACAAAGAGGGCAACAGATGCTACTGAGCCAGATGTCTATGTGTCAGGGGAGAAGCTACAGGTGGTATCCGATTTTAAGTACCTTGGCATCATACTTGATTCCAACCTCTCTTTTAAAAAGCATGTAAAAAAGGTAATTCAAATAACTAAATTCAACCTAGCTAATTTATACAAAATTGTTTGACTACAGAGGTAGCAAAACTGTACTTCAACTCTATGATACTCCCCCACTTAACATACTTCTTGACTAGTTGGGCCCAAGCTTGCTGTACAACATTAAAACCTATTCAGTCTGTCTACGAACAGGCTCTCAAAGTGCTTGATAGGAAGCCCAATAGCCATCATCATTGTCACATCCTTAGAAAGCATGAGCTCTTGAGTTGGGAAAATCTTGTGCAATACACCGACGCATGTCTTGTATTCAAGATCCTTAATGGCCTGGCTCCCCCTCCACTCAATATTTTTGTTAAACAGAAAATCCAGACATATGGCAGCAGATCCACAAGGTCTGCCATGAGAGGTGACTGTATAGTTCCCCTAAGGAAAAGCACCTTTAGTAAATCTGCATTCTCTGTGAGAGCTTCCCATGTCTGGAATACACTGCCATCAGACACACATAACTGCACCACATATCACACTTTCACAAAATGCTTGAAGACATGGCTAAAGGTCAATCAGATTTGTGAACATGGTCCCTAGCTGTGTGTTGCCGCTTTCCATGTTGTCTGTTGTCTGTAGCTTGTGAGGTGTGGAAACACTTTGTTGCTTTTATGAATTTTGTCTTGCTGCTTTTTGCTCTATGTTGCTCTGTCTGTATGCTACGTCTTGCTTGTCCTATGTTGCTATGTCTTGCTTGTTCTATGTTGCTATTGTCTATATTGTAATTGTTTTTAATAACCTGCCCAGGGACTGCGGTTGAAAATTAGCCGGCTGGCTAAAACCGGATCTTTTACTGAAACGTTGATTAATGTGTACTGTCCCTGTAAAAATGAAAATAAACTCAACTCAAACTCATATACATTGTGTGCAAAAGGCATGGGGAGGTAGGCGAATAATTACAATTTAGCAGATTAACACTGGAGTGATAAATGATCAGATGGTCATGTGCAGGTAGAGATACTGGTGTGCAAAAGAGCAGAAAAGTAAATAAATAAAAACAGCATGGGGATGAGGTAGGCAAATTGGGTGGGCTATTTACCGATGGACTATGTACAGCTGAAGCGATCGGTTAGCTGCTCAGATAGCAGATGTTTAAGGTTGGAGAGGGAGATAAAAGTCTCCAACTTCAGCGATTTTTGCAATTCGTTCCAGTCACAGGCAGCAGAGAACTGGAAGGAAAGGCGGCCAAATGAGGTGTTGGCTTTAGGGATGATCAGTGAGATACACCTGCTGGAGCACGTGCTACGGGTGGGTGTTGCCATCGTGACCAGTGAACTGAGATAAGGTGGAGCTTTACCTAGCATGGACTTGTAGATGACCTGGAGCCAGTGGGTCTGGCGACGAATATGTACCGAGGGCCAGCTGACTAGAGCATACAGGTCGCAGTGGTGGGTGGTATAAGGTGATTTGGTAACAAAATGGATGGCACTGTGATAGACTGCATCCAGTTTGCAGGGTAGAGTGTTGGAAGCTATTTTGTAGATGACATCGCCGAAGTCGAGGATCGGTAGGATAGTCAGTTTGGCAGCGTGAGTGAAGGAGGCTTTTTTGCGAAATAGAAAGCCGATTCTAGATTTGATTTTGGATTGGAGATGTTTAATATGAGTCTGGAAGGAGAGTTTACAGTCTAGCCAGACACCTAGGCATTTATAGTTGTCCACATATTCTAGGTCGGAACCGTCCAAGGTGGTGATGCTAGTCGGGCGGGTGGGTGCGGGCAGCATACATTTGGTTTTACTAGCGTTTAAGAGCAGTTGGAGGCCACGGAAGGAGTGTATGGCACGAAGCTTGTTTGGAAGTTAGTTAGCACAGTGTCCAAGGAAGGGCCAGAAGCATACAGAATGGTGTCGTCTGCATAGAGGTGGATCAGGGAATCGCCAGCAGCAAGAGCGACATCATTGATATATACAGAGAAAAGAGTTGGCACGAGAATTGAACCCTGTGGTACCCCCATAGAGACTGGCAGAGGTCCAGACAACATGCCCTCTGATTTGACACACTGAACTCTGTCTGCAAAGTAGTTAGTGAACCAGGCGAGGCAGTCATTAGAAAAACCAAGGCTATTGAGTCTGCTGATAAGAATACGGTGATTGACAGAGTTGAAAGCCTTGGCCGGGTTGATGAAGACGGCTGCACAGTACTGTCTTTTATCGATGGCGGTTATGATATCGTTTAGTACCTTGAGCGTGGCTGAGGTGTACCCGTGACCGGCTCGGAAACCGGATTGCAAGCAGAGAAGGTACGGTGAGATTCAAAATGATGAAAGTGATCTGTTTATTGACTTGGCTTTCAAAGACTTTAGATAGGTAGGGCAGGATGGATATAGGTCTGTAACAGTTTGGGTCTAGGGTGTCACCCCCTTTGAAGAGGGGGATGAACGCGGCAGCTTTCCAATCTTTACGGATCTCGGACGATACGAAAGAGAGGTTGAACAGGCTGGTAATAGGGGTTGCAACAATGGCGGCGGATAGTTTTAGAAAGATAAATATACAGTGGCTTGCGAAAGTATTCACCCCCCTTGGCCTTTTTAAAAATGTGTTGCCTTACAACCTGGAAATAAAATTGATTTTTGGGGGGATTTGTATCATTTGATTTACACAACATGCCTACCACTTTGAAGATGCAAAATATGTTTTCTTGTGAAACAAACAAGAAATAAGACCAAAAAAAACCTGAAAACTTGAGCGTGCATAACTATTCACCCCCTCCAAAGTCCATACTTTGTAGAGCCACCATTTGTAGCAATTACAGCTGCAAATTTCTTGGTGTATGTCTCTATAAGCTTGGCACATCTAGCCATTGGGATTTTTGCCCATTCTTCAAGGCAAAACTGCTCCTACTCCTTCAAGTTAGATGGGTTCCGCTGGTGTACAGCAATCTTTAAGTCATACCACAGACTCTCAATTGGATTTAGGTCTGGGCTTTGACTTTGCCATTCCAAGACATTTAAATGTTTCCCATTAATCCACTTGACTGTTGCATTAGCAGTATGCTTAAGGTCCTTGTCCTACTGGAAGGTGAACTTCCGTCCCAGTCTCAAATCTCTGGATGACTGAAACAAGTTTCCCTCAAGAATTTCCCTGTATTTAGCGCCATCCATCATTCCTTCAATTCTGACCAGTTTCCCAGTCCCTGCCGATGAAAAACATCCCCACAGCATGATGCTGCCACTACCATGCTTCACTGTGAGGATGGATGGTGTTGTCGGTGTGATGAGACATAGCGTTTTCCTTGATGGCCATAAAGCTCAATTTTAGTCTCATCTGACCAGAGTACCTTCTTTCATATGTTTGGGGAGTCTCCCACATGCCTTTTGGCGAACACCAAACGTGTTTGCTTATTTTTTTCTGTTAAACAATGGCTTTTTTTCTGGCCCCTCTTCCGTAAAGCCCAGCTCTATGGAGCGTGCGGCTTAAAGTGGTCCTCTGGACAGATACTCCAATCTCCACTGTGGAGCTTTGCAGCTCCTTCAGGGTTATCTTTGGTCTCTTTGTTGCCTCTGATTAACTTCTTGAAACTCCCCATCCCGGATCCGGGTTTGTGACTAAAGCCTCAGGCTCATTAGCATAACGCAACGTTAACGATTTCTGAAAATCGCAAATAAAATGAAAATAATGCTTCTGCTCTCAAGCTTAGCCTTTTCTTAACAACACTGTCATCTCAGATTTTCAAAATATGCTTTTGAACCATAGAAATTGACTAATTTGTGTAAGAGTATGCAAAGCTAGCATAGCATTTCGAGTAGCATTTAGCACGCAACATTTTCACAAAAACCAGATAACCAAATAAATAAAATCATTTACCTTTGAAGAGCTTCTGATGTTTTCAATGAGGAGACTCTCAGTTACATACCAAATGCACAGTTTTTCCTGAAAGCGTCTGTGTGTAGGAGAAATCGTTCCGTTTTCTACATTGCGTCTGGCTACCGAAACGAACCGAAAATTCAGTCACCTACAACGTAAAACTTTTTCCGGATTAACTACATAATATCGACCGAAACATGGCAAACGTTGTTTGGAATCAATCCTCAAGGTGTTTTTTCACATATCTCTTCATTGATATATTGTTCGTGGAAGCTTGCTTTCCTCTCTGTATCGCATGGAAAAATACTGGCAGGTGACTTTTGCGCACCAATTTCGGCGCAGGACACCGGGCGGACACCTGGTAAATGTGGTCTCTTATGGTGTCAACAGTACAGGCTGGTGGCAGTGGTGTACTGGTGTGGGGAATGTTTTCCTGGCACACGTTAACCTAATTTTATTACCTTGTGCAATCCACCCCTCATAAAAAATACAGTTTGACAAAACAAACCATACAACTAATATATATATGCCAAACTCACTGAAGGCCAGCATAACGGAGTCGCCTCTTCACTGTTGACGTTGACACGTGTTTTGCGGGTATTATTTAATGAAGCTGCTAGTTGAGGACTTGTGAGTCGTCTCTTTCTCAAACTAGACACTCTAATGTACTTGTCCTCTTGCTCAGTTGTGCACCGGGGCCTCCCACTCCTCTTTCTATTCTGGTTAGTGCCCGTTTGCGATGTTCTGTGAAGGGAGTAGCACACAGAGTTGTACCAGATCTTCAGTTTATTGGCAATTTCTCACATGGAATAGCCTTAATTTCTCAGAACAAGAATAGACTGACGAGTTTCAGAAGAAAGTCTTTGTTTCTGACTATTTTACGCCTGTAATCGAACCCACAAATGCTGATACTCCAGATACTCAACTAGTCTAAAGAAGGCCAGTTTTATTGCTTCCTTAACAGAACAACAGTTTTCAGCTGTGCTAACATAATTTCAAAAGGATTTTCTAATGATCAATTAGCCTTTTAAAATGATAAACTTGGATTAGCTAACACAACGTGCCATTGTAACACAGGAGTGATGATTGCTGATAATGGGCCTCTGTACACCTATGTAGATATTCCATTAAAAAGAAATTATATTGTAGTTTACAGCTACAATAGTCATTTACAACATTAACAATGTCTACCTTGTATTTCTGATCAATTTGGTGTTATTGTAATGGACAAAAATATGCTTTTCTTTCAAAAACAAGGACATTTCTAAGTGACCCAAAACTTTTGAATGGTAGTATATCTCTACTTCTCATACGAATCCTCTCAGGATCCCTCCCCCTTGACCCATCTTGCTCAACTTTCTTCACTGACTCAACATATGACATCCTCTGCTCTACTCTAACCCTGGTAACCTCAACCTGCCACTCTTGCACAGGACATTAACAATTTCTACACTATTTCTGATCAATTTTATGTTATTTTAATCAACAAAAAATGTGATTTTCTTTCAGAAACAAGGACATTCCTAAGTGACCTCAAACTTTTGAACAGTAGTGTATATGCTTCAGTAAGTTTGGCTTTTTAACGTTCATAGTAATGGTTATCAACTGTACTGCAGGGATGAAATGTAAGTCGCACAAAATAGAGGTTGTGGTGGCAGCTGCAGAGAAGCATTTGGGTGTACGAGATTTGATGTTTGCAGTGTTACAGGGTGTGGAGTGGTGGTGTTCCATTCTTTAGATAGGATTAGATGGTAGGCTATTTGTTGATTTATTTTCCTTTTTTCAAATAAAGTATAAATCAAATAACATTTTATTGGTCACATATTTAGGAGATGTTATTGCGGGTGTAGAGAATTGCCTGTGTTCCTAGCTCCAACAGTGTAGTAGTATCTAACAACTCACAAATCTAAAAAGTAAAATAATGTAATTAAGAAATTTATAAATATTAGGACGAGTAATGTTGGAGTGGCATTGACTAAAATATGGTAGAATAGAATACAGAACATACATATCAGTAAAGCAGTATGTAAACATGATTAAAGTGACTTGTGTTCCATTATTAAAGTGGCCTGTGATTCCATGTCTATGTATATAGGGCAGCAGCCTCTAAGGTGCAGGGTTGAGTGACTGGGTGGTAGCCGGCTAGTGATGGCTATTTAACAGTCTGATGGCCTTGAGATGGAAGCTGTTTTTTAGTCTCTCTGTCCCAGCTTCGATGCACCTGTACTGACCTCACCTTCTGGATGACTATGCATAGTCACTTTGCCCCCCACCTACTTGTACAGATTACCTCAACTAGCCTGTACCCCAATGACTACCGGTGCCCCCTGTATATAGCCTCGTTATTCTTATTGTGTTACTTTTTATTATTACTTTTTATTTTAGCCTACTTGGTAAATATTTTCTTCTTCTTGAACTGCACTGTTGGTTAAGGGCTTGTAAGTAAGCATTTCACGGTAAAGTCTACACTTGTTGTATTCGGCGCATGTGGCAAATAAAGTTTGATTTGATAGCGGGGCGAATAGGCCGTGGCTTGAGTGGTTGATGATGTCCTTGATAAATCATACTCCAGTCTAGTTGGCGGTAATGCAACATTTATTGGATGCCAACCGCCAATAATCCTCATCGAGGAAGACAAATTCAGTTAGGTCCCTTCCAGTTTTGTTTGCTTCCGTTTAAGAAACGTTCTGCAACAGAATCGTCGTAATGAATAGGCTATGTAGCAGTAGTAGCAAATGCAAATACAATACTTGAAAAGTGTACAAGCTATTGAAGGCCTATTCGATCTATAAGAGCTAGAGGAATTATTAGAAATATTACTGCGGTAAATAGCTTATAGGCCTAGAATTTACAAAGTGAAATATGTTTTAATCTTTTATTTATTTATTTTACCTTTATTTAAACAGGCAAGTCAGTTAAGAACAAATTCTTATTTTCCATGACGGCCTGGGAACAGTGGGTTAACTGCCTGTTCAGGGGCAGAACGACAGATTTGTACATTGTTAGGTCGGGGGTTTGAACTTGCAACCTTCCGGTTACTAGTCCACCACTCTAACCACTAGGCTACCCTGCCGCCCCATCTGATTGATATGAACTGACAATGCATGCAGCCTAGGATAAACATATCTCTCAAAAACGGAGAACAACTCGTAGGCATAGTCTACACATAGTCCAGCCATCCACATGGACTGTCTTCATTCGGTAGCGACTCCAACACCTGATTGAATACATTCACTTTTTTCCAACATTCCATGGAACTTTTTTCTGGTTCTTGCGTAATTGTTTAAGGCCATGCTTGTTGTTGTGATAAACCATTTTTGTGTGATTTTAAGACAAAACAATCACAAAAATATATACTTCAGGTCGGTGTCATGTCAGTGAAATTCAGGTCAGAAAGTCAGAGCTCGAGAAAGATGCCTGAGTTTCCAAACTCAGTCCTGCCCCCCGTGCACGTTTTGGTCACAGTACTACATTGGATTCAAATAATCAAAGTTTGATGTGTTATTTGAATCAGTTTTGTAGTTAGTGGTGAAAAAACTAAAACGTGCACGGGGGAAGGACCGAGTTTGGGCTGGGTTCCAACCTGAACAATGTTTAAAATGTTGATGCAGCCCCCAGTTATCCATAGTGTATACTTTTTTCTCTTATGAAAATGAAGATCCCAAAAATTGTCGGGAAAACTGTACCAAGAGATGACTTACCTTTTCACAATGTAGTTACAATACTATGTTAAATCCACAGTCGAGATCCTTTATTAAAAAGGCTTTACATTTGTCAGTCCATTTTGTAGATTAATCAAGGCCTAGAATCAATTCAGATGGCGAAATTTAAAGGCCACATGTGCAGAGACTGCATTCAAGGCAAATGTTGAATATAATCGGCTCAATCAGAAATCATAATTATCGCACTATTATGTGGATCTTCTGTTGTCCGGATTGAATCTAGCCCGAAGTGGGGCAATGACCCTCTTGTCCCTATGAAAGTGCCAACCCAGTAAAGTTTTCCACAGACTGCTGGGGCATGCTTGGCATTTAAACGCATTAAAGGTATTAATGGAAACAATTTAACACAGAGCGCTTTGTTCAAGTTAACGCAGCTTACTTGGCTCTGATTAGATAGTGTCATGCTCTACAGAAGCAAAGCGAGCGAGTAGTGTCTGTAAAACATTAACATTGTCCCATTTGACCTATGTTGACACCTAACATACTGTATTAACTCCTCTGAAACTTTTTTCTTAGCTATCAGTTCTACACAAATACAGTGGTATCACATTCTACAATAGGAACACATCAGTACTACTGAATATATGTTTGCTATATCCAAGCGATGAAATAGAAGGCATTAGCTGCAAAGCATAAATTGCTTTAATCCCAGGACCCTGGGAATATTTTGGCAAGAAAAACAAGCAGACCAGAAATGAAATTCAAAATGTCAAGCTGACACCCAAGAATGGTGAAAGACTGAAAAAGATGGTATTTCCAACATATCTACAGTACCCCATGCTTCATGATAGTCAATATTAGTCTTTATTATTATTGTAAATCAGACTCAACTCTCCAAAAGTTCCCTAGCCAACCCAACTCTTTGGAAGCGTGGTCTGGGCAGAGGTGGGAGGGGTTCCACTGGTTACACTCAAGTTTAAAAGACATGTCATCCACTCAATCATCTCAAAACTTTCATAGGTCTGCATTAAAATGGTGACTATCTCACAGGTTCTCTTCAATCTGAAGCTACCACTGAGACTTGAAGTAGCATACATTTTAATTAAAGTAAGTGAATGGTTATCATCATAATTTAGATACATGTGTAAATAGGAGAAATGCATCACAGACTTAATAGTGGGGGTGATTTTTTACGGGATTCACTGGCATAGTCACGAGCTAATGGTTCAAAATGAATAAAAAACAGAGTAATAATACTTATTATAAAAAAGGTTGATATCGTGTAATATTTTTCAGTAAAAAACAATGAATTTGCCAGCAAATAATGAGGTTAAGAGCCAACGGAAAAGCAAGGACAAAAAATATGACAAAGTTACACACTCATACACATTCTCTCATAGAAACCATACACTCTCACGTACACAGACACTTCCTGGATGAGGGATGACAGTTTCATGTGTGGAAGGACTCGGTGATGTGGCACGCTGTGAATGGCCATGGGGGGACTGAAGGTCGAATAATGGTTGATTGAACATAGCCCCATATCCCTCTCTTCCATCCAATCCCTTTCTCCCTCCCTCTGTCTAGTCTTCTCCTGCTTTCATTCCTCTGACAGATCCCTCATTCCGCATCTGAAAAAAGCAGAGGAAAAACCATACATTATATCCCTGCAACATGTAAAAATGCATCCAAATCACACATTTTCCAGACATTCCACAAAGCAACATATATTTTTTGTTAAAATATGATTTTAAGCCATAGCAAAACACATTTAGTGTACAGTCGTGTATGACAACTACTGCAATAGCTTATACAGTATGTTGAGAGGGGCTAGGGTCAACTTGTCGTATCCGGTGTGCCGTGTGATCGTAAGCATGCTCCCAGTAATCTTTTCTCTCTCGGTCCCCCCTTCCGGAGGGCCTGAGACCGTAGGACGGCAGCTGAGGACACCTTGGCCCGATGATTGTTGGCTGTGCCTGTCCCCAGTCCACCTGGTTGTGCTGCCGATCCTGTGCTGCTGATCTGACAGCAGCTGTGGACTGCCTGGCCTGATTACACATGCTCGTAAGGTAGCCTTCCGAGGTGGCAATAGTGGCATAGTAGCATAGTGGTTAGAGATGCAAGCCAGCAACAGGAGGGTTGCCAGGTCCGATGGGAAAAATCAGTCAGGAAGTGAGCTGTTAACCAGGGGGTTGTTGGTATCAAATCCTAGATGATATCACGTGTCGCTGTGCCCTTGAGCAAGACACTTACGACTCTATTCAATCCACATTGCAGAAGTTTATCTTTACAGTGTGATTGCCTTAATTTCAAAGTTCCTGCTTTAGAGGTGACTGCATTCATGGTAAATGTTGCATATGTCGGCTCAATCGGAAATTCACTTAATTATATTGCGGAATCTGTAACGCTTCAGTTTTACAGATTGAATAGAGCCATTTGTATTTATTCTGGAACCCCATTAGCTGCTGCCAAGGCAGCTACTCTTCCTGGGGTCTGGCAAAATTAAAGCAGTTATACAATTTTAAAAACGTTACAATACATTCATAACAGATTTCACAACACACGAAGTGTGTGCCCTAAGGCCCCTACTCCACTACCACATATCTACAACACAAAATCCATGTGTACATGTGTATGTTATCGTGTGTATATGCATGTGTTTCATAGTCCCCGCTGTACCATAAGGTGTATTTTATCTGCTTCTACTGCTTGCATCAGTTACCGGATGTGGAATAGAGTTCTATGTAGTCATGGCTCCATGTAGTACTGTGCGCCTCCCATAATCTGTTTTGGACTTGGAGTCTGTGAAGAGACCTCTGATGGCATGTCTTGTGGGGTATGCATGGGTGTCTGAGCTGTATGCCAGTAGTCAATAGCTCGCACAAATACAAGTAGCGATGAAGTCAATCTCTCCTCCACTTTGAGCCAGGAGAGATTGACATGCATATTATTAATGTTTGCGCTCTGTGTGAATCCAAGGGCCAGCCGTGCAGCCCTGTTCTGGGCCAATTGAGTTGTGGCACCTGACCACACAACTCAACAGTAGCCCAGGTGCGACAAAACTAGAGCCTGTAGGACTTGCCTTGTTGATAGTGCTGTTAAGGTGGTAGAGCTTTATTATGGACAGACTTCTCCCCATCTTCGCTACTGTTGTGTCAATATGTTTTGACCATGACAGTTTACAATCCAGGGTTACTCCAAGCAGTTGTCACCTCAACTTGCTCAATTTCCACATTATTTAGTGAATGACTTGTCCCAAATACAATGCTTTTATTTTTAGAAATATTTTAGGACAAACTTATTCCTTGCCACCCATTCTGAAACTAACTGCAGCTCTTTGTTAAGTGTTAATTTCAGTCGCTCTAGTAGCTGACATTTATAGTTAAATTAATTATTTTACCTGATTATAACACACTATTTTGCAAAGAAGGTCCACAGTAGCCTCAACAGCACTCTCTAGGGTAGTATCATGGTGTAGCCAGAGGACAGCTAGCTTCCGTCCTCTTCTGGGTACATTGACTTCAATACAAAACCTAGGAGGCTCATGGTTCTCATCCCCTTCCATAGACTTACACAGTAATTATGACAACTTCCGGAGGACTTCCTCCAGGCTATCAGAGCTCTTACAGCATGAACTGAAATGTTGTCCACCCAATCAAATGATCAGAGAATTAATCTAGTAATGAAAGCATAAACTACAGCTAGCTAGCACTGCAGTGTATAACATTTGGTGAGTAGATGACTCAAAGAGAAAACATAAAATAGTTGAACAGTTCTGAAGAAATGAATTTCTTCCAAAATGAAGGAGAAGCAAGTGTCTTCTTTTCTTCAATGAAATGTATTTATAAAAGCCCTTTTTACATCAGCCGATGTCACAAAGTGCTGTACAGAAACCCAGCCTAAAACCCCAAACAGCAAGCAATGCAGATGTAGAAGCACGTGGCTAGGAAACACTCCCTTGAAAGGCCGAAACCTAGAGATGAACCAGAGGGAGGGGTGGCCAGTCCTCTTCTGCCTGTGCCGGGTGGAGATTATAATAGTACATGGCCAAGATGTTCAAACGTCATAGAATACCAGCAGGGTCAGATAATAATCACACTGGTTGTAGAGGGGGCAACAGGTCAACACCTCAGATCAGTTGGCTTTTCATAGCCTATCATCCAGAGTTAGAGACAGCAGGTGCGGTAGAGAGAGTCCAAAACAGCAGGTCTTGGACAAGGTAGCACTTCCGGTGTTTAACTTTCACTTACTTAGTTACCAAATGCAGCTAGCTAGTTTAGCCTACTGAAACACCCTGCTCAAAAAGAAGGATGCTATTTTAGCTAGGTGGTTATGACTTTCCAACAACACTGGCACTATTCCAAGTCAAGGTAAGCTTTTGGGATTACTAATGTATTGCCACCGGGCCCACCGGTGTAACTGCTTACACTAACATTACGGCATGATTGTAGCTGGTTTACAAACACATTAGTTATATTAGCCAGTGGTGTAAAGTACTTAAAATACTTTAAAGTATCTGTACTTTACCATTTAAATTTTTTGACTACCGTAATTGCTGGATTAAGCGCACCTGAATATAAACCGCACCCACTGAATTATTTAAAAAATAAGTATTTTGTACATAAATAAGCCGCACATGTCTATAAGCCACAGGTGCTTACCGGTATTGAAACAAATGAACTTTAAACAGCCTTTAAACGAAACACGGCTTGTAACAAAAATTAAAAAACAGTAGCCTACCAAGAAAGTCATTGGTCACTATCTTCCTCCTCCTGTGCACTGAAACCATTGAAGTCATCTCCTTCGGTGTCGGAGTTGAATAGCCTCAGAATTGCTTCATCCGATGTTGGATCGTTTTCATTGTCGCTCTCGTCACTTTAATCCGGAGGCAAATACCCCGCTGAGCTCATGCTGCCCCTTCAACACGCAGCAGTCCAGCCTTTCGAAACCCGTTGATGATAGTGGATTTTTTGACAATGCTCCACGCTGTCAGGACCCACTGGCAGACTTGACCATAAGTTGCTCTTCGCATGCGGCCCGTTTTAGTGAAGGATTTCTCCCCACTTGTCATCCAAGCCTCCCACTGAACACGGAGCGCCACATTAAATGCACGATTTACACTGATGTCGAGTGGCTGCAAATACTTTGGGCCGGCCATCTGCTTTTCTTCCCTCTGAAACGTTTGTTGTCTTTTTGCACTGAGTCAGTTCCTCACACTGCTGTTTACAAAGTCTTATAAATCGACTCATTAAGGCCAAGCTCCCATGCAGCAGCTCTATTTCCTTTTCCGACAGCCAGATCGATCGCCTTCAACTTGAAAGCTGCATCATATGCATTTCTCCGTGTCTTTGTCATGATGAGGGTGACAAAATTACTACCGTAATCAGAATGATGGGAAGTTTGAGCGCGCTCGATTTACGTCACATTATGTGATGGTGCTCAGTTTTTTGGCGGCATGAATCTTGTGAAAGCGGGAAAAATCCATAAATTAGCCGCGTCATTGTATAAACCGCGAGGTTCAAAGTGTGGGAATAAAGTAGCGGCTTATAGTCCGCAAATTACGGTCCTTTTACTTCACTACATTCCTTCAGAAAATATTGTACTTTTTACACCATACATTTTCCTTGACACCCAAAATTACTCATCACATTTTGAATGCTTAGCATGCCAGGAAAATAGTCCAATTCACGCACTTATCAACCGAACATCCCTGGTCATCCCTACTGCCTCTGATCTGGCGGACTCTCTAAATATACACTTTGTGTGTAAATTATGTCAGTGTTGGAGTGCCCCTGGCTTTCCGCAATTACATTTTTTTTGTTTATAAATAAAAATGGTGCCATCTGGTTTTAAATTATTTATACTCAGGTATATTTTAAATCAAATATTTTTAGACTTACTCAAGTAGCATTTTACTGGGTGACTTATTTTCGATTAAGGTATCTTTACTTTTACTCAAGTATGACAGTTGGGTACTTTATCCACCACTGCTATTAGCTATGCTGACTATGACATTACTTTAACTAATATGGTGACAACGACGTAGGCGGTGTGTAGAGCAGTGATTCTTAACCTGGGTTCGATCGAGTCAGTCTCAGGGGTTCGGCGGAGGTCAAGACACACATCCGACTCATATGATTCGTGATGACACGCCCTTCTTGGCCATCATTGGCTGCAGGTGATCAAGCTACATCACTTGGCCTATCTGTGCTGCAGGGAATTTGGTGCACTCAGTAGTCGACTTGTGACTGTCGTGATGGTACGTCTTGTGATTTCTTTCTTTTAATCCCTTCATTCTTACCATGTCGAGCAAAAAAAGAAAGTTGTCGGACGAATATGTACAATATGGATTCACATGTATAACGGAACGTGATGGGAGTCAGCGTCCTAACTGCATGATTTGCAATGTCAAGTTGAGCAATTCTAGTCTAGCACCGGCAAAACTAAGAGAACACTTCCTTAATTAAGCTGCATGGAGATGGAAAATACAAGAACACAACGCTCGTTGAATTCGATGAAAAGGCTACTCTGCCTGTTCTCTGCTTTGTACCAATCAACAAACCGATCCTCACAGCATCATACGAAGTTGCTTACCTGATCGCAAAGCAGGGCAAACCACACACCATTGGTGAAACACTCATAAAACCAGCTGTGGCGAATATCATGCTGGGAAAAGAGGCTGAAGTTATCCCAAATTCCTCTTTCAAATGACACCATCAGCGACAGAATAGATGACATTAGCAAAGACATCTTGGCTCAAGTAGTTGCAGATCTGATTTCAAGCCCGGCAAAATTCAGCCTTCAACTCGACGAGACCTCAGACGTTTCCAATCTAAGCCAGCTTGCTGTATTCATGCGCTACGTGAAAGACGACGTGATAAAGGAAGATTTTTTTTATTTTGTAAGCCTCTTACAACAACAACTAAGGCAGCCGATGTGAAGAAACTTGTGGATGACTTCTTGAAAGACAACAATCTTTCGTGGGATATGGCTTCTGCAGTTTGTTCGGACGGAGCTCCAGTCATGCTGGGAAGAAAGTCTGGTTTTGGTGCGCTAGTGAAAGCCGATGCACCACACATGGTTACGCATTGTATTCTGCACAGGCATGCGTTGCCTCCAAAACTGGTAGAAGTATTACAAATTGTAGTGGAATGCGTGAACTATGTGCCAACTAGTGCTCTGAGGCACCGCATCTTCAGTGAGCTGTGTAAAGAAATGTGCTCTGAATTCGAGGTACTTCTGTACCATTTTAACGTTTGGTGGTTATCCCGGGGACAGGTGCTGAATCGTGTTTTTGCCGTGTGTGTGTGTGGAATTAGCCCTGTTTTTGCAAGAGCACCAACATTGTCATGCAGATTGCTTAAAAAATTCTGAGTTCATTCTCATTTTAGCGTACATGGCTGATATCTTCGCAGCTCTCAATCATCTCAATCAGAAGATGCAGGTCGGTGGAGTCAACATCATCGAAGTGGAGGAAAACCTGAAGGCTTAAAAAAAAAAATCTACCGTTATGGAAACGACGAACAGAGAACAATAACTTTGCAAACCTTCCCCTGCTGGACGACTAAGTAAGATCGAAGATGTATCTGGAATCGGAGACATTTCTGTACCCGCGGAACTGAAGCAAGTAATTGCCACGCACTTAGGTGAGCTTGCAAAGTCTCTCGACGGATACTTCCCTACGAGAGTCATATCCAGCATAGGTGAGACAGCCATTCACGTTTAGTGTTGAGACAACAGATGTCAATGATGAATACCTCGATAAAATCATTGAAATTCAGCAGAGCCAGGTTCAACAGCAACTCTTCAGAACAACAACGCTTTCAACGTTTTGGTGTCAACAAATGGTAACGTACCCCGTTATTGCTAAGAAAGCTCTGGAGATTTTCATACCGTTTGTTACAACAGATCTTTGTGAGCAATCCTTTGAGGATGCTGGACATAAAAACAAAGAAAAGGAACAGACTTTGTTGCGAAAATGACATGAGTGGCACTTGCCAAGGTGAAGCCGCGCATTTCTGAACTGGTCTCTGAAAGGCAACAGCAGAAGTCACACTGATTTGCAGTAAACATTCATTATGTTTTTGTGTGAAAATCATGTTTTGATGAATTTGTTCTTTGAACACAGTGATGTTGATGCACGGTTCATTTTGTGCACCAGTAAAATATATACCTATGTTTTGAATTTGAAAAAATTCTATTTTATTTTTTATTTTAAGAAGGGTTCGGTGAATGCGCATATGAAACTGGTGAGGTTCAGTACCTCCAACAAGATTAAGAACCACTGGTGTAGAGGTTTGGCTTGGGAAAGTTTTTTCGCCTGGTCACATATAGGACTGTGGCGGTCACAAAATTGTCAGCCGGTGGTTGTCAAGCAAATAACAGTTGGTCTCACTTCAAGATGGCCACCATTGTTCCTGTGCCCAAGAAGGCACAGGTAACTGAACGTAATGACTATCACCCCGTAGCACTCACCTCTGTCATTATGAAGTGCTTTGAGAGACTCGTCAAGGATCATATCACATCCTCTAACTTACCTGCCACCCTATAGCCACTTCAATTTGCTTATCGCCCCAATAGATGCAATCGCCCTCACTCTGCACACTGCCCTATCCCATCTGGACAAGAATGCGGTTTATTGACTATAGCTCAGCAAATCAACACCATAGTACCCTCCAAGCTCATCATTAAGCTTGAGGCCCTGGAACTGAATCCCCGCCCTGTGCAACTGGGTCCTGGACTTCCTGACGGGCCGCCCCCAGGTGGTGAAGGTAGGAGACATCACCTCCACTGATCCTCACCATTGGGGCCCCACAAGGGTGCGTGCTCAGCCCCCTCCTGTACTCCGTTCACCCATGACTGTGTGGCCAAGCACGCCTCCACTCCATCATCAAGTTTGCAGATGACACTAGTGGTAGGCTTGATTACCAACGATGATGAGACAGCCTACAAGGAGGAGGTGAGGACTTCAGGAAACAGCAGAGCGTGCACCCCCCATCTACGTCAACGGGACCGCAGTGGAGAAAGTGGAAGGCTTCAAGTTCCTTGGCGTACACATCACTGACAAACTGAAATGGACCACCCACACAGACAATGTGGTGAAGAAGGCACAAAAGAGCCTCAAACTCACATGCTGCTCATATATGACAGTTAGGCTCTTACACCCCTTGTAAAGTGGATTAATGTGCTTAAAATTAAGAAGTTATTTGGCCATTTTAGTTGTGATACAAACCTCATTAAATCATATAGGCCTATGGGCTAGGCTACATATGGTGCGTGACTATGATTCAAACTAGTCACAAAAAAGGCATTGTTTCTTATGCTGGGCATCATTCAAAAGTGATAATATATAATTCAAGTGACAGGCTAATATTGTCAACCATCAGACTTTTCTTGATTTAATTTTGTCTTTACATAAACTAAATAATGTGTGAAATTTGTTTTGATTTAGAATGGACCCTTATCATGCACCTGTATCGAAACAGGGGCAGCTTGAAAAAAATACATCTATGCACTTAAATAGCGTTTGGAGGATGCATTTCCCCGTGGCAGCCAGGTAGGCTATACTCCTGTTGGAAATATAAGAAATTTGCTTAATATTAGGAAAGTTGAGAAATACATTTAGTAGGCCTAGCCTATAGAAAACTGATGGGATCCTCTTTTTTTAGCAGCCATCGCTCGGTTTTCTCCCACAATTGCATAGCCTATAGAAATGTTACGCAACATGACCTCATGGGCTCACATGAAGTGATTAGATTTTCAATTTCATTTGCATCTAATCATGTCAGAGTGATTAGAGGGACAATCGAGTGCTGAGTACCAGGCAGTTAGCAAGTTTGGCAGGCTACTTATGACAAGCAGCAGCATCAGAGCTTGGAGAAGCCTAATTACTGTGAATAAATGGTCATGTGGAATTTGACAGCCTTCATGACCAGTGACTGCTGGTGTTGCGGTAATAAGGTCACCGCAACAGCCCGAGTTACATACAGATGTGTTGTGCATTGTAGTCCACAAGCGAAGATAACGTGGCTGTTATGAGTGAACTCTGTTTACGCGTGATCAGGGGTGTATTCATTCTGTCTATTCTGTTGAAAAACATTTCTTCCAAAGAAAGTAAACAGAACAAAATGGGATAAACATACCTGAATTTGTCCAACAGAAACTCGTTTGCAACTGTTGGACTGATGATTACACCTCATATCAGCTAGATGCAGGCATATGTGTGCAAGGCGGTATTGACTGTCACAGTTGATCACCTCAAATTTGTCTCTCGAACTGTGTGCACCTACGTTTTAAACTTTCATTCATAGGCTAGGTTGTAGCAAACTCATGATGGGTATAGGGAAAATGTAAGTATCATGTAGTAGCCTAAACCTATCGCTGTTACATTGAACTGGGTGAATGGAATATGAATGAGAGTCATCCAATATGCTGTAATAGGAATAAGGCCATGGTCATGAAAATAAAATCATCCTCCCTCCCTGTCCGCCACTGTGGTAGACATATAGGCCCTACGTGCACCGCACACACAGAGACAGGCATTCCAGTGGCATTGTTGCCTCTGGAAAGATGGTTTATTTTTGGTCAATTGCAGATCACGGTTACAATAAAACATTAAAAAAGCTAATTGTGAACCAAAAACTAACGTGATTAGGTCAAAACATTTTAAAAATGGATTAAAAAAAAAAAAAAATCAAATCAATCACTGGCGCGCCCTTGAGACCAATAAAAAAAAAAAAAAAGTGTGTGTCGCACTGCCAAGTCAAACAGCTGCAAATGTGACTGTTTGGTCGCAGTAGCAAAACCTGACATTTGCCAGAAAGAGCTTCCCTCTCTAAAATGGTTAAAGCAACAACAAAATCCAATGACTGGTTTGTATAAACCTATGACCTCAACGTTGCAATTTACAAATGCTATTATCCTTGTACCATAAGAGTGAACAGTGTCCTGACAAGACAGCAACTTCTCTGAGCAAGGAAAAACCATGCATCAGCATCATTGATATGTAAAGTGCACTCAAACTATTCAGACCGCTTTACTTTTTCTACATTTTGTTACATTGCAGCCTTATTCTAAAATGTATAAAAAATATAAAAACATTCTCTCAATCTACACACAATACCCCATAACGACAAAGCAAAAACTTTAGACATTTTTGCAAATGTATAAAAATCCTGAAATATCACATTTACATAGGTATTCAGACCCTTTACTCTGCACTTTTTTGAAGCACCTTTAGCAGCAATTACAGCATTGAGCCTTCTTGGGTATGACGCTATAAGCTATATTTGGGGAGTTTCTCCCATTGTCCTCTGCAGATCCTCTCAAGCTCTGTCATGTTGGATGGGGAGCGTTGCTGCAAAGCTATTTTCAGGTCTCTCCAGAGATGGTCGATCAGGTTCAAGTCCAGGCTCTGGCTGGGCCACTCAAGGACATTCAGAGACTTGTCCCGAAGCCACTCCTGCGCTGTCTTGGCTGTATACTTAGGATTGTTGTCCTGTTGGAAGATGAACCTTCGCCCCGAGTCTAAGGTCTGAGCGCTCTAGAGCAGGTTTTCATCAAGGCTCTCTCTGTACTTTGCTCTGTTCATCTTTGCCTCGAAGAAATAGTCCGGACAAAAATCTGGTTGCTAATTATTTTTCATTGCTAAGCAATCAATGAAGGCTGGCTAACATTGTCACTTGCGAGTGAACAAGCTGTCGACAGCAAACAAAGATGTAAAACTCTCCAGCTGAAATGACAGCAAACTATCTGCATTTGTTTGTTTTAGCTGCATTTGTTTGTTTTTTCTTTTGACATCTCTTTGGATAAATACAGTGGATTTGGAAAGTATTCAGCTACCTCGACTTTCTCCACATTTTGTTACGTTACAGCCTTATTCTAAAATTAATTAAATATGTTTTTCCCCCCTCAATCTACACATAATACCCCATAATGAAAAAGCAAACCGTTTTTATTTTGGCAAATGTATTAAAAATAAAAGGTGTGCCTTACATAAGTATTCAGACCCTTTGCTATGAGACTTGAGATTGAGCTCAAGTGCATCCTGTTTCCATTGATCATCCTTGAGATGTTTCTACAACTTGATTGGAGTCCACCTGTGGTAAATTCAAATAATTGGACATGATTTGGAAAGGCGCACACAGGTCCCACAGTTGACTGTGCATGTCAGAGCAAAAACCAAGCCATGCGGTTGAAGGAATTGTCCGTAGAGCTCCAAGACACAATTGTCTCGAGGCACAGATCTGGGGAAGGGTACCAAAACATGTTTGAAGCATTGAACATAGTGGCCTCAATTGTTCTTAAAAGGAAGAAGTTTGGAACCACCAAGACTCCTAGAGCTGGCCGCCCAGCCAAACTAAGCAATCGGGGGAGAAGGGCCTTGGTCAGGGTGGTGACCAAGAACCGGATGGTCACTCTGACAGAGCTCCAGAGTTCATCTGTGGAGATGAGAGAACCTTCCAGAAAGACAACCAATCTCTGTAGCCCTTTATGGTAGAGTGGCCACTCCTCAGTAAAAGGCACATGACAGCCCACTTGGAGTTTGCCAAAAGGCACCTAAAGAAGGGAAAGGGGGATACCTAGTCAGTTGTCCAACTGAAAGTACTGAACTGAAATGTGTATTCTGCATTTAACCCAATCCCTCTGAACCAGAGGAGCGGGGGGGGGGGGCTGCCTTAATTGACAACCATGTCTTTGGCGCCAAGGGAACAGTGGTTTAACTGCCTTGTTCAGGGGCAGAACGACAGATTTTTACCTTGTCAGCTTGGGGATTCGATCCAGCAACCTTCCGTTTAATGGCTCAGCACACTAACCGCTAGGCTACCTGCAGACCATGAGAAACAAGATTCTCTGGTCTGATGAATTCAAGATTGAACTTTTGGCCTGAATACCATGTGTCACATCTGGAGGAAACCTGGCACCATCCCTACGGTGAAGCATGGTGGTGGCAGTGTCATGCTGTGGGGATGCTTTTCAGTGGCAGGGACTGGGACACTAGGCAGGATTGAGGCAAAGATGAACAGAGCAAAGTAGAGAGATCCTTGATGAAAACCTGCTTCTGACTGGGGCGAAGGTTCTCCTTCCAACAGGACAACGCAGGAGAAGCTTCAGGACAAGTCTCTGAATGTCCTTGAGTGGCCCAGACAGAGCCCGGACTTGAACTTGATCGAACAACTGGAGATACCTGAAAGTAGCTGTGCAGCGACACTCCCCATCCAACCTGACAGAGCTTGAGAGGATCTGCAGAGAAGAATAGGAGAAGCTCCCTAAATACAGGCGTGTCAAGCTGATAGCGTCATACCCAAGCAGACTCGAGGCTGTAATCACTGTCAAAGGTGCTTCAACAAAGTACTTTGTAAAGGGTCTGAAAATTACATTAATTATGATATTTCATTTTTTGAAAAACCGTTAAAAAATATCAACCTGTTTTTGCTTTGTCATTATGGGGTAGTGTGTGTAGATTTATGAAAAAAACAAACAATTGAATCAATTTCAGAATAAGGCTGTTACGTAACAAAATGTGCAAAAAGTCAAGGGGTCTTTATACTTTCCGAATGCACTGTATGTATTTTGTCACACATTCTAACTATTTTTAAAGTGAGATTTCCAATGCACTTTGTCTTGATCTGGTTTTATATGTGCCATTTACAAGATTAAAAGGTATCAATGAGTAGAACACCTCTAAATTAAATAGTACTGCTCCTTTTTCATAAGTGCATTAACACCAAATTGAACACCATTGGAGACTGTACAGGTAAGGACTGTTTAGCAGGCAGAAAATGGTGCCCAATATTCATTCAATATCAGGGTTTATGAATGCATACCTGGTCCAGCTCTCTCTGTGTCTCCTCCTCCATCCGGCGGATGTCATCCATGGTTAGGTTCACCCAACGGTCTAGCCAGCAGAAGAGCTGCCGATGGAAATTAGTGAAGAGGCGCTTCTCTTGCTGCTCCAGGAGGGGGAGGGATGGAGGGCAGAAGAGGGGATATGAGTGTGGTGAGATAGATATATTCTTATGGAACTCTTTTTCTAATTGTCATTGCACTGATCTTAAAGTGACTAGGTACAAACCAGTCTAATGACGACCTTTTACCCTATTGTCTTCACCGGTCAAGTTTTTTCCAATCAGTACAGATGAAAGGGAAGAGACAATGAGAGGATGTGTTTAAGCAATCGAGAGAGCAGTCATACAAATTGCCGTTAAGCCCAAACCCAGCCAGAAGTTGGCTCTTAATCCAATTGAGACATTCAACTGCATTTATCTTGCTCCATGTTATACCAGCACTAATGTATGTGCCATTTTGGAATGTTGAGTGAAATACTGTTGAAATTCTGTTTTATCACATACATTGTCAATTTGAACAATTTAACCCATTAGGGAAATATTTGTATTGTACAGCAGTATACAATAAAACCCTCCTCCCCCTGTTGAGAACCAAACAACTACTGCAGAGTAGAGCAGAGGTGTAAATGTGGATACCTTTTTTTAACCATGTGACTTTGTGGTATTTAGGCAGTGACATGGTCAAATAAAACCAAAAATGTTTTGGGTTACTGCTATCATGTAGACTCAAGTCACACAGATAGATGGTTCGAGTTAATATACAAGACAGGATCATCAGAACTAAACAATAAATACATGCGTATACACATACATTTACATCAGTGTTTCCCAACCCTGGTCCTCGAGTACCCCCAACAGTACACGTTTACTATTAAAGCCAATAGAAACGCATTGAAGAACACATTTGTACATGACAAAAACAGGTCAATCAAAAACAAATCAGAAGGAATCTGATTTTTAAGTGTCTAAGTGTATATCTAAGAAAACTCAGAGGGAACATTTTTGTTTGGTCACATTATTATGACACTTCGTGACACTTTTTACCACACATTGTGCCCTTTTTACAGCCTGGTACTGGGTTACGTTTAAATGACTACCCTGAAGCTTGTGTGCATCGCAGAGCAACACAACCAACACCTTTGTGTTCGTGAGAGTCTCCATTTACGATATTGGTGAGTCGGTTATGTGAGAAGACCTCTTCAAAATGATGACGTCTGCGACAGAGTTCAGAGGACTGCCGTAAAACTCTTGGTTGTAGATGTGGCCATAAGCCAAAATCCATTGGCGGATGGTGTTGGTACTATTTGAGTATTTAAAACCTTTGTTACCGGAATTATTCGTTTTAACTTAGACTGGCTTACCCCGGCCTCAGACCATTTTAATAATATTTGTCTTGACTTTAACCTGACTCAACTGATTGCAAAACCCACACGGATGAATGTAAAAAAAATCAAGCAAATGCCTCACTGAATGGGGGCTCTCTGTCAGAATTAGGTCCAAAGTACTTGTCCAGTGATGCCTTTGCTAATTATCTCAGGGATCACTGTTCTATAAAAACAGGTCCGGTCCTTCGTTACATAGCAGAAAACAAATCATTCCGTCAACACTCATTCCGGTTATTGGCTATGGCGATATCATCTATATATAAATGCAGCTGCCACTGTATTGAAGCCATTGGATGCAGTTGATCATAGCGCATTGCGCTTTATTACGGGTGATAGGTTCAGTACACATTGGATTTTGAATCAGAAAGTAGCCTGGCTCCCTTTGAAGTCTTGTAGATCGATGTATTGCATTATTTTTGTTTATAAAGCCCTCTTGCATAAACTTCTGCCATACCTTACCTCATTCTAACTTTCAGACGTAGAAGTTACCAGACCCGGATTCAGGGATGTCTAACCCTGTATACTAGGCAGTGTCAGAGGAAGGCCCACCTGGACTATTTACATTGACACCCCGCCCTTTGTTTTTACACTGCTGCTACTCGCTGTTTATTATCTATGCATAGTCACTTTACAAATTACCTCGACCAACCCCTCACATTATATAGTGCCGGAAGGGATGGGCTCTTAACCAACTGTGCTATTTCGCATTGTTTTTAACTTATGTTGTACATAATGTTGCTGCTACCATAGTTATTTTACTGCTGCTCTTTAATTATTTTAGACTTTTATCAATAATTTTTTGTGGTATTTTTCTTAAAACTGCATTGTTGGTTAAGGGCATGTAAGTAAGCATTTCACTGTTGTATTTGGCGCATGTGACAAACACAATTTGATTGACTCGGTACCAGTGCCCCCATGTATATAGCCTCGTTATTGTTATGTTGTAGATTTTTTTTTAAACTTTAGTTTATATTTTATTAACGCAATTTCTTGAACTGCATTGTTGGTTAAAACCTGTTGTGTGTATGGGGCAGTATTGATGAAAAACGTACCCAAATGAAACTGCCTATTTCTCAGGCACAGAATATGTATATAATTGTCAGATTAGGATAGAAAACTCTAAAGTTTCCAAAACTGTCAAAATATTGTCTGTGAGTATAACAGAACTGATATTGCAGGCGAAAACTTGAGGAAAATCCAACCCGGAAGTGCTGTTTTTCCTGAAAGCTCTCTGTTCCATTTCATGAAAATGTAATCTTTTTTTTTTAATTTAATTTGAATTTGGCGCTCTGCAATTCAGTGGATGTTGACGAAAATGATCCCGGTAACGGGATGGGTGCATCAAGAAGTTAAGGGCTTGTAAGTAAGCATTTCAGGGTAAGGTTATACCTGTTATATTCGGAGCATGTGACAAATAAAATTTGATTTGCTTGTGAATTGTTGCATTATTGACGAGTGAAATGATTATATCACACCATTATTCAACAGTGTAAAATGTTTAACATTAAAAGTTGTTGGCAAAGGTGGCGCAGTGGTCTAAGGCACTGCGTAGCTGTATCACTAGAGAATCTGGTTCAAGTCCAGGCTCTGTCACAGCCGGCCGTGACCAGGAGACTCATGGGGTCTCAATTGGCCCAGCGTTGTCCAGGTTAGGGGAGGGTCTGGCCGGCAGGGATGTTCTTGTCCCATCGCGCACTAGTGACTCCCGTGGCGGGCCAGGCGCAATGCACACTGACTTAGTCGCCAGGTGTACGGTGTTTACTCCAACACATTAGTGCGGCTGGCTTCCGGGTTAAGCGGGCATTGTGTCAAGAAGCAGCGCAGCTTGGCTGGGTTGTGTTTCGGAGGACGCAGGGGTCTCGACATTGGCTTCTCCCGAGTCCGTACGGGAGTTGCAGAGATGGGACAGGACTGACTACCAAGTGGGGAGAAAAAGGGGTAAAAAAAAAAAGTGTACAAAAAAAAAGACAAAATAAAAACAAAAACACTACGGTGATGTTCACTGTAAATTTGAGCTGCGCAGCAAGAATCTTGCATTGCCAAGCCACATCCAAAAGGTAAGAAAAGGTGGTAATTTCAATATAAAAGTTTAAAATCTGGGGATCTACGAAGAAGACGGTGCAGCAACAAGTCTAGTGAATGTAATGATGCTCTTAGCTCTTCTAAGCTCTTACCTTGTGAATAAAGTTCTCCACTCGTCCCTGCAGCCCCCACCAGCGGAAATGCACCGTTACAAGCTTATAGGCAGTCATATAGGGACAGTTAATGTTGTGGAGCTCCTTCTACACAGTAAAAGAGAGATTGAACAGACAAACAAGGGGAGGAATGAGAGAGGCAAAGGATACCCAGATTTAACATGTAAATCACTTTTCTATTCAATGCTAGATTGGGAAAACAAATATGCCTCTTTTACTTTGAAAATGTCACGCTGCCTTTATGATACATAAAATCTATGGTAAAATATGGTAAATTAAAACAGAACAAGTGTAATTTCAGACATGCCTTCCATCCTGGTCCCAGGGGTCCTCTTCCAGTTTTCTCAGAATGGAAGATGGCTGGGTCTTCCTCTGGCTTATAGTCCTACATATGAAAACAGAGAAAAAGTATTTAATATGTATACATTTTACATATAGACTACAGTATGCATAGAATAAGGAATTAGACATGAACCTTCTTAAATGGTATAAAAAGTCAAACATTTTGGTCAGGGAGTTAATCAACTATGGTTTGCCAGTGCTGTGATAAATACTTCAAATTAACACATTTGTTATCTGCACTGTATGTTTATTAGCTAGCCAGACAGGAATGGAATCATTCTTCTAAAACTATGAAATCCTTAAGAGTCTATTGACACACCCATGTGTCAATCTTAAGCAACAAAAAAAGTCCCATCAAAATCCTTCAGCTTATGCTAGAGATATTTGTTTTTCGCATGCACTACGTCTCAATCCACCACATCAGCCTATTGTCGGCCTTCTGCATCTGCGGTGGAAGATGGCCGAGCTATAGCGGTGTTTAACAGACCATGGGTCTTCTGACAAAGACATCTGTAGCGTCCAAACAGTCTACAAACTAAACTACGTCCACTCTATGGAAAGATGAGACCCCTTCAAGCCCCACGAAACTCGTCTGAAGGTAACCCATACAAATAAATGGAAGTATGGAGGTAGTTTAAGGCGAACAAAAATAATGGGGTTAAATGTGTGCAAAAAAAGACAAGCTTAGGAAATATTACATCTCCTAGATATAGGACAGACACTTTAAAACCATATGATTTATTTTTTTGACTGTCTTCTTGTGTTATTCAATGCGTTTCTATGGACTATAGTAGTAAAGGTCAAATTCATAATTTTTGTTATACCTAGAAGTCTAGATCAAATAGCTAAATGATCCATGGTATGAATAGGGCTGTTAGAGACATGACCGCAGTCAAATTCCACATGACAATATTCTCATGGCTTCTGGAAGGAAATGCTGTCGGAATGCTCAACAGGTGTCGCTCATTCAGCCGACAAACTTTCAACCGATTCTCCCCATTAAGCAACGCGTCGGAGTCAGAGGCCAAGCCTTCTCTGGTCTCTCCTCCACAAGTTACAGGGTCTGAGCCGCCAAAGCCTCCCACCATTAGGGCTGACAAATTGAAAACCCTAGTCCTTAGCGACTCCATTACCTGCAGTATCAGACTTAAAAAGAATCATCCAGCGATCATACACTGTTTACCAGGGGGCAGGGCTACCGACGTAAAGGCTAATCAGAAGATGATGCTGGCTAATACCCTGACTACACCGCTCGCGTTGCAAAATACATTTAGGAATATATATGAGTAATTGTCTCTGGCCCCCTGCCAGTTAGGGGGAGTGATGAGCTCTACAGCAGTCTCACAACTCAATCGCTGGTTGAAAACTTTTCTGCCCCTCCCAAAAATATAGAATTTGTAGATAATTGGCCCTCTTTCTGGGACTCACCCACAAACAAGACCAAGCCTGGCCTGCTGAGGAGTGACGGACTCCATCCTAGCTGGAGGGGTGCTCTCATCTTACCTATGAACAGACAGGGCTCTAACTCCTCTAGCTCCACAATGAGATAGCCAGCTTGCCAGCTTAGTGGAGTCTGCCACTAGCAGTCAGTGTAGTAAGCTCAGCTATCCCCATTGAGACCATGTCTGTGCCTCGATCTAGGTTGGACAAAACTAAACACGGCAGTGTTCGCCTTAGCAATCTCACTGGAATAAAGACCTCCATTCCTGGCATTATTGAAAGAGGATTGTGATATCTCACATCTCAAAATAGGGCCACTTAATGTTAGATCCCTCACTTCCAAGGCAGTTATAGTCAATTAACTAATCATAATCTTGATGTGATTGGCGTGACAAACATGGTTTACGGCTGATTAATTTACTGTGTTAAATGAGGCCTCACCTCCTGGTTACACTAGTGACCATATCCCCCAAGCATCCCGCAAAGGCGGAGGTGTTACTAACATTTACGATAGCAAATTTCAATTTACAAAAAAGACAGCATTTTCATCTTTTGAGCTTCTAGTCATGAAATCTATGCAGCCTACTCAATCACTTTTTATAGCTACTGTTTTCAGGTGTCCTGGGCCGTACACAGCGTTCCTCACTGAGTTCCCTGAATTCCTAAATCGGACCTTGTTGTCACGGCAGATAGACATTTTTGGTGACTTTAAAATTCACATGGAAAAGTCCACAGACCCACTCCAAAAGGCTTTTGGAGGCATCATCAACTCAGTGGGTTTTGTCCAACATGTCTCTGGACCTACTTACTGCCACAGTCATACTCTGGACCCAGTTTTGTCCCGTGGAATAAATATAGTGATCTTCATGTTTTTCCTCATAATCCTGGGACTATCGGACCACCAATTTATTACGTTGGCAATCGCAACAAATAATCTGCCTAGACCCCAACCAAGGATCATCAAAAGCCAGTAGTCTAATCTATAAGTGGCAAAAGCATGGATGAACTTTTCTGCATCATTTTTGGACTAAGGTTCAGATTTTTGCAATGTTATGAAGATGGAAAAAAGTTGTCCTTGAAATAGTCTTGATATGTTCATCAAAATAGAGATCAGGGTCCAGAGTAACGCCGAGGTCCTTCATAGTTTTATTTGAGACAGTACAACCATCAAGGTTGTCAGATCCAACAGAAGATCTCTGTTTCTTAGGACCTAGAACTAGCAAGTTTCAAAGTAAAACATTTGCCGCCATCCACTTCCTTATGTCTGAAACACAGGCTTCCAGGGAGGGCAATTTTGGTACTTCACCATGTTTCATGGAAATATACAGCTGTGTATCGTCCGCATAGCAGTGAAAGTTAACATTATGTTTCCGTTTGATATCACCAAGAGGTAAAATGTAGTGAAACAATAGTAGTCCTCAAACGGAACCTTAAGGAACACCGAAACATACAGTTGATTTGTCAGAGGACAAACCATCCACAAACTGATATCTTTCCGACAGTTATGATCTAAACCAGGCCAGAACTTGTCCATGTAGACCAATTTGGGTTTCCAATCTCTCAAAAGAATGTTGGTGTCGATGGTGTCAAAAGCAGGGACTAAGGTCTAGGACAGATGCAGAGCCTTGATCTGACGCCATTAAAATGTAATTTATTACCTTCACGAGTGCAGTCTCAGTGCTATGATGGGGTCTAAAACCAGACTGAAGTGTTTCGTATATTATTTGTCTTCAGGAAGGCACGGAGTTGCTGTGCAACAGCCTTTTTAACTTTTATTTAACTTGATCCTAGGTCCTGGCAGTGTTGTGCAGATTCAGGACAACTGAGCTTTGGATAAATGCACAGATTTAAAGAGGAATCTAATTTGCATTCTAATGATCATGATCTTTTTGTCAAAGAAGTTCATGAATGTATCACTGCTGAAGTGAAAGCCATCCTCTCTTGGGGATTGCTTTTTAGTTAGCTTTGCGACAGTATCAAAAATAGTGAGGGATTCTGATCAGTGTTGCAGCTCAGACACTTCATTCAGGATAAATGTAATTAGCCTGCCCCGGAGCAGGTTAGTTCTGAAGCATTTGTTGCCATAGAAATGTACCTGGCTAAAAGGTGAGACACTTTTGTGGTACCAGTTACCCTGAATTTTGTATTTATCACAATCCCCGCTGTTTGGTGCACACATTTGTTTACATTCCTGTTAGTGAGAATTTCTCCTTTTCCAAAATAATCCATCCACTTGACAGGTGTGGCAGATCAAGAAGCTGATTAAACAGCATGATCATTACACAGGTGCACCTTGTGTTGGGGACAATAAAAGGCCACTCTAAAAAGGTGTACTTTGGTTGCACCACACATTGTAATGCTGACTGCAGGATGTCCACCTCAGCTGTTGCCAGAAAATGTTATGTTAATTTCTCTACCATAAGCCACCTCCGTCGTTTTAGAGAATTTGGCAATACGTCCAAATAATTCGTTATGACGCTGGCCCTGAATCCCTTTGAAAACTTGTCGTTTGAATTGAAGAGGACAAGGCTGACAAGGCCGTTGAAGGCCGTTTAGTCGTGATAACCCTGAAAAAAAGCAACTGCTACAGCCAAGTTTGCTACTATGCACTCAAATGGTAAGACAAAGTGGCCCTGACACATGAATATTGCACCTCTGCTGGATTTCAAATTAGACATTTTTCAGTTTAATTGTGCTGCCCAGTAAACAACTGTTTACTGTTAAGTTTGGAACCACCTCTTCAATGTTGGGTGATTATCGTCATCGCAACTTTAGCCTAAATGAAATGACATACATTTTTTTATGATATTTAACTTTTAAATTTGTCTCATCTTTACTGTTGATTGACTTACAGGTACAAGAAGAATGAATGGCTTTGTCAGGTTCATAAAAAAGATAAAATATTTATATTTAATAAGTCTATAAATTTGACAGCAGCACCCAGGTTGAAGATCCCTGCAGCTATACATTGTTCATTTACAAAATCATGACATCAAAAACAAACAGAACAAGAGGTTTGATGTAAGAGTGGTCCTAGCCTCGTTATGTAATTTTCAACAATTAAGGAATGCATTTCATTTCTTGAAGTTACAAATCAGCAACAGGACATTTTATGGTTTTAAAAATCAATTTTAAACACAAATAATTAATTTTCTCTAGAGGGGGACTCTAAAAAAGGAACTTACCACATCATCAACTTGTGATCGGTCAGCGATGTCAATTGGAACAACCTCAGCCTCCTCCCATTCCTCTGGGGAAAGACCATGGGGCTTCAAAGAGAAAGTGAGGGGGACATACTGTTAACACGTTTCCACTGGTGTAATAACAGAATAGGACAAAAAGTGACATCACATTATACCTTGATAAATGCAACAGAGTTTATTATCTCTACCAATATATTCTGCATGAATTTATGCAAAGGCATTACAAATTGAGAAGATTCTGAATTTCAGAATGATATTTAGTTTTATTATTGCCCAATCCCAATACTGTGTTGAGTCTAAATTAGTGTAATAATTACTTGAAAAAAAAATCTCACATTTTCTGTGGTCCCCATGTCTAGTTTGTGCCAGGTCTCAATCTTAATGAAAAAGTCATCCTTCATGTATTCATTCTGCGAAAATAAAACTAAGTTAAAATGTCTGCATAATGTATACACGCACACTGTAAACAAAAATAAGGTAATATAAATTAAAAACACTTACGGTCACAACTGCATAATCCCAGATTTAGAGCAAGACGAACAGGGTACAGAGGGGAAAAAGAGAAAAGAAGTAGGAAGATCTGTGATAATAGAACATTAAGGATGTTCCTACTAAAACTTTAACATGACAGTAGAATTAGCCACACATACAAAATCCAAGCTATAAATCAAATACAAGTTATTTTTAAAGCTAGATACACCAAAGTTGGTGCACATATTCTTACTATAAGTGCTGTGCTTCTAAATCAAGTTAGATTGGATCGTGCCCATCTCTCCCATTTATTTGGGATTGAGGTTTATAGCGGGATCTAAACTCATCAAAAATGAAACATCACATTTTTAGGACCCTGTCTTTCAAAGGATTCATAAAAATCCAAATAACTTCACAGATCTTCAAAGTAAAGGGTTTAAACACTGTTTCCCATGCTTGTTCAAAGAACCATAAACAATTATTGAACATGCACCTGTCGAACAGTCGTTAAGACACTAACAGCTTACAGACAGTAGACAATTAAGGTCACAGTTATGAAAACTTAGGACATTAAAAGAGGCCATTCTACGGACTCTGAAACATATCAAAAGAAAGATGCCCAGGGTCCCTGCTCACCTGCGTGAACATGCCTTAGGCATGATGCAAACAGGCATGAGGACTGCAGATGTGGCCAGAACAATAAAATTGCAATGTCCGTACTGTGAGAAGCCTAAGACAGCACTACAGGGAGACAGGATGGACAGCTGATCGTCCTCGCAGCGGCAGACCATGTGTAACAACACGTGCACAGGATAGATATATTCGAATATCACACCTGCGGGACAGGTGCAGGATGGTAACAACAACTGCCTGAATTACACCAGGAACGCACAATCCCATCATCAGTGCTCAGACTGTCCGCAATAGGCTGAGAGAGGCTGGAATGAGGGCTTGCAGGCCTGTTGTAAAGCAGGTCCTCACCAGACATCACCGGCAACAACGTCGCCTATGGGCACAAACCCACCGTCGCTGGACCAGACAGGACTGGCAAAAAGTGCTGTTCACTGACGAGTCGCGGTTTTGTCTCACCAGGGGTGATGGTCGGATTCGCGTTTATTGTCAAAGGAATGAGCATTACACCAAGGCCTGTACTCTGGAGAGGGATCGATTTGGAGAGTCCATCATGGTCTGGGGCGGTGTGTCACAGCCTCATCGGACTGAGCTTGTTGCAATCTCAACGCTGTGCGTTACAGGGAAGACAGACATCCTCCTCCCTAATGTGGTACCCTTCCTGCAGGCTCATCCTGACATGACCCTCCAGCATGACAATGCCACCAGCCATACTGCTCATTCTGTGCTGGATTTTCTGACAGGAATGTAAGTGTTCTGCCGTGGCCAGTGAAGAGCCCAGATCTTTCCCCCAGAAATGTCCGGGAACTTGCAGGTGCCTTGGTGGAAGAGTGGGGAAACATTTCACAGCAAGAACTGGCAAATCTGGTGCAGTCCATGAGGAGGAGATGCAGTGTCGTACTTAATGCAGCTGATGGCCACACCAGATACTGACTGTAACTTTTGATTTTGACACCTTCCCCCTATGTTCAGGGACATATTATTCCATTTCTGTTAGTCACATGTCTGTGGAACTTGTTCAGTTTATGTCTCAGCTGTTAAATCATGTTATGTTCCTACAAATATTTACACATGTTAAGTTTGCTGAAAATAAGTTGAGTGAGAGTTTCTTTTTTTGCTGAGTTAAGATAATAGTAATTCAAAAATCATGTTAAACACTATTATTGCACACAGTGTGAGTCCATGCCACTTATTATGGGACTTGTTAAACACATTTTTACTCCTGAACTTATTTAGGCTTGCCATAACAAAGGTGTTGGATACTTGACACACGACATTTCAGCTTTTCATTTAATTAATTTGTTTGAAAAAATTCCACTTATACATTATGGGGTATTGTGTGTAGGCCAGTGACAATCAATTTTAAATACAGGCTATAACAACAAAATGCAGAAAAAGTTGAGGTGTGTGAACACTTTCTGAAGGCTCTGTATAAGCTAACTCATTACAGACCGTTCCTCATCAGTTCTGTCACTGCTCCATCATGTGTGTGCCACAGACACTTAAGTCCTGCATCGGGTCGTATACCCACAGTTCTCCATGGGTGATCAGCAAAAAAAAAAAAGAATCCACTGGTTGGTGGAATGTAGAGGTCGACCGATAATGATTTTTCAACGCCAATACCGATTATTGGAGGAACAAAAAAAGCCGATACCGATTAATCGGACGCTTTTTATTTATTTATTTGTAATAATGACAATTACAACAATACTGAATAAACACTTATTTTAATATAATACATCAATAAAATCAATTTAGCCTCAAATAAATAATGAAACATGTTCAATTTGGTTTAAATACTGCAAAAACAAAGTAAGAGTGCAATATGTGCCATGTAAGAAAGCTAACATTTCAGTTCCTTGCTCAGAACATATGAAAGCTGGTGGTTCCTTTTAACATGAGTCTTCAATATACCCAGGTAAGAAGTTTTAGGTTGCAGTTATTATAGGAATTATAAGACTCTCTATACCATTTGTATTTCATTAACCTTTGACAATTGGATGTTCTTATAGGCACTTTAGTATTTCCAGTGTAACAGTATAGCTTCCGTCCGTCTCCTCGCTCCTACCTGGGCTCGAACCGGGAACAGAAAGACAACAGCCACCTTCAAAGCAGCATTACCCATCGCTCCACAGAAGCCGTGGCCCTTGCAGGGCAAGGGGAACAACCACTCCAAGTCTCAGAGCGAGTGACGTTTGAAACGCTATTAGAGCGTACCCCGCTAAACTATTTGATTATCTAAACGATATTGAATGTAAGGGTAGGCCTATTGTTTTGTCGATTATAGGCTTTCATTAGGTAAGAAGGCTAATTAGAAAGCTATTTTTCTAATGTGATTTGAGTGATACATTATGAAAAGATTTTGTTCTTAATTCATGGCATGGTTTCCTTTTATGCAAATGTTGAATAGACAGGCAGACAAGTTTATTCAAGCAAGAAAGAACAGTAGAAATAATAATTATTATAATAAGGCCTACTACTCTGGAGTCATATAAACAATTAAACAAATTGATGTTATATGACAGGTAACAGACCAGCTCTCATAATAATTATGTGTGTCAGGTTGCAAATAAAAAAAAATCTGTCCCGATGTCTGGTATCGGGCTCGGAATTGATGTGGCCGGCGTGGAAAACACTGACCAGTATAGGACTCCAACATACACACCTGTTCCACGCAGAAGCTCCACCATAAGGAATATTAGAACAGATCTGCCTGCACTTAGCCTCTGCCCAGGCATTATGCTTAGTCATGATTCGTCCAGGTGGCGCATTCGATTTTGAGCAAAACTTTTGTTAAAGCAGTTTGTTTTTCACACATTTTTGGGTTACGATTACCATCCTATATCACAATGTTTTATGGGTACATTATCACGATAGGACAAACCTATAGATGACTGCTTTTTTCGAGAAGAAATTGTGACCACAGAAAACCAGATGCTATGAATATTATTCACTTGAGCAGGAAACTCAATCAAACCCCTCTCACACACACACACACAGTCCTGAACACTCACTGGTGCGACAATAGGGGTAGGCATTCCAAGCTTTCTCGTGGAAGACAAGGGCTCCCTCTGGAGCAAACATCTGGATGAAACTGGGTACCTTGCTGTAAGAGTGAGAGGATAGAATAGATTCAATCATGCAATAAAAACAGTTATGAGTTATTGTTTTAACACAAAATGTCCTCCAAGTAGGGTTCTTATACTTTCAACACAGGTGGAAAGAATCAAAACAATCAGTAAATATTTTATTTTTTATAGGTCGCTAATAGTAAAAGTAATTGAAAGTTCTACATACTCAACTAGCTAGCTACCCTCTGACTGAAGCCATTTTCCAGTGACAATGGTTTGTTCTGTATTGGGATTTCCATTGAACCATTTTTATGCAAAGTCCTCTTGTACCCCAAAACTTACTTGAACTGCAAAGCATGTATTGGGGACCAGCGTTTATCACCGTTTGAGGTGTGGAAAGCCCAGCTCACCCCTTTATGATGTGATTTTCTCAGTCTACAAGTTGACAAAAAAAAGCTACTCATAATAGGTTGTGTTCAATATACTGCAACTGTTACAAAAGGGGGGAAGTGATCATTTCTCTCTGGCTACAGATTTGCATTTTGACAGACAGGAAAAATGTGTGAATGTGTAATTACACATTAACCCGGCGCTTAGTAGAGACCATTTATTTTTATAAAATTAGAAAACATATACCCAGCACTTGACATGGTTGGATAGAATTAGAGTAGGCCTAATAATCACACGGATGATGTTAAGCCAAGTGATATACAGATTAGTGTTTTCTTTATTATGAGGGATACAAAAGTATATTGAAAGCAGGTGCTTTGACACAGGTGTGGTTCCTGAGTCAATTAAACAATTAACATCTCATTATGATTAGAGTCATGTATTAAAACAGCCAGTTGCCCATTATTTTTTGGCAACCATGGCTAGAAGAGATCTGTGACTTTAAGAGGGGTCTCAAAGGAGTATAAAGGGTTTAAAGGTTGTGTGTGTCTCAGTCACCAGATCCTAACCCAATGTAACTTTTTGCCTGTGATAGTTTTCCACCACCACCAAAACACCAAATGGTGGAATTTCTCCAGGAATAATTGTGTTGCATCCCTCCTATAGAGTCCCAGACACTTGTAGAATCTATGCCAAGAGGCAATGAAGCTGTTCTGTCGGCTCGTGGTGGCCAAAAGCCCTATTAAGACACTTTTTGTTGGCGTTTCCTTTACTTTGGCAGTTACCTACATATAATGTGCATGATGCAGTGGAAATTGTGATCTATATATTTTAATGGAACTAACAAAGTAAATTTAGAGTCATGTAGTGCTTTGTTGTGTTGGCCTAACAGTGAAGAAAAGCAGAATAAATTACAGAGCTTGGTCATTTCCAATAAGCAGTATGGGTGGGACTCTGTCTATGAGATTGTTTGAAACATGATATGGTGGTTACCACTTCATTATATATCCCCTTAACCATACTCTCATCATGTACACTTACCACTTTCAATCTGTGAAATGTTGGCTAGAGATATTGGAGTGGGCAAGTTTAACCATTTATTAGAAAATGTTCACATGTAGTGTATTGAAACCTAATTCATTTTAAAAATTCTAAAATGTTCAATTCCAACACCTTATTTCACTAGTCTGTAATGTCAACTACTTCTAAACAAATGTATTTTGTAAATGACACTGCTAGCTTAGATGATCTAAAATGATCATTGTAAAATGCCAAAACTGAACTGTTTCACTCCATTTTTCTTGATCTGATTGTAAAAATTAGGTTAGCCTAAAGTTCTTGCTCACCTAATAGGAAAATGTTAATACAGATTGCTACACTTCCATAAAAATTAAATACATTAAATCCCTACCTGTTGAGAAGTATTTACCTCCCTAGCAGAACGCATCTCGCAGTGGTTTTTACACTTTGAAGTAGGCTGATAGTGAAGTAGGCTCATTGCATGCAATAGAAAAAAAGGACAGCAAATGTGTAGGCCAGATCCACCAGATGTATTTTTCCAGAAGTACTCACCTATGTATGTGGTAGATCTTGTGCGTGTATTGGCCTTTCTCTCCATCCTTTTCATATGGTTCATTTCGAAGCACTTCAATACCCTCTCCTCCTCCAGTGTTATTCTTGCTAGCCTCAGCAACAGAGAACAGCTGGCCGACCTGGTACTGTAAATGAGTGAAGACGTTACATAAGTATGCATGTGTAGCTAATGTAGTCAGGCCTCCCACCAGCTTAATCAGTTCACAGCATGAGAAATAAAGACACGGAAGTTGGTATTCGATGTGGTAGATGCTGAAATACACTGAACAAAAACGCAACAATTTCAAAGATTTTACTGAGTATTTTTACTGAGTAGAGTTCATATAAGGAGATCAGTTAACTGAAATACATTCATTAAGTCATAATCTATGGATTTCACATGACTGGGAATACAGATATGCATCAGTTGGTCACAGATACCTTAACAAAAAGGTAGGGGTGTGGATCAGAAAACAAGTCAGTATCGGGCGTGACCAGCATTTGCTTCATGCAGCGCAACATCACCTTACTTACCCTATTTTTTATTGAAGCGTCATGTACACGTTTAAAGTGGCGTTTAAATACAAAACAAAAAACTGACAATACAACTTTCATAACAGTTACATACCAATAAAACAAAAAAGAATGTAAAAAAAGACTAGCCTGCTGGCCTTACTGAGTTGATAGGAACATTAGTCCGAGCTATTTAGGAGGGATATCACACCTGGCACAAATGATTGTCTAGTTCAGTTTTTTCCGCTGAGGGGTGCCCTATACCTGCGCCCAGAGCGGAGTAGTTCAAAGTCCGGGTACAGGGGGTGGCTTGGGTCGAAAATGATTTTGTGAGCCTTGCAGAGAGCCCTGACCTTAAAGATCTCACCCAGGCCTGTCTGTGTGACTCCAAATACCTTGCTTGCTGTGGTGATAATCCTTCTCAGCATATTTATCTGGCTGACAGTGGCATTGCCAAACCAACAAACAATACAAAAATTTCAAATACTCTCAATGAAAAATTTGTAAAATAGAGATTTGTAAAATCTCCTTCGCTTAGGGCTCTATTTTTGGCTGCCAAAGGCACATTAGTTTGCAATTTCATTATGCAAAACCTGGCATTTTTCAGCACTAAATGTAAATGCCCCACTCGCATTTACCTGTCTAACAACAGCTCACTTGCACTGTCGTGTGAGGGGGCAATATTTGAGATGTGTCCTTAAAAACATGAGCAAAAGTGACAATTTCATGCAGCACTAATGGGAAGTTAAGACTCACAAAAAGCAGGTCTTAGCAGTAATGCAGTTGATGACAGCATGGATTTTGAGAGCAGAAGTGCAGCCTATCCAGCCGTGACGCACAGCGAGTGCCCATTGGAGATCAAATTCAAATCAAATGTATTGTTCTCATAAACATATTTAGCAAAGTTATTGCGGGTGCAGCGAAATGCTTGTGTCCCTAGCTCCAACAGTGCAGTAGTAGTGTTTCATTATTAAAGTGAATTTTATGCAGGTGAATCTCATATTTAGAAACTATTGGATTCCACCCCTCCCCATTTTATTTAATTAAGAACCAAGTATAGCCTCCCCTCCCCTTAATCAAGGCTGGTTTAGCAGCATCATATAGGTGTCGATTTATCCCGGCCATTAGCCAACTAGCCTATGAATAAATTAGTTTTACTGAGCGTACTTTGAAATATTTGTAAATTTGTCCTCATGCTTTTTCATTATTCAAAATTGACATACTTGCATACTTCATTTAGCTTGCTAGAGTAGGCTTTCCATCCCCATTTTCAAAGAGGGCCACTCGTCCAATTACCAAAGACACGCACACTCCTCCGAACTATTCAAACCTCATAGGCAATGATACAATTGACAGGAGCTAGTTTGTACGTGCGAATATAATGCATAAAGACATTTAGGCCAACATGTGCACACATGCCATTGAAGGAGATAAGCAATTTATGATATCATGCTTCTGACCCGATTCTAATTAGAAAGGGTTCTTGGTTTTAAAAAATTATTACGAATATTCACCATCCATGGGTTTATTGTGATGAAGTAGGCTGCTACATGGCTCGATGCAATGCAATTTCATCTGCTATTTCTGGAGTGCAAATATTAAAATCGGTAAGATGGGTCCATAATGTTTATAAACATTACATTTGCAAGTAGTACAACAGTGAGTGGACAAGTCCCCTTTATATTGTATCTTTATCCTGCTACTGTGAAAAAGGGAGAAATTACAGCACCTGTAAATGTATTTACACTTATCATATTTAAAACATGTCATTTAGTTTTCATTCGAATTATATAGTCTTTAGGCTTTATCAATAGCCTATTGAATTTAAATCATGCTTATTGACTACATTTGGCATGTCCATGTCCAGACTGCAATTAACAGTAGGCCTAGACCAGAAATCAGTGAAAATGCCATAGCCTATTTAACAATGTATGTCCATATTGAAACAATGCAATTAGAACTACAGTTGAAGTCGGAAGTTTACATACACCTTAGACAAATATATTTAAACTCCGTTTTTCACAATTCCCGACATTTAATCCCAGTAAAAATTCCCTGTCTTAGGATCACCACTTTATTTTAAGAATGTGAAAAGAATGATTTATTTCAGCTTTTTCTTCTTTCATCACATTCCCAGTGGGTTAGGTCAGAAGTTTACATACACTCACTTAGTATTTGGTAGCATTGCCTTTAAATTGATTAACTTGGGTCAAACGTTTCATGTAGCCTTCCACAAGCTTCCCACAATAAGTTGGGTGAACTTTGTCCCATTCCTCCTGGCAGAGCTGGTGTAACTGAGTCAGGTTTGTAGGCCTCCTCGCTCGCACACGCTTTTTCAGTTCTGCCACTCCAATACCTTGACTTTGTTGTCCTTAAGCCATTTGGGAAGTATGCTTGGAGTCATTGTCAATTTGGAAGACCCATTTGCAACCAAGCTTTAACTTCCTGACTGACATCTGACATGTTTCAATATATCCACATAATTTTCCTGCCTCATAGTGCCATCTATTTTGTGAAGTGCACCAGTCCCTCCTGCAGCAAAGCACCCCCACAACATGACACTGCCACCCCCATGCTTCACGTTGGGATGATGTTCTTCGGCTTGCAAGCCTCCCCCTTTTTCCTCCAACATAACGATGGTTGTCATGGCCAAACAGTTCTATTTGTGTTTCATCCGACCAGAGGACATTTCTACAAAAAGTACAATCTTTGTCACCATGTGCAGTTACAAACTGCAATCTGGCTTTTTTATGGCGGTTTTGGAGCAGTGGCTTCTTCCTTGCTGAGCGGCCTTTCAGTTTATGTAGGACTCGTTTTACTGTGGATATAGATACTTTTGTACCGGTTTCTTCCAGCATCTTCACAAGGTCCTTTGCTGTTGATCTGGGATTGATTTGCACTTCTCACACCAAAGTATGTTCATCTCTAGGAAACAGAACGCGTCTCCTTCCTGAGCGGTATGACGGCTGTGTGGGCCCATGGTGTTTATACTTGTTCATCTGTACAAACAACAGTACACGTGGTACCTTCAGGTGTTTGGAGATTGCTCCCAAGGATGAACCAGACTTGTGGAAGTCTACAATCTTTTTTCTAAAGTTATAAAACTTCTCAACTTGTAAACTAACTTTCGAGAAAATGGCCTTTGAATGTTTTGTATGTTGTGAAGAGCTCTTTGTCTACACTCATTCAGCATTGTTCACAAGCTCTTAAGCTTTAGCCACAACCATCTCATTTCGCTCGTGGAGCGCACACTTCACGCTCTGGCCGATGATTGGATAACATGAAAATAGCCTAACCAGCTCTGCTGACAACAATTTCATTACGCTTTTTTGCAGACGTTTACTGACACCGGCCATATTTAATGGGTTTTGTACACACGTCACGTAACTTTCGCTAACAAACCAGCCAGCTAACGTTAGCTAGTTAAACAACAATGAACAGTGCCAAAAATGCCACAGTGCTGGATACTAACCAAGCTGGTTCAGAAAGTGGAGAGCAACAGTTCCACTCCAAAAAAATTAAAAGCCACGTTCGACAGGATTACCAACACAGACTGACAAGCACAAATAGACAGAAGCCTTCTAAATGGCAGACCGATCCGAAATCATCTCTCAGCATGTCCAGCGACTTATCTCAGCCAATCATGGCTATTGGGAAGGTTCCTGCCCTTTTCTGTTGCTTAACCAACTAGGCTTGTAATTTAACAATTTTATTTGTATTTACAGATGGCATGCAAGTTTGTTATTTAGACACGTGAAAGTTCACATGTTCAATTAGGCATTTCTGACAACATAAAACACATTTTGATAAAACACATTTTATTACATTCAAACGACTCTCCTGTGAAGTCGTGACTTGCGACATATGCCTAGTTTCCTGAATTGGGTCACATATTTAGCCAAGGAGAATGTTTTGATTGGCGAGTGAGGGGTAAGCCTCGACACACCCAAAACTGGTTTATTCATCAAAACCCAGCCCTTTCAAATAAAATCGTATTGGTCACATACACATGATTAGCAGATGTTACTGCGAGTTTAACTTAATGCTTGTGCTTCTAGTTCCGACAGTGCAGCAATATCTAACAAGTCATCTAAGCATAGTTTCCTAAGGACTAGAAGCGAGGTGGCCCTATGTCGGCGCCATCTTGGTAATTTGCGCAACTGCGCCAATAACTGTGGTGGTGAAAATAGCAAAACTATTTGACCCCCCCCAAACCTACAGCGCTACCGCTTAGATTTACCACTGCATTAGGTTTGTTAAAATAGAGGCCATAGAGTTCATCAGGCTGTTTGTGGCCTGTGGAATGTTCTTCCACTCTTCAATGGCTGTGCAAAGATGCTGGATATTGGCAGGAACTGGAACACTGTCGTACACGTCAATCCAGAGCATCCCAAACATGCTCAAAGGGTGACGTGTGTACAGATCCTTGCGACATTGGGCTGTGTATTATCATGTTGAAACATTAGGTGATTGTGGTGGATGAATAGCATGACAATGGCCCCCAGGATCTCATCACAGTGTCTGTGCATTCAAATTGCCATTGTGTTCATTGTCCGTAGCTTATGCCTGCCCATACCATAACCCCACCGCGGGGCACTCTGTTCACAACGTTGACATTAGTAAATCACTTGCCCACACCATGTCGTCTGCCCAGTACAGTTGAAACCAGGATTCATCCATGAAGAGCACACTTCTCCAGCATGCCAGTGGCCATCAAAAGAGAGCATTTGCCCACTGAAGTCGATTATGACAAGCATGCAGATGAGATTCCCTGAGACGTTTTCTGACAGTTTGTGCATAAAATTCTTTGGTTGTGAAAACCCAGTTTCATCAGCTATCCAGGTGGCTGGTCTCAGACAACCCCGCAGGTGAAGAAGATGGATGTGGAGGTCCTGGGCTGGCATGGTTACACGAGGTCTGCGGTTGTGAGGCCAGTTGGACGTACTGTCAAATTCTCTAAAACATTGGAGGCGGCTTATGGTAGAGAAATTAACATGAAATTCTCTGGCAACAGCTCTGTTGGACATTCGTGCAGTCAGCATGCCAAATGCTCGCTCCCTCAAAACATCTGTGGCCTTGTGTTGTGTGACAAAACTGCATATTTCAGAGGCTTTTTATTGTCCCCCAGCACAAGATGCACCTGTATAATTATCATGCTGTTTAATCAGATTCTTGATGCCACACCTGTCAGGTGGATGGATTACCTTGGCAAAGTTGAAATGCTCACTAACAGATCCAAACAAATGTGTGCACAAAATTTGCGATAAATTTTTGTACCTATGTTAACATTTTGGGATCTTATTTCAGCTCATGAAACATTCACCCAACACGTCACGTTTATATTTTTGTTCAGTGTATGTGTTTGACTAAACGAAATATTGAAACCATGCTCTTACCTCTTCAACTGAACAGGGCAACAGCACTTGGCTATCAAGAGATGGGAGGATAAAGAAAACGGACATACAAGTCAATACAATTGGATAAGTAGTTATTGTGTTAACATTAACAGTTTACTCAAATCCACAATATGTTGAGTGAAGTCGGCTATGCGGACCATTGTATGGTATCATCAGCTCGTGCTGTAGTAGATTACATTCCACACGTTAGCATCGCCGCTAGCTTGCTACGAACCAAGGACAGGTTCGAAATTGGCTATCCGTAGAGCCGCTATCCCGTTAGCTATCTAGAGTCAGTGGCTAGATAACGTTAGCTATATTTATACACCAAGTAACGTCAGCTAGCTATCACCGATCATTCAACATTTTAGAAAACCTGTCATCGACTCAAGGAGTGCCATATTGTAGTGATATCTAGCTATGCATGTCCCACAATTGCGAGTTACATTAGCTAGTCTAATAGACAGTCAGTATTATCGAACACAAACATTGACATAGCTTTACTAACTAGCTGAAGCTGGGTGGCTACCGTAGTAGCTAGCCAACGGCTTACGTTACCTCGAACCAAATCACTGCTTCAAATTCCTCATTGCATGAGCTATGTTATGCATTAAATAACATTTTTATATATTGTGGTAACGATTAAGAGTCATGATGGACGCTATGATATAAATAGAATTCGCGTGCATAATGTACTCACTATTCCTTTATGAGTACCATCCCGAACGTGGACTGAACTGCTTATTCTTTAAATTTGTATTGGCGGATCACAACTAAGGCGCATATACCGCCCCCTACTATACTGGATGGCTTGTGTACATCGCCGCGGGCCGCACTGGGTGTCTCGCTTGTGGGCGTGCTGGCAGCATATAGCAGCTTTTCGATTGTGCGTAAAGAATTCAGCATAGCAAGTTTGTATGAAAGTCTCGTTATGAAATGGGCAATTAGTGTAATCCATTTTCCATGTCATGAATTTATTCACAGATAAATAGTAATATGCTCGAAACCGCGCTGGTGACAAACAAACTTTGCTGCTCTGTTTCTAATCGTTCACATGGCTGGGTGAACCTATTCAAGTAAGTAAATACTTTTCAAAAATGTTAAAACAAACGATGTATTATTAGCTAACTAGCTACAGTGCATGCTAACTCAAATGAGCTATCTAGCTAACTTCACATACTGTATAGATAGCTAGCTAAGTGAATGAAATATCACAATATACCTACAGTTGAAGTCGGAAGTTAACATACACCTTAGCCAAATTCATTTTACATTTAAAATCACAATTCCTGACATTTAATCCTAGTAAAAATTCCCAGTCTTAGGTCAGTTAGGATCACCACTTCATTTTAATAATGTGATATGTCAGAATAATAGTAGCGAGAATTATTTATTTCAGCATTTATTTATTTCATCATATGTGGTTCAGAAGTTTACATGCACTCAATTAGTATTTGGTAGCACTGCCTTTTAAATTGTTTAACTTTGGTCAAATGTTTCATGTAGCCTTCCACAAGCTTCCCACAATAAGTTGGGTGAATTTTGGCCCATTCCTCCTGACAGACCTGGTGTAACTGAGTCAGGTTTGTAGGCCTTGTTGCTTGCACACGCTTTTTCAGTTTTGTCCACAAATTTTCTATAAGATTGAGGTCAGGGCTTTGTGATGGCCAATCCAATACCTTGACTTCGTCTTTAAGCCATTTTGCCACAACTTTGGAAGCATTCTTTGGGATCATTGTCCATTTGGAAGACGCATTTGCGACCAAGCTTTATCTTCCTGACTGATGTCTTGAGATGTTGCATCAATACACCCAAATAATTTTCTTTCCTCATGATGCCATCTATTTTGTGAAGTGCACCAGTCCCTCCTGCAGCAAAGCACCCCCACAACATGATGCTGCCACCCCCGTGCTTCACGGTTGGGATGGTGTTCTTTGGCTTGCAAGCATCCCACTTACTACTCCAAACATAATGATGGTCATTATGGCCAAACAGTTCTATTTTTGACCAAAGTATGATTTTTGTCCCCATGTGCTGTTGCAAACCGTAGTCTGGCTTTTTTTATGGTGGTTTTGGAGCAGTTGCTTTTTCCTTGCTGAGCGGCCTTTCAGGTTATGTTGATATAGGACTCATTTTACTGTGGATATAGATACCTTTGTACCTGTTTTGTCCAGCATCTTCACAAGGTCTTTTGCTGCTGTTCTGGGATTTATTTGCACTTTTTGCACCAAAGTACATTCATCTCTAGGAGACAGAACGTGTCTCCTTCCTGAGTGGTATGACTGCTGCTTGTTCCCATGGTGTTTATACTTGCGTATTATTGTTTGTACAGATGAACGTGGTACCTTCAAGTGTTTGGAGATTGCTCCCAAGGATGAATCAGACCTGTGGAGGTCTACAATTTTCTGAGGTCTTGGCTGATTTCTTTTGATTTTCCCATGATGTCAAGAAAAGAGGCACTGAGTTTGAAAGTAGGCCTTGAAATACATCCGCAGGTACACCTGCAATTGACTCAGATGTTGTCAATTTGCCTATCAGAAGCTTCTAAAGCCATGACCTAATTTTCTGGAATTTTCCAAGCTGTTTAAAGGCACTGTCAACTTAGTGTATGTAAACTTCTGACCCACTGGAATTGTGACACAGTGAATTTTAAGTGAAATAATCTGTCTCTAAACAATTGTTGGAAAAATGACTTGTGTCATGCACAAAGAAGATGTCTTAACCGACTTGCCAAAACTATAGTTTGTTAACAAGAAATTTGTGGAGTGGTTGAAAAACAAGTTTTAATGACTCCAACCTAAGTGTATGTAAACTTCCGACTTCAGCTTTAACTTCATATTAGCTAGCTATCTTGATGTATTTATCACTGTAAAAAAACGAACTCCAAATGCAGTTGTAGGTAGCTAGCTAACAGCTATGGAGGAGGGTGAAACGAGAGCAGCCCCAACTGCCGGTAGGCAGTAGGCTATGCTAGATAGGGCAGGTACTTTCGTGTAGTTCCTGTCCCTAGAAGTGAGGATGGAGATAATAGCAACATAATATTCAGTGTGGTGAATTTGACTATTATCAAGTCTGTTTCTTGTGAGGTTTTCTGTCCTCAGATAAAGAGAGCTATGAAAGCCAGTCTACATATGAAGAGGTCCAAATGAAGAGCTGTGGTTCTCAGTCCTGGGGACTCAAAGGGGTGCACATTTTTGGTTTTTCCTTAGCACTGCACAGCTGAATCAAATGATCAACTCATCATCAAGCTTCAAGTGTTATTTATGTATTCATGTGTGACACTATCCTTGATATGATCCTGTTATTGTCACTTGTCACGTGTTATTGAACATGTGTGCCCATGCATCTTTTAATCCAGTGATGTAAATATCTAACAATTGTTTTTCATATTCCAACAGATACCTTGTAACTGGAGATTTCTTCAAAACGATTGCCTACAGTTAATGTGTAGGGCACTGCAAGGTTGGGTGACCAGGGCCATCTGGGACTGCCTACTGGAGGAATTCAGGTGTGTGAAGGCTACCTTTTGTTCTGCATAACTTCATGAGGATGGACACAAGGACCAGGACGGGATCTGCAGCTCACTGCCGTGTGCAAGAGAAGCCTGCTGCGCTGCACGATGTTTCAAGGATTGGGTCCAACAACGCAGCTAGAGTCAAGCTGTGTGCTGGAGATATTCACCTCCTACTTCTTCAAAGAGGGTGCTGTTCCCTGGCAACACCATAGACTACACTATGCACAACCAAAGACTCTTTTAAGAGCCATTCACATTGCAATAAGAGTATTCTTCCATTTACTTAGCTATTTCAACTGCAGTTATTCAATTCCCAGTTTCTCTCCCATTGATTTCTACTTTTCAGGTGAGGGTGCTGTTTAGGTAAGGGTGTGATGTCTCTACAAAAACAACAGGCTCTTTTTAAGAGCCATGCATATTGAAAAATGTAGACACCCTATAACCCACACCTACACACTTGTGTATCAATCTGATTGGTGGAGTGTGTTGTGCAGTAAGCAGGCTCCGGTGTGTTACTGTGACTCCTTCCACTTTCAAAGAATAAGCAAGAGGACCAACCATGGAGAATAGTAAGAGATTTCATTATTTCTATTTACACTACCGTTCAAAAGTTTGGGGTCACATAGACGTTTCCTTATTTTTGAAAGAAACAATTTTTTCTGTCCATTAAAACAACATCAAATTGACTAGAAATACAGTGTAGACATTGTTAATGTTGTAAATGACTATTGTAGCTGGAAATGGCAGATTTTTTAAATGGAATATCTACATAGGCGTACAGAGGCCCATTATCAGCAACCATCATTCCAATGGCACTTTGTGTTAGCTAATCCAAGTTTATAATTTTAAAAGGCTAATTTATCATTACAATATTATTTTGCAATTATGTTAGCACTGCTGAAACCTGTTGTACTGATTAACAAAGCAATACATCTCACCTTCTTTAGACTAGTTGAGTATCTGGAGCATCAGCATTTGTGGGTTTGATTACATGCTCAAAATGGCCAGAAACAAAGACCTTTCTTCTGAAACTTGTCAGTCTATTCTTGTTCTGGGAAAGGAAGGCTTTTCGATGTGAGAAATTGCCAAGAAACTGAAGATTTCGTACAACACTGTGTACTTCTCCCTTCACCAAACAGAGCAAACTGTCTCTAACCAAATCAAATTTTATTGGTCACATACACATGGTTAGCAGATGTTAAGGCGAGTGTAGCGAAATACTTGTGCTTCTAGTTCTGACCATGCAGTAATATCTAACAATTTCGCAACAACTACCTTATACACACAAGTGTAAAGGAATTAATAAGAATATGTACAAATAAATATATGGGTGAGTGATGGCCGAACGGCATAGGCAGGATGCAGTAGATGGTATAGAGTACAGTATAAACAGTGCCTTGCGAAAGTATTCGGCCCCCTTGAACTTTGCGACCTTTTGCCACATTTCAGGCTTCAAACATAAAGATAAAACTGTATTTTTTTGTGAAGAATCAACAACAAGTGGGACACAATCATGAAGTGGAACAACATTTATTGGATATTTCAAACTTTTTTAACAAATCAAAAACTGAAAAATTGGGCGTGAAATTATTCAGCTCCCTTAAGTTAATACTTTGTAGCGCCACCTTTTGCTGCGATTACAGCTGTAAGTCGCTTGGGGTATGTCTCTATCAGTTTTGCACATCGAGAGACTGACATTTTTTCCCATTCCTCCTTGCAAAACAGCTCGAGCTCAGTGAGGTTGGATGGAGAGCATTTGTGAACAGCAGTTTTCAGTTCTTTCCACAGATTCTCGATTGGATTCAGGTCTGGACTTTGACTTGGCCATTCTAACACCTGGATATGTTTATTTTTGAACCATTCCATTGTAGATTTTGCTTTATGTTTTGGATCATTGTCTTGTTGGAAGACAAATCTCCGTCCCAGTCTCAGGTCTTTTGCAGACTCCATCAGGTTTTCTTCCAGAATGGTCCTGTATTTGGCTCCATCCATCTTCCCATCAATTTTAACCATCTTCCCTGTCCCTGCTGATAAAAAGCAGGCCCAAACCATGATGCTGCCACACCATGTTTGACAGTGGGTATGGTGTGTTCAGGGTGATGAGCTGTGTTGCTTTTACGCCAAACATAACGTTTTGCATTGTTGACAAAAAGTTCAATTTTGGTTTCATCTGACCAGAGCACCTTCTTCCACATGTTTGGTGTGTCTCCCAGGTGTCTTTTGGCAAACTTTAAACAACACTTTTTATGGATATCTTTAAGAAATGGCTTTCTTCTTGCCACTCTTCCATAAAGGCCAGATGTGCAATATACGACTGATTGTTGTCCTATGGACAGAGTCTCCCACCACATCTGTAGATCTCTGCAGTTCATCCAGAGTGATCATGGGCCTCTTGGCTGCATCTCTGATCAGCCTTCTCCTTGTATGAGCTAAAAGTTTAGAGGGACGGCCAGGTCTTGGTAGATTTGCAGTGGTCTGATACTCCTTCCATTTCAATATTATCGCTTGCACAGTGCTCCTTGGGATGTTTAAAGCTTGGGAAATCTTTTTGTATCCAAATCCGGCTTTAAACCTCTTCACAACAGTATCTCGGACCTGCCTGCTGTGTTCCTTGTTCTTCATGATGCTCTCTACGCTTTTAACGGACCTCTGAGACTATCACAGTGCAGGTGCATTTATACGGAGACTTGATGACACACAGGTGGATTGTATTTATCATCATTAGTCATTTAGGTCAACATTGGATCATTCAGAGATCCTCACTGAACTTCTGGAGAGAGTTTGTTGCACTGAAAGTAAAGGGGCTGAATAATTTTGCACGCCCAATTTTTCAGTTTTTGATTTGTTAAAAAAGTTTGAAATATCCAATAAATGTCATTCCACTTCATGATTGTGTCCCACTTGTTGTTGATTCTTCACAAGAAAATACAGTTTTATATCTTTATGTTTGAAGCCTGAAATGTGGCAAAAGGTCGCAAAGTTCAGGGGGGCCGAATACTTTCGCAAGGCACTGTATATGCACAAATTGATTGTGAGACTGTGTTGAACATACACACTATACACACACGCACACATGGATTTTGCGTTGTAGATAAAGTATGTGGTCGTGGAGTATGGGCCTGAGGGCACACACTAAGTGTGTTGTCAATTCTGTAATGAATGTATTGTAATGTTTATTAAATTGTAGAATTGCCTAACTTTTGCCTGACCCCGGGAAGAGTAGCTGCTGCCTTGGCAGTGTCCAAACTGTCACTTCCTTGGCAGTGTGCAAAGCTGTCATCAAGGCAAAGGGTGGCTACTTTGACTAATCTCAAAAATAAAAAATTATTTGATTTGTTTAACACTTTTTTGGTTACTACATTATTCCATGTGTGTTATTTCATAGTTTTGAGGTCTTCACTATTATTCTGCAAATAGTAATAATAAAGAAAAACCCTTAAATGAGTAAGTGCTCTAAAACTTGTGACCAGTAGTGTAAGTATTCAGACCCTTTTACTCAGTACTTTGTTGAAGCACCCTTGGTAGCTATTACAGCCTTGAGTCTTCTTGGATATGACTCTACAAGCTTGGCACACTTGTATTTGTGGAGTTTCTCCCATTCTTCTCTGCAGTTCCTCTCAAGTTCTGCGCAGCTATTTTCAAGTCTCTCCAGAGATGTTAGATCGGGTTCAAGTCCGGGATCTTGCTGGCCCACTCAAGGACATTCAGACATTCTTGTCCCGAAGCCACCCCTGCATTGTCTTGGCTGTGTGCTTAGGATTGTTATCCTGTTGGAAGGTGAACCTTCGCCCCAGTCTGAGGTACTGAGCGCTCTGGAGCAGCTTTTCATCAAGGATCTCTCTACTCCGCTCATCTATCCCTTGATCCTGACTAGTCTGCCAGTCCCTGCCGCTGAAAAACATCCCCACACCATGATGCTGTCACCACCATCACCACCGTAGGGATGGTTCCAGGTTTCCTCCTGATGTGACACTTGGCATTCAGGCCAAAGTGTTCAATATTGGTTTCATCAAACCACAGAATCCTGTTTCTCATGGTCTGTGTCTGTTTAGGTGCATTTTGGCAAACTCCAAGCAGGCTGTCATGTGCCTTTTACTGAGGAGTGGCTTCCGTCTGGCCACTCTACCATAAAGGCCTGATTGGTAGAGTGCTGCAGAGATGGTTGTCCTTCTTCTGGAAAGTTATTCCATCCTCTCAGAGGAACTCTGGAGCTCTGTCAGAGTGACCATTGGGTTCTTGGTCAACTCCCTGACCAAGGCCCTTCTACCCTGATTTTTCCATTTAAGAAGTATGGAGGCCACTGTGTTCTTGGGGACCTTCAATAATGCAGAAATGTTTTGGTACCCAACCCCAGATCTGTGCCTCGACACAATCCTGTCTCGGAGCTCTACGGACAATTCCTTCAGCCTCATGGCTTGGTTTTTGCTCTGACATGCACTGTCAACTGCGGAACCTTAAATAGACAGGTGTGTGCCTTTCCAAATCATGTCCAATCAATTTAATTTACTACAGGTGGACTCCAATGAAGTTGTAGAAACATCTCAAGGATGATCAATCATGATTCTAGCCGTGTTGGGGGTAGAGTCCGGGAGGCATCGGCTGAGTAGCTGAGTGATCACAGAGTAGGCTGGGAGGTGGGCCTGGCTCAGGAAAATCCAGAAAGTCACATTGTATGATTTTTAAGTAATATATTTTTTTTTTTAAATAAAAAAAACAACCAATTGTGGTCACAGTGCAGTCTCCACTGACCACACTATCTTCTCCTAACGCTGGCTGCAACACAGTCATCCATAAGGAGTACCTGTCGACAGGACCCCTTGGGAAAAAGATGTTTCAACACCTTTTGGTGCAGAATCTGACTCAAGTAGATATTATATCTCATCACATTCAATCAACAAACCTGATTGACTATTCTTTTCATGAGTTCTAGCCAGCAGTCTGTGAATGAGAAACTTCCCTCCTTCTTGGAGTCATGTGATACTGTAGTTAAGATAACTTCTCTTGTCCTTCAGACATATTCGCAAGCACCGCGGCCATCTCATTAATAAAAGCATCAACGTGCAGAGTGGAGTCGGCATCCAATTATACATTTTCCGTTTGAGAGGGACTGAAACCCTTTTCTATGAAACTAACGGCATCAGTCCCGCCACTGACCCGATGACTCCCACTGGTGAAACACTGTGTGATATCGCAGAAAGATATCCTTGTCGCAGTTCGCAGGCACTGGAACGGTGACCACACGAAGACGCTGTGGTGACTGGCAGGCCACAAAAGCCACTGAGCATTTTGAAACACAAATACCAGCAGATTTGGTTGAAAGGCTGCCGACAACTCGTACAAAGGGTCTGACCTTTTTGTTTGTGCCTCGGACACCAACACCAGCCCAGAGCCATGATGAACCTCGTCGAGGCCAGTGGGCAAGTCGAGACTAATTGCAACATTGTACGAGGCCGCCCAATCAGGAAACAAATCAGGTTGTAAACTTTCCCACGAGAACAGAGAGGAGCGGACAAGCCCCTTGAAGGGGATAACCTTAGAATACGTCTGAGATATCACTGAGGTATCCCACACTGGTCGTAAAAGAAGTTCAGTGGACATTCCACCTCCAAAAACAAATGGTAACAATAATCATTCCTTGCCATTTGTAGTCTCAACTACAATACAAATAGAAAAATGCTCTATTTCATGTGTTCCGGTAGGTTAACATTTCAGAATAAAATCGGTAGGATAGCTGGTCCCCTTGGGTACCAGTACCAATGTCAGAAACAATCAGTAAGAAGGTTAGAGACCTAACAATTCGAATTGCCATTGATAACAGTGACAGAGGAGGTAGTAGTCACTCAGATTGCAACACATGGAGGGGAATCTCCAAAACACTCTTCTGATGGTTAAGACACATGCCACTAAAAAATATAACCCTCCATTCAGGAGGAAAGTTATTAAGTCATGAACCATGATTACACCACGTACGACTGGTTCCGTGCTTAAAGAGTAATTCCGTCGTGAGGTTAGCTCCTCCGTTGATAACACAGGTATGAAGGAGTCTATTTCATAGCTATCACCACAACAATGATGTAAGAGACATTGACTTGTAGTAAAAACACTACAGGTCCCCCTTGGCGAATGGTTTGAGGTCAGCACCGATTCTTACTGACAATGGAAATGATCTGATGACAGACTTATTCTGAACAGGTTGCAGTCTACCAGGATACTTGTTTTTTTTCCTTGGCACGTGCGCTTGTGTAAGCATAAACGCACATGTACAACGGAACATTTAAGGAGGATTTATACTAGGATCACTTAAGAGTCCGAGCAAAATACCAGCCCTGGTAAAGTTTATCACATTTATCCTAGAACATTTATCCTGATGCCCCTGACTCTACAGCTACATTAATCACATATTTCTTCCCAGAGGTCCATAGGTCATCCCTGTAGACTGGCCGAAGCTAGTGTTTTACAGCTGTAGACTTATCATGTAGTTATCAACTTAGGATAGTGCACCAAGCAATACACCGCTAAGTAGGATCGCCCTAGATATGACATTAGACAAATGCCATGATAGAGTCATTTAGCCAAGACCGTGGACGTATATCGAATAGTCCAATTAGATGATTAAGGTGTGCTAACTATAATTTGTCTCATTTACCACGGCAAATCAACTGTGGCAATTCACCCGACACTGTACGAATAGAAACTAATGTTGGTGTAGCCTACTTATGTTATTTGTTTCCTATTTATGTATTCCAAAAGTGTCTGGTATGATTATTTCTTATCAAGATCAGGGGTAAAATATCCCTGGACTGTCCATATTTGAAATTTGTAACTAAATCAAGTCAAATCGGGGGCATTGAGTTATCTGTACCAGAAGGGCGTGGGCCGGAATCAAACCCAAGTGGGCCAGAATCAAACCCACGTCGACACGCTAGGTCTATATGTGCGCTGAAAGCAGCGGCCTTAACAACTAAACCAGGGTTTCTCAAACTCGGGCATGGAGCCTCCCCTGGGTGCACATTTTGGTTTCTTCCCTAGCACTACACAGCTGATTCAAATAACCAACTCATCATCAAGCTTTGATTATTTGAATCAGCTGTGCAGTGCTAGGGCAAAACTAAAATGTGCACCCAGGGGAGGCCCCAGGCCGAGTTTGGGAAACCTTGTACTCGACCACCCCAGGCCACGATTGAACTCAATTTTGACAGTTCCTTCGTAACCTTAGGATACACTCCACACTTGTATGCCATTGCCTAGAGGAGACCAATATCTATCTTGTGTTATTAAGCTATATAAAATAATGGTTGTTGATCTGTATGGCTACATTTCAGATAAAGTTTTTTACATTTGAATGCTGCAGTAATAAGACCTAGGCCTTGCGTTTGAGCAAGCGAGAGAGAATGTTATTGACAGCAGATCCCAATGACTTGACTGCCACTGCATGGAGAGAAAGAGAACTGCTCATGTTCAAGACTCATTTGAATTCCCTGATGCAACAGGACATTTCTCTGCGACAAGAGTGAAGATTAAGATCTGACATCTGTAGTGTTGTTTTGACTCAAAAAATATTAACACCATGAACAGAGTAGTTTTAACACAAAATGGGGGTGGGACCATATAAATTCCAAAATAGTGTTACATTTGACTTCATAGAAGTTAAATGAACTCTTGTGACATTACTGTGCTGTCGCATTAAATTCAAGATCCTCACTTGCCTACAGAGTAGCACAGGGAACTGTTACTCCCTACCTCAACTAAATGGTCAAGTCCTACACTCCAGCACAAGCACTCCATTCTGCCACCTCTGGCCACTTGGAACCATCATCCCTGCGAGGGGCCAATTCCCACTCATCCAAATTTCAGTTCTTCTCTGTGCTGGCACCTACGTAGGGGAACTAATGCACTGACTGTAAAATCACTTTGGATTAGACAGTCTTCTAAATGACTCAAATGTAATGTAAATATTAAACGAGAGGATATTTGGACACTTTTATTAGCTACATATTCACATACAGTGCAGAACATGCTTCATCAGTGCTGTGATTTGTTCTTACAGACTATGCTTTTCAATTCCACATGATTGTGTATATACAGTACCAGTCAAAAGTTTGGGCACACCTACTCATTGTATAATAGTGAATACAACAAAACTATGAAATAACACATATGGAATCATGTAGTAACCAAAAGTGTTAAACAAATCAAAATATATTTTAGATTCTTCAAAGTAGCCACCCTTGCCTTGATGACAGCTTTGCCCACATTATAGTTACCAGCCTCAGAAATTGCAGCCCAAATAAATGCTTCACAAGTAACAGACACATCAACATCAACTGTTCAGAGACGATTGCGTGAATCAGGCCTTCATGGTCGAATTGCTGCAAAGAAAGCACTACTGAAGGACACCATTAAGAATAAGAGACCTGTTTTGGCAAAGAAACAGGAGCAATGGACATTAGACTGGTGGAAATCTGCCCTTTGATCTGATGAGTTCAAATTTGTGATTTTTGGATCCAACTGCCGTATCTTTGTGAGATGCAGAGTCAGTGGACCGATAATAGTCACATATGTGGTCCCACCGTGAAGCATGGAGGAGGAGGTGTGATGGTGCTTTGCTGGTGGCACTGTCAGTGATATATTTAGAATTCAAGGCACACTTAACCAGCATGGCTACCACAGCATTCTGCAGCAATACGCCATCCCATCTGGTTTGCACTTAGTGGGACAATCATTTGTTTTTCAATGGGACAATGACCCAACACACCTCCAGGCTGTGTACGGGCTATTTTACCACAAATGAGAGTAATGGAGTGCTGCATAAGATGACTTGGCCTCCACAATCACCCGAACCTGAAACCAATTGAGATGGTTTGGGATGAGTTGGACCACAGAGTGAAGGAAAAGAAGCCAACAAGTGCTCAGCATATGTGGGAACTCGTTCAAGGCTCTTGGATAAACATTCCAGGTGAAGATGGCAGAAAGAATGCCAGAGTGTGCAAAGCTATCAAGGCAAAGGGTGGCTACTTTGAAAAATCTAAAAAAATCTATTATGATTTGTTTAACACTTTTTAGTTACTACCCGATTCCATATGTGTTATTTAAAAGTTTGTCTTCACTATTATTCTACAATGTAGAAAATAGTAAAAATTAAGAAAAACCCTTGAGTGTCCAAAAACTTGACTGGTACTGTATATATATAAACTCAGCAAAAAAAGAAATGGCCCTTTTTCAGGACCCTGTCTTTCAAAGATAATTAGAAAAAAATCCAAATAACTTCACAGATCTTCATTGCAAAGGGTTTAAACACTGTTTCCCATGCTTGTTCAATGAACCATAAACAATTAATGAACATGCGACTGTGGAAAGGTTGTTAAGACACTAACAGCTTACAGACGGTAGGCAATTAAGGTCACAGTTATTAAAACTTAGGACACTAAAGTGGCCTTTCTACTGACTCTGAAAAACACCAAAAGAAAGATGTCCCTGCTCATCTGCGTGAACGTGCCTTGGGCATGCTGCAAGGAGGCATGAGGACTGCAGATGTGGCCAGGGCAATAAATTGCAATGTCCGTACTGTGGGGTGCCTAAGTCAGCGCTACAGGGAGACAGGGCGGACAGCTGATCATCCTCGCAGTGGCAGACCACGTGTAACAACACCTGCACAGGATCGGTACATCCGATCATCACACCTGCGGGACAGGAAAGCAACAACAACTGCCCGAGTTACACCAGGAAAGCACAATCTCTCCATCAGGCTGAGAGAGGCTGGACTGAGGGCTTGTAGGCCTGTTGTAAGGTAGGTCCTCACCAGACATCACCGGCAACATCGTTGTCTATGGGCACAAACCGACCGTCGCTGGACGAGACAGGACTGGCAAAAAGTGCTCTTCACTGACGAGTCGTAGTTTTGTCTCACCAGGGGGTGATGGTTGCATTCGCGTTTATCGTCGAAGGAATGAGCATTACACCGAGGCCTGTACTCTGAGGCGGGATTGATTTGGAGGTGGAGGGTCCGTCATGGTCTGGGGCGGTGTGTCACAGCATCATCGGACTGAGTTTGTTGTCATTGCAGGCAATCTCAACGCTGTGCGTTACAGGGAAGACATCCTCCTCCCTCATGTGGTACCCTTCCTGCAGGCTCATCCTGACATGACCCTCCAGCAAGACAATGCCACCAGCCATACTGCTCGTTCTGCGTGTGATTTCCTGCAAGACAGGAATGTCAGTGTTCTGCCATGGTCAGCGAAGAGCCCGGATCTCAATCCCATTGGGCACGTCTGGGACCCCCAGAAATGTCCGGTAACATCTCACAGCAAGAACGGGCAAATCTGGTGCAGCCCACAAGGAGGAGATGCACTGCAGTACTTATAATGCAGCTGGTGGATACACCAGATACTGACTGTTACATTTGATTTTAACCCCCCCCCCCCCCTTTGTTCATGGACACATTATTCAATTTCTGTTAGTCACTTGTCTGTGGAACTTGTTCAGTTTTTGTCTCAGTTGTTGAATCTTGTTATGTTCATAGAAATAGCTACACATGTTAAGTTTGCTGGAAATAAACGCAGTTGACAATGAGAGGACGTTTCTTTTTTTTGCTGAGTTTATATATATATATAAAAAGCATGCTCACAAAAAATCTATTGAGCCAAACCAAATGAAATATCTAGATCACAGTATATGCCAAAAGGGGTTACCTTAAATTAACATCAGGCACATTTGAGAAAAGGATAGATAGAAAACAGGCACAACAAAATAACAAAACTGAATAGATAAAACAGTGGTTAATTGACTTTTTTCCCGCACAGTTTCTGCAGTTACTTATGAAGCAAAAACTGTGATGATACAGTTCTACAAAATAATAAATATTTACTTGTTTTATTGGAGGATTCCTTTGCATCATGAGGTCACCTATCAAAAAGCTGTGATCAACCCGCAATGTCATTTGTATGTTTTGCTATTAAGATAGTGCAGTCCAAATGTGTGTGTGAGTGCAAGTGTGGAGTTTAAAGCAGCAAAGACCAGTTCTGATCTTAAATGACTGTACGTTCATTCTGTTTCTACCCACGGGTCAAAACTGGTTGAATCAATGTTGTTTATATGTCATTCTACCCCCCAAAATTTTATGGCATGATGTTGAATCAACATGGATTTTAAAGAAGTCATCAATATACGGAAATTGTAGTCTTTTTTTGACCCAACGTTTTACCGAAATCCAATGACATGGGGATTTATTTATTTATTTTCACAGTGAATTCAGCTTAGTTGACAACTCAACCAAATCCAGGCTTTATTACATCCGGCCGTGATTGGGAGTCGCCTGAGTTTGGCCGGGGTAGGCTGTCATTGTACATAAGAATTTGTTCTTAACTGACTTTCCTAGTTAAATAAAGGTGTAAAAAAACATTTAAAAAATAAATAAACTAGACATTGAACTGACGTCTGTGGGTAAGCTCCCTTTGGCTATTTGGACTGTTTCAGTGGATTCACTGGTAACACACACAGTGATACTCGGACTGGATGAACATTGAGGTTGAAGAGCACAGCCCTCGAGACGAGGTTTGGGCACCTTTCCCTCATATAAAATAAGGGTGGAGCACAACTAGAACATGTGCACAGTGGAAGTTGTAGTTCATTGGTCAGGGCAGAAAATGTAGTCCAAGGCCTGTCTTTCTGCTGCAGCCACATTTGGATGCCAGAGGTCCACACTGAAAATCACCCGTGGCCCGTCCTCTGCCACCCCTTAACGAAAAACAAAAACAAGAAAACGTTATAAAATAAGGCCGAGATTCAATGCAAGATGTGTTATAGAGCAGCACATTATACAGCCAACAATGCATCTTTTAAAGACATTTTCCCCGACGTTCACAGAGATTGCATTCATGTTAAGAATGTTGTCTCAAAAATAATTTATCCTTAAAAGTCTGTTATAGTGTGCTGCTCCGTAACTCAGTTCCGATTGAATGCCTGTCTTTGTACAGATAATGCACTTGTGATTATGGAGTTATCTTCCAAAATTGAACAGAGTTGATGGGACTGTAACCAATGCTCACACACAGTCAGAATTGTCAGAACTGTTGTCTGCGAAACTACTGCTTACTACAGTACCATCTAGTGCTCTAAAAAGGCTAAGTTGTTTTATGGTTAGTTTTTTTCACGTTGAGAACGAGAAAGTGTTGGCTATATAGAAATAATGACACTCAAATTAAACATTATTAAACTAAATAATGGGGGTGTACAAAACATTAAGAACACATGCTCTTCCCATGACAGACTGACAAGGTGAATCCAGGTGAAAGCTATGATCCCTTATTGATGTCACCTCAAAGAAGGATTTTTAAGCCTTGACATGACTTGTGTCATTCAGAGGGCGAATGGGCAAGACACAAGATTTAAGAGCCTTTGAACGAGGTATGGCAGTAGGTGCACTGGTTTGAGTGTGTCAAGAACTGCAACGCTGCTGGGTTTTTTCACACTTAACAGTTTCCCGTGTGTATCAAGAATGGTCCACCACCCAAAGGACAACCAGCCAACTTGACACAAGCATTAGTCAACATGGGCCAGTAACCATGTGGAACGCTTTCGACACGTTGTAGAGTCCATGTCCAGATGAATTGAGGCTGATCTGAGGGCAAAATGGGGTGAAACTCAATATCAGGAAGGTGATGGGGTCAACTTTGGGGTCAAGCTAGGGGCTGTGCTCAATGATTGTAGTTATTATAATAATTGATTATGTTCATGTTGTATTAATAGAAGGGGAAGGGCTATAAGAACCCTCCCTCACTATCTATAGGGTCCTGGACTACAGATAAGCAATCTATATATATATATATATATATATATATATATATATATATATATATATATATATATTCATTATAAGGTTTAATATTGTTTCTAGTCTATGCCTCTTATAAGAAACAGTCTGAGAGTCTCAGGTCTTTTGCAGACTCCATCAGGTTTTCTTCCAGAATGGTCCTGTATTTGGCTCCATCCATCTTCCCATCAATTTTAACCATCTTCCCTGTCCCTGCTGAAGAAAAGCAGGCCCAAACCATGATGCTGCCACCACCATGTTTGACAGTGGGCATGGTGTGTTCAGGGTGATGCGCTGTGTTGCTTTTACGCCAAACATAACGTTTTGCATTGTTGCCAAAAAGTTCAATTTTGGTTTCATCTGACCAGAGCACCTTCTTCCACATGTTTGGTGTGTCTCCCAGGTGTCTTTTGGCAAACTTTAAACTACACTTTTTATGGATATCTTTAAGAAATGGCTTTCTTCTTGCCACTCTACCTGCCCTCCAGGACACCTACACCACCCGATGTTACAGGAAGGCCATAAAGATCATCAAGGCCATAAAGGCCATAAAGATCATCAAGGACATCTACCACCCGAGCCACTGCCTGTTCACCCCGCTATCATCCAGAAGGCGAGGTCAGTACAGGTGCATCAAAGCTGGGACCGAGAGACTGAAAAACAGCTTCTATCTCAAGGCCATCAGACTGTTAAACAGCCACCGCTAACATTGAGTGGCTGCTGCCTACACACTGACACTGACTCAACTCCAGCCACTTTAATAATGGGAATTGATGGGAAATGTTGTAAATATATCACTAGCCACTTTAAACAATGCTACCTTATATAATGTTACTTACCCTACATTATTCATCTCATATGCATACGTATATACAGTACTCTATATCATCGACTGTATCCTTATGTAATACATGTATCACTAGCCACTTTAACTATGCCACTTTGTTTACATACTCATCTCACATGTATATACTGTACTCGATACCATCTACTGTATCTTGCCTATGCTGCTCTGTATCATCACTCATTCATATATCCTTATGTACATATTCTTTATCCCCTTACACTGTGTATAAGACAGTAGCTTAGGAATTGTTAGTTAGATTACTTGTTGGTTATTACTGCATTGTCGGAACTAGAAGCACAAGCATTTCGCTACACTCGCATTAACATCTGCTAACCATGTGTATGTGACAAATAAAATTTGATTTGATTTGATCTTCCATAAAGGCCAGATTTGTGCAATATACGACTGATTGTTGTTCTATGGACAGAGTCTCCCACCTCAGCTGTAGATCTCTGCAGTTCATCCAGAGTGATCATGGGCTTCTTGGCTGCATCTCTGATCAGTCTTCTCCTTGTATGAGCTGAAAGTTTAGAGGGACGCCAGGTCTTGGTAGATTTGCAGTGGTCTGATACTCCTTCCATTTCAATATTATCGCTTGCACAGTGCTCCTTGGGATGTTTAAAGCTTGGTAAATTTTTGTATCCAAATCCGGCTTTAAACTTCTTCACAACAGTATCTCGGACCTGCCTGGTGTGTTCCTTGCTCTTCATGATGCTCTCTGCACTTTTAACGGACCTCTGAGACTATCACAGTGCAGGTGCATTTATATGGAGACTTGATTACACACAGGTGGATTGTATTTATCATCATTAGTCATTTAGGTCAACATTGGATCATTCAGAGATCCTCACTGAACTTCTGGAGAGAGTTTGCTGCACTGAAAGTAAAAGGGCTGAATAATTTTGCACGCCCAATTTTTCAGTTTTTGATTTGTTAAAAAAGTTTGAAATATCCAATAAATGTCGTTCCACTTCATGATTGTGTCCCACTTGTTGTTGATTCTTCACAAAAAAATACAGTTTTATATCTTTATGTTTGAAGCCTGAAATGTGGCAAAAGGTCGCAAAGTTCAAGGGGGCCGAATACTTTCTCAAGGCACTGTACATACATCATACATTTCGTGCATCTAATGGTAATGTCCGCAATAGAAGCCACTTGTGGATTTGGCAGCTCTAACGCAGTTACACCTCTGACACAGCCTAAATGAAAGCAATGCGCTTGATGACTAACGCAGGTTCCCGCTGATCTGATTGAATCCTGGCCTAAGTTTATATCTTAAAAAATAAATAACGTACACCACTGGTCAAAGATTTTACAACACCTACTCATTCAAGGGTTTTTCTTTATTTGTACTATTTTCTACATTTTAGAATAATAGTGAAGACAGCAAAACTATGAAATAACACATATGGAATCACGTAGCAACCAAAAAAAAGTGTTAAATAAATCTACATTCATTTTATATTTGAGATTCTTCAAATAGCCACCCTTTGCCTTGATGACAGCTTTTCACACTCTTGGCATTCTCTCAACCAGATTCATGAGGTAGTCACCTGGAATGAATTTACAAGTGTGCCTTCTCAAAAGTTAATTTGTGAAATGTCTTTCCTTCTTAATGCGTTTGAGCCTAACAGTTGTGTTGTGAAGGTAGGGGGTATACAGAAGATAGTTTCTTCAAGTGCAGTCGCAAAAACTATCAAGTGCTATGATGAAACTGGCTCTCATGAGGACTGCCATAGGATAAAACCTCCCTAACCCAGACGACGCTAGGCCAATTGTGCATCGCCCCACGAATCTCGCGGTTGCGAGCGGCTGCGACAGAGCCTGGGCGCGAACCCAGAGTCTCTGGTGGCACAGCTCTGGTGGCACAGCTAGCGCTGCGATCCCACATATTAGTAAAGACAAGATTAAATTGAGAATAGTCTGATGGGTGAAAATATTATCATTTGATGGGAGAACAGCTTGCAAATATTTTTTTTCGCTACTTTCTCAAATCATCAGTAGCCTATGTCACACTATGCAGCCCATATAGTCACACTATGCAGCCCATATACCCTGTATGTTTTGATTTCAAAGACATTCTATGTTTTGTATCATTCACAACAAAAGTTGCCGAATAACTCTAAATCTAGCATACAGGACCTGTTTCAAATGATTGATTTTATGCTCAACAACTTTACTCGCTCCATAATGGGAAAATATCCTTTCTATTTTATTCAGTTCAATTTATATTCTTCTTCTTCCAAAAAATATACATCCCTTTTTCATGACCCTGTCTTTCAAAGATAATTCGTAAATATCCAACTAACTTAATAGATCTTCATTGTAAAGGGTTTAAACACTGTTTCCCATGCTTGTTCAATGAATCATAAACAATTCATGAACATGCACCTGTGGAACGGTCGTTAAGACACTAACAGCTTACAGACGTTAGGCAATTAAGGTCACAGCTATGAAATATTAGGACACTAACAAGGCCTTTCTACTGACTCTGAAAAACACCAAAACAAGATGCCCAGGGTCAATGCTCATCTGCATGAACGTGCCTTAGGCATGCTGCAAGGAAGCATGAGGGCTGCAGATGTGGCCAGGGCAATAAATTGCAATGTCCGTATTGTGAGACGCATAAGACAGCGCTACAGGGAGACAGGACGGATAGCTGATCGCCCTCGCAGTGGCAGACCACGTGTAACAACACCTGCACAGGATTGGTACATCCGATCATCACACCTGCGGGATATGTGTAGGATGACATCAACAAATGCACCAGGAATGCACAATCCCTCCATCAGTGCTCAAACTGTCCGCAATAGGCTGAGAGAGGCTGGACTGAGGGCTTGTAGGCCTGTTGTAGTAAGGCAGGTCCTCACCAGTCGTCGCCTATGGGCACAAACCCACCGTCGCTGGACCAGACAGGACTGGCAAAAGGTGCTCTTCAATGATGAGTCACAGTTTTGTCTCACATGGGGTGATGGTTGAATTCGCATTTATTGTCGAAGGAATGAGCGTTACGCTGAGGCCTGTACTCTGGAGCGCAATCGCTTTGGAGGTGGAGGGTCCGTCATGGTCTGGGGTGGTGTGTCACAGCATCATCGGACTGAGCTTGTTGTCAATGCAGGCAACCTCAACGCTGTGCATTACAGGGAAGACATCCTCCTCACTCATGTGGTACCCTTCCTGCAGGCTCATCCTGACATGACCCTCCAGCAAGACAATGCCACCAGCCATACTGCTCGTTCTGTGCGTGATTTCCTGCAAGGCAGGAATGTCAGTGTTCTGCCATGGCCAGCGAAGAGCCCGGATCTCAATCCCATTGAGCACATCTGGGACCTGTTGGATCGGAGGGTGAGGGCTAGGACCATTCCCCCAGAAATGTACGGGAACTTTCAGATGCTTTGGTGGAAGAGTGAGGTAACATCTCACAGCAAGAACTGGCAAATCTGGTGCAATCCACGAGGAGGAGATGCACTGCAGTACTTAATGCAGCTGGTGTCCACACCAGACACTGACTGTTACTTTTGATTTTGACCTTCCCTTTGTTCAAGGACACATTATTCCATTTATGTTAGTCACGTGTCTGTGGAACTTGTTCAGTTTATGTCTCAGTTGTTGTGTCACGTTCTGACCTTAGTTCTTTTGGTATGTCTTTGTTTTAGTTTGGTCAGCGCGTGAGTTGGGTGGATTGTCTATGTTCGTTTTTCTATGATTTGCTATTTCTCTGTTTGGCCTGTTATGGTTCTTAATCAGAGGCAGCTGTCAATCGTCCCTGATTGAGAACCATATTTAGGGAGCCTCGCAGCGCCTCGTATCGGCCGGGCTAGAGTGGGCATCGAGCCAGGTGCCATGAAGCCGGCTCAGCGCATCTGGTCTCCAGTGCGTCTCCTCGGGCCGGGGTACATGGCACCAGGCCTATGCATGGTGTCCCCGGTTTGCCAGCACAGCCCAGTGTGGGCTATTCCACCTCGCCGCGCTGGCCTGGCTACGGGGAGCATTCAGCCAGGTAGGGTTGGGCAGGCTCGGTGCTCGAGAGCTCCAGTGCACCTTCACGGTCCGGTCTATCCGGTGCCACGTTCACGCACCAGCCCTCCGGTGGCAGCACCAGGCTGTCTCTCCGTCTCCTTCCTACAGGTGCTCCTGCATGTCCGGATCTGCCAGAGTCTCCTTCCTACAGGTGCTCCTGCATGTCCGGATCTGCCAGAGTCTCCCTCCAGTCCGGATCTGCCAGAGTCTCCCTCCAGTCCGGATCTGCCAGAGTCTCCCTCCAGTCCGGATCTGCCAGAGTCGCCCGTCACACCGGCACTGTCGTAATCGCCCTTCTCTCGGAGCTGCCGGAGTCTCCCACCTGTCCGTTGATGCCGGAGTCTCCCGCCTGTCCGGTGCTGCCGGAGTCTCCCATCCGTCTGGTGCTGCCAACCAGACCCAACCAGACCCTCCCCTATAGGTTTAGGTTTTGCAGCCGGAGTCCGCACCTTTGGGGGGGGGGGGGGTACTGTCACGTTCTGATCTTAGTTCTTTTATTATGTCTTTGTTTTAATATGGTCAGGGCGTGAGTTGAGTGGGTTTTCTATGTTAGTTTTTCTATGATTTGCTATTTCTGTTTTTGGCCTGGTATGGTTTTCAATTAGAGGCAGCTGTCAATCGTTGTCCCTGATTGAGAACCATATTTAGGGAGCCTGTTTTCGTAGTGTCTGCACCAGCCAGAACTGTTTTCATGTCGTTTCTCTTTGGTATTTTTATTTCCGTGTTCTTTTTAATAAATATGGACACATACCACGCTGCACCTTGGTCCTCACCTTCTTCCACCAACAACGGCCGTTACATGTTGAATCTTGTTATGTTCATACAAATATTTACACATGTTAAGTTTGCTGGAAATAAACGCAGTTGGCAGTGAGAGGACATTTTTTGTTGTGGCTGAGTTTATAAAATCTATAGCCTATGGCATGGAGCATAGCAATATAACATACTGTCGGCCGACAGTAGACAAACTCATATTCTGAAATACATTTTCTTCATATCATGTTTCCATAGGCCTGACTAAAATAAATAATGGCTCTATTGTGATGGTGTATATTAAATAGATTTATTATAATTTTTGTCAACGTAGGATGTTCCAAAGGCGCCCATCAGCCATGTGGAGGCCTGGAGACGCTAAACATGATTGTTGATTAATGGTCAATTACCATGAGATCAACAGTCTTTTGCATGGCAATAACCAGTTGACAAAATGGCATGACTGCTACAGCCCTAGACATAACGTGACATTCCCTTTCAGTCAGTCTACTCCAGTACAACATATTATGGGGAAATAGAATCTGGCCCCATGCCAACCCAAAAGGATACTAAGTCCTGCAAGATGCGGCAGTCTGGGTATATATAATTATTCAACCCCCTGAGCCATAGATTTTCAAGCAAATGTAAGTCAAAACTAACTCGGCATTCACTGTCTTCTTGGTAAGCAACTCCAGTGTAGATTTGGCATTGTGTTTTAGGTTATTGTCCTGCTGAAAGGTGAATTCATCTCCCAGTGTCTGTTCGAAAGCAGACTGAACCAAGTTTTACTCTAGGATTTTGTGCATGATGTCACTACAACAACTGTCGATAGACGTACTGTTGCTGGTAAAGTCGATCTGGCTATCTACTCCGATTTCAGAGTACTCTCTTCAGGTGTGCCAGAGCGCGGAATAACTGACAAATTTACAAACGCTCAGCACCCGTTGAATATGGCCGGTGTCAGTAAACATTAAATATTGAATTAATTCAATAATAATTAATTAAAGTAATTCAATTGTTGCCAGCACATTTTTGCAATCACCAATGCTCTGGATAACATACAAACAGTCTAACCAGCTCTGCTAGGGTGAGTAAAATGGTCAGAGTGAGCTGTTCTCTCATTTGTGTCTGGAAGTAAGCTATCCAACGTTAGCTTGGGTGCTTGACTATTGTTGTTATGTCAGAATGCTCGGATAAACCCTACAGTCGTGGCCAAAAGTTTTGAGAATGACACAAATATTAATTTCCACAAAGTTTGCTGCTTCAGTGTCTTTAGATATTTTTGTCAGATGTTGCTATGGATTACTGAAGTATAATTACAAGCATTTCATAAGTGTCAAATGCTTTTATTGACAATCACATGATGTATCAAGACCTCCTTCTTTATCAAGACCTCTGCAATCTGCCCTGGCATGCTGTCAATTAACTTCTGGGACACATCCTGACTGATGGCAGCCCAATTTTGCATAATCAATGCTTGGAGTTTGACTTGAATCCAATCGAGAATCTGTGGAAAGAACTGAAAACTGCTGTTCACAAATGCTCTCCATCCAACCTGTTTTCGAGCTGTTTTGCAAGGAGGAATGGGAAAAACTTTCAGTCTCTCGATGTGCAAATCTGATAGAGACATACCCCAAGCGACTTACAGCTGTAATCGCAGCAAAAGGTGGCGCTACAAAGTATTAACTTAAGGGGGCTGAATAATCACAGTGCAGGTGCATTTATACGGAGACTTGATTACACACAGGTGGATTGTATTTATCATCATTAGTCATTTAGGTCAACATTGGATCATTCAGAGATCCTCACTGAACTTCTGGAGAGAGTTTGCTGCACTGAAAGTAAAGGGGCTGAATAATTTTGCACGCCCAATTTTTCAGTTTTTGATTTGTTAAAAAAGTTTGAAATATCCAATAAATGTCGTTCCACTTCATGATTGTGTCCCACTTGTTGTTGATTCTTCACAAAAAAATTCAGTTTTATATCTTTATGTTTGAAGCCTGAAATGTGGCAAAAGGTCGCAAAGTTCAAGGGGGCCGAATACTTTCGCAAAAGGCACTGTAGCTCTGTTTTTGTTCATCACGTTTGGCTAAGAAAAAGACCCGAAAATGCAGTCACTACAACGCCAAACCTTTTTCCAGATTAGCTCCATAATATCGACATAAACATGGCAAACGTTGTTTAGAATCAATCCTCAAGGTGTTTTTCACATATCTATTCGATGATAAATCATTTGTGGCAGTTGGTTTCTCATCAGAGGCAAACGGAAAAATACTGCAGCTGGAGATTACGCAATAATTGTGACGGAGGACACCTGATAGATGTAGTCTCTTATGGTCAATCTTCCAATGATATGCCTACAAATACGTCACAATGCTGTCGACACTTTGGGGAAACAACAGAACGTCTAAGCTCATTCGTGGCCCATTCACAGCCATATAAGGAGTCATTGGAACACAGCGCCTTCAAAATCTGGGGCACTTCCTGTTTGAAATTTCATCTTGGTTTCGCCTGTAGCATCAGTTCTGTTATACTCACAGACAATATACATTTACATTACATTTAAGTCATTTAGCAGACGCTCTTATCCAGAGCGACTTACAAATTGGTGAATTCACCTTCTCTTTTGGAAACGTTAGAGTGTTTTCTATCCAAAGCTGTCACTTATATGCATAGTCGAGCATCTCGTCGTGACAAAATATCGCGCTTAAAACAGGAACGTTTTTTTATCCAATAATTAAAGTACTGCCCCCTAGTTGCAAAAGATTACATTTACGAACAGACCCGTAGTATCATCCAGTCTTTCATCTTGAAATCTTTGGTTGTTTAGTACATAGCCTCACATGTGAATCCTTAAAGCGATGGGTAGAGCTAAAGCTTAAGAGGGTGTGAAAGATGCTGAATGAGTGTAGACAAAGAAGAGCTCTCCAGTAGGTACCAAATATTCAAGGGTCATTTTCTCAAAAGTTACAAGTTTATTAACTTTCTAAGCAGAATTAGTTTCCCATTGTTCCTCAACTGTAGTGTATGATTGATACTTTTCTAGCTCTGTCTCTACTTTTATCCAATGTAAAAAAAAAGTAAAATATTGCTACATAAGACCGAGTGGAGTCGGTCGTTCACATATGACCACTCTGTGGAAAGACGAGACGCTCACGAACACGATGGTGTTCTCCGTTTTGCTCTACGACCCTCATAAGACCAGGGGACTCTTCTGAAGTCGATAACACCGACGTGCCATCTTCTGTATGTGGAGCACAAACTGTTTTGGATACGAACTTATATGACCCTACTGTGGAAAGGGGAAACTCTCACAAACACGATGGTGTTCTCCATTGTCTGACTCGTCTGAAGGTAACCCAGTATGGAGGTAGTTTTGTGCCAACAAAAATAAAGGGGTTCAATACATGTCAAAAGATCTAAAACATTTCCTGAGTTTTCTTATATTTCCTAGATATAGGACAGACACTTCAAAACTTTATTCCTTATAATGATTTTTTTACTGGTCTTTTTTGCCATGTATGAATCCAATTAAATGTTATTTGTCACATTGAATTCATCGACATCCACGGCGCCTGAAGAACAGTGGGATAACTACCTTGCTCAGGGGCCGAACGACAGATTTTTGCCTTGTCCACAATCATCTCCTTTGTCTTGGTCACATTGAGGGAGAGGTAGTTATCCTGGCACCACAAAGGGGATACCTAGTCAGTTGTACAACTGAATGCATTCAACTGAAATGTCTCTTCTGCATTTAACCCAACCCCTCTGAATAAGAGAGGTGCGGGGGGCTGCCTTAATCGACATCCACAGCGCCCAGGGAACAGTGGGTTGCTCGGGGGCAGAACGACAGATTTTTGCCTTGTCAGCTCAGGGATTCGGTCCAGCAACCTTCCGGTTACTGGCCCAGCACTCCTACCCGCCAGGCTACCTGCCGCACATGTAGGTAGAGTTAAAGTGACTATGCATAGATAATAAACAAAGAGTAGCAGCAGCGTAAAAGAGGGGGGGTAAATGCAAATACTCTGGGTAGCCATTTGGTCAGCTGTTCAAGAGTCTTATGGCTTGGGAATAGAAGCTGTTAAGAAGCTGTTACTTGGCGCTCCAGTACCGCTTGCCGTGCGGTAGCAGAGAGAACAGTCTAGGGTGGCTGGACTGACAATTGTTAGGGCCTTCCTTTGACACTGCCTGGTATAGAGGTCCTGAATGGAAGGAAACTTGGCCGTACACCCTACCCTCTGTAGTGCCTTGCGGTCGGAGGCCGAGCAGTTGCCATACCAGGCAGTGATGCAACCAGTCAGGATGCTCTCGATGGTGCAGCTGAGGATCTAAGGACCCATGCCAAATATTTTCAGTGTCCTGAGGCGAATAGGCTTTGTCATGTCCTCTTAACATGTCTTGATATGTTTGGACCGGGATAGTTTGCTGGTGATGTGGACACCAAGGAACTTGAAGTTCTCAAACTACTCCAGTACAGCCCCATCGATGAGAATGGGGACATGCTCAGGCCTCCTTTCACTGTCGATCATAATCATCTCATTTGTCTTGATCACATTGAGGAAGAGTAAGTTATGCTGGCATGACACAGCCATGTCTCTGACCTCCTCCCTATAGGCGGTCTCATCAGTGTCCGTGATCAGGCTGTTGTGTCATCAGCAATCTTAATGATGGTGTTGGAGTTGTGCCTGGCCATGCAGTCATGAGTGAACAGGGAGTACAGGAGGGGACTGTGCACTTACCCTGAGGGACTGATGCTCTCATGCATGCTTCAGTGTTGCTTGCCTCGAAGTAAGCATAGAATAGGAGGGAGTTGGGACGGTTTTATGACCTAACAGCCGGTCATAAATAGTTTGCTGAGACTCTCCCTCTGGCTCCCTAGAGTGGGAAAACTGAAATCTCTTTGTTACAGAGAGACTTTTCCCGCCAAAACTTTTTTTCTCTAAGAGAATGAACTTTGGATCAGTATTCATAAGATAGGAATGTTACGAGTGGTCCGGGGGATCTAAAGAATAATCCTGTGACATTGTTTATTATTTTGTGATCTGATTAAGGATGGTATAACAAAGTAACTAAGTTAGGAAGGAAACAAGTTTGGAAGGAAACATCTGTTTTATACAACATCTAAATGTTGTATAAAATAAATGTTTTAGTATGAGAGTATTTTTTTAAAGATTTTCTAATGAGATAATTGTTTTTCATATGAGCTTTGCACAGTCAGTAGCCACGCCCAAGTGAGCTCAGAGTTTGTGTCAGCATGACGGAACGCCCACTTTGGCCAGAGTGTGTAGGAGAGTTTCCAGTCATTTGGTGATTTTCAGTAACTTATACTGTTCTCTTTGAAGTAGAAGAAGAGTCGATATCACTTTAAATATTAGACATGTGTAAGCAGAATGAAGGCTGAGCCCATGTGAGTGTACAAAGCTGGATCAAGATCGAGTCAACTATTAGACATGTAAAAAAACAGAACGTAAGCAGAATCTGTGTGGATGAGGCAAGGTAGACCAACAAGACTTGACTGGTCTGGGCCATATCTGATCTTGTGAAGGCTACTGGACATGCACATGGGTTAATCATATACAGACAACATTGGCCTGAACTTGTGAAGACCTTTGGACGGGAACATTAGATAATCAGTTATAAGCACCAGCAGGAGTGTGCAGGTCACGCCACCAATAGAATCTATGCACCAATGTCTGAGTGAATAAGAGAATGGAAAATAATCAAGACAACAAGATTCCTAAAGTGGAGTGACGATGTTATGTAAGGGTAAGTCTGTATAAAAGCCAAGTACTAAGAATGAAGAGTCAGTTCTTCCATGGAATTGCTCAGCTTTGTTACTGTTTGTAATAAAGTCCAATTGAATTCACAAGTTCCGGTATTGGTGAAATATTTGATTCAATATTTTCCACCACAAGTGCTTAAAAGGACTCGCTAAGAATTAACATATCAGACCAGCATGACGGACAGCGTGAGCTGAGGGTTATGAAATGGATTAACATTTACATTTTTTACATTACATTTTATAACTAGGGGAAAAACGGGATATTTTGTCACGACAAGATACTCGACTATGCATATAATTGACAGCTTTGGATAGAAAACACTCTGCCGTTTCCAAAACTGCAAAGATATTGTCTGTGAGTGCAACAGAACTGATGTTACAGGCGAAACCCAGATAAAAATCCAATCAGGAAGTGCCGCATTTTTTGAAACCGCCTCATGCCAATGACTCCTTATATGGCTGTGAATGAGCTACGAATGAGCTTTCTACGTATTCCCCCAAGGTGTCTACAGCATTGTGGCGTCTTTTTACGCATTTATGTTGAAGAATAGCCGTAAGGGACCACATTTAGCTAGTGGTCACATGATGGCTCCCGCAGAATATCTTGCGTAAAGTACACAAGTAGCCATTTTTCCAATCGCTTCTTATGAGAAACCAATTGTCCCGACGGATACATTATCGAATATATATGTGAAAAACACCTTGAGGATTGATTCTAAACAACGTTTGCCATATTTCTGTCGATATTATGGAGCTAATTTGGAAAAAAGTTTGGCGTTGTAGTGACTGCATTTTCTGGTCGATTTCTCAGCCAAACGTGAAGAACAAACGGAGCTATTTCGCCTACAAAAATAATATTTTTGGAAAAAAGGAACATTTGCTATCTAACTGGGAGTCTCCTGAGTGAAAACATCAAAGTTCTTCAAAGGTAAATTATTGAATTTGATTGCTTTTCTTATTTTCGTGGAAATGTTGCCTGATGCTAGCAGAGCCATAGCATTATACCATGAAAACTTACATAAATGCTTGTCTAGCGTTGGCTGTAAAGCATATTTTAAAAATCTGAGATGACAGTGTGATTAACAAAAGGCTAAGCTGTGTCTCAATATATTTCATTTGTGATTTTCATGAATAAGAAAATTTTCTAGGAAGATTTATGTCCGCTGCGTTATGCTAATTAGTTTGAGGCTATAATTACGCTCCCACATGCGGGATGGATAGTATCAAGAAGTTAAGCCAGACATCGTGAGCTGAACGTTACAAAATGGTTTTAACTACTGACCAGCCGACATACAGCGCGAGCTAAAGGAGAATCCCCACAGAAAACCATCTGAAGTATCTGTCGAACAAACACACCACTACCATAGAAGCTCTAAAAAGAAGACATAGTGACATAGTGACCTTTGGTGGACAACCAGAGTCTACATCGAGCCACTACTCATAGACGGATCAAATGGTCTCAACAGCTTGACAACGATCAGGGACAGCTACGCGTAAATATATCTTGCATTTCTAATAGTGATTCATATGTTGATGATGTAAAGAATGATCTGTGGTGTGTAATGAGGAGCAATCAGCCGCTGCACTTGACGCATTTATGAAACTACTTATTCCAGTTACTAATAAGCACGCATCCATTAAGACAATGACTGTAAAAACTGTTAAATCCCCTTGGATTGATGAGGAATTGAAAAATGTTATGGTTGAGAGGGATGAGGCAAAAGGTATGGCAATTAAGTCTGGCAGCCCAACTGATTTGGCAAACGTACTGCATATTAAGAAATCTTGTGACTAGACAAAATAAAAATAAAAAGAACCTACACTATGAAACAAAGATAAATTATATAAAGAATTATAGTAAAAAGCTTTGGGGCACCTGAAATTACATTTTGGGGAAAAAAAGGCTCCTTCATTCATTGAATCAGGTGGCTCATTCATCACAAAGCCCACTGATATTGAAAACTACTTTAATTACTTTTTTCAATGGCAAGATAAGCAAACTTAGGGATGACATGACAGCAACAAATGCTGACACTACACATCCAAGCATATGCGACCAAATTATGAAAGACAAGAATTGTACTTTTGAATTCCATAAAGTCAGTGTGGAAGAGGTAAAAAAAACTATTGTTGTCTATCAACAATGACAAGCCACCAGGGTCTGACAATCTGGATGGAAAATTACTGAGGATAATAGCAGAGTAGCAGCCACTCCTATTTGCCACATCTTCAATTTAAGCTTACTAGAGAGCGTGTGCCCTCAGGCCTGGAGGGAAGCTAAAGTCATTCCGCTACCCAAGAATAGTAAAGCCCCCTTTACTGGCTCAAATAGCTGACCAATCAGCCTGTTACCAACCTTTAGTAAACTTCTGGAAAAATAGTGTTTGACCAGATACAATACTATTTCACAGTAAACAGAATTTCAGCATGCTTATGTAGGGAAGGACACTCAACAAGCACACCACAAATGACTGATGATTGGCTGTGAGAAATTGATGATAAAGTGATTGTGGGGGCTATCTTGTTAGACTTCAGTGCAGCTCTTGACATTATCGATCATAGTCTGCTGCTGGAAAAATGGCTTTACACCCCCTGCTATGGATAAAGAGTTACTTGTCTAACAGAACACAGAGGGTGTTCTTTCAAATGGAAGCCTCTCAAATATAATCCAGTTAGAATCAGGAATTCCACAGGGTAGCTGTTTAGGCCCCTTTCTTTTTTCAAATTTTACTAACGACATACCACTGACTTTGAGTAAAGCCTGAGTGTCTATGTATGCAGATGACTCAACACTAAACACGTCAACTACTACAGCGACTGAAATGACTGCAACACTCAACAAAGAGCTGCAGTTAGTTTCAGAGTGGGTGGCAAGGAATAAGTTAGCCATAAATGTTTCTAAAACTTAAAGCATTGTATTTGGAAAAAAACATTGACTAAACCCTAAACCTCATCTAAATATTGAGTTGAGTTTATTTTGAGTTTATTTTTACAGGGACAGTGCACATTAATCAACGTTTCAGTAAAAGTGCCGGTTTTAGCCAGCCGGCTAATTTTCAACCGCAGTCCCTGGGCAGGTTATTAAAAACAATTACAATATAGACAATAGCAACATAGAACAAGCAAGACATAGCAACATAGGACAAGCAAGACGTAGCATACAGACAGAGCAACATAGAGCAAAAAGCAGCAAGACAAAATTCATAAAAGCAACAGTGTTTCCACACCTCACAAGCTACAGACAACAGACAACATGGAAAGCGGCAACACACAGCTAGGGACCATGTTCACAAATCTGATTGACCTTTAGCCATGTCTTCAAGCATTTTGTGAAAGTGTGATATGTGGTGCAGTTATGTGTGTCTGATGGCAGTGTATTCCAGACATGGGAAGCTCTCACAGAGAATGCAGATTTACTAAAGGTGCTTTTCCTTAGGGGAACTATACAGTCACCTCTCATGGCAGACCTTGTGGATCTGCTGCCATATGTCTGGGTTTTCTGTTTAACAAAAATATTGAGTGGAGGGGGAGCCAGGCCATTAAGGATCTTGAATACAAGACATGCGTCGGTGTATTGCACAAGATTTTCCCAACTCAAGAGCTCATGCTTTCTAAGGATGTGACAATGATGATGGCTATTGGGCTTCCTATCAAGCACTTTGAGAGCCTGTTTGTAGACAGACTGAATAGGTTTTAATGTTGTACAGCAAGCTTGGGCCCAACTAGTCAAGAAGTATGTTAAGTGGGGGAGTATCATAGAGTTGAAGTACAGTTTTGCTACCTCTGTAGTCAAACAATTTCGTATAAATCGGAAATTAGCTAGGTTGAATTTAGTTATTTGAATTACCTTTTTCACATGCTTTTTAAAAGAGAGGTTGGAATCAAGTATGATGCCAAGGTACTTAAAATTGGATACCACCTGGAGCTTCTCCCCTGACACATATACATCTGGCTCAGTAGCATCTGTTGCCCTCTTTGTGAAGAACATGCAAACAGTTTTTTTCACATTGAGATGCAAACACGTGTCACTGAGCCACTTTGTAACCTGGACCATTACAGTAGTGAGTTCTTGTGCAGCTTGTTGTTTGCTCTTTGCATGCACATATATCACTGTATCATCTGCATACATTTGAACTTCAGACCCAGTACAGACAGAAGGCAGATCATTAATGTACAGGCTGAACAGGAGGGGCCCCAGTATTGACCCTTGGGGCACGCCCACATCATAGCTACGATAGTTCTGCCTTCAAGGTATGATTTCATCCATCTCAAGGCATCAGGGGAAAAGTTGAACTTTGACAATTTTGTGATGAGAATCTCATGGTTAACAGTATCAAAATCCTTCCTTAGGTCCAGAAACACAGCCCCAACAGCACCCCCTTTGTCCATCTTGGACTTCACATTTTCCAGAAGAAAGCAGTTGGTCGTTTCTGTGGAGTGTTTCGCTCTGAAGCCAAACTGCATGGAGTGTAATGTGAAGGGGCTGTTGTTGAGGTGGGCAATCAGTTGTTCTGCTACACACTTTTCAACAACCTTTGACACCACAGGTAGTATACTAATGGGCCTGTAGTTACTTACGTCAGCAGCCTGATTTAAAGATGGCCGTTATTATGGCCGACTTCCATACCCTTGGAAACACACCGAGACCATTAGATGTGTTGGTGACCTTAGTAATGGGGCCAATGAGTGACTCTTTGTAGTTTTTAAGAAAGGTAGAGTCCATCCCAAACACATCTTTGGCTTTAGAGTTCTTTAGTGAGCTAATCACCTTGTTCACCTTTGACTCAGAAACCTCCCTTATGATGAAGACAGGTTGAGTGTCATTCACTAGCACTGAGCCCAAGAAACCGGTGGAGGGGTTCTGTGTCAGTGCCCTGACAGAGTCAATAAAGTAGGAATTGAAGGCTATTGCTATTTCGACTGCATCTTGTGTTAGATTGTTATTCACAATGATTTCTAGTCTTTTTGCAGTGTTACTATGGTCTTTCCCTGTTAACTTTTTTAGATTCTCCCATATCAATTTAGAATTTCCCTTTGCTTCACCAATTATGTTAATAAAAAGGTTTGCCTTGGCCTGTCTGATTTCTTTCATCACCTTATTTCTCAACATGGTACACGTATGTCTGTCATGCTCTAATTTAGATTTTAGGGCTATTTTTAGAGCATAATCTCGTTCTTTCATCAATTTCCAGATTTCTCCATTTAGCCAAGGAAGAGTGCTCTTTTGGCCAGGTTTGGATTTGATTTTCTTTAGGAAGCCATTTATTGTAGTCTGGATTGTGGATAGAAAAACCTGACTATCAGCTTCCACGTCTGTATAGGACAAGAGATCATTCCAGTTTATTCCCTTAATTGCTTTTTCAAAATAGTTTAATTCACTCTTAGGTATTCTGAGTTGATCCTGAGTTAAACCTGCTCTTAGACAGCTTTCTGGCTATAAGTGTCAGATTATGATCAGACAGCACAGTAACCATAATGAATGATTTAGTCACTCTCTCTGGTTTATTACTGAACACCAAATCAATCTGTGTTTTAGAGCAACAAGTCACCCTGGTTGGCCCTTTAACTAGCTGTGTAAGGTCAAAGGTATTAGTGATCCGTTTGAGGGTTTTCCTACAACACTTGTCTTCATAATTAATGTTAAAATCTCCCATTAAGATGACCTCTTTCCCAAAATCACATTCCCTAAGCATGGTATTAAACTGATCAAAAAACACACTTTTGGTGGAAGGTGGCCTATACATTCCAATGAGGGTAAAAGACATTTGGGGAGACAGTGTAACTTTCAGGCCGATACATTCTAGTTCATTATCACATGACCACTCAATTTGTTTACATCGGATATGTTCTTTAATGTAAATCATCACACCCCCTCCTCTTCCTTCAATCCTGTCTCTCCTGAAAACATTGTAGCCAGGCACAATCAAAGCAGCATATGGAGAGTGTTTATGGAGCCATGTCTCTGAGAGGCAGAGAAAGTCAAGGTTGGAGTCTGTGAGTAGATGTTGAATTTGATCACTTTTTGGAATGACACTACGAATGTTCAAGTGCCCCCTAGTAGTCCCTTGGGCTTAGCTCGTGGGTCCCAGATGACTCGAGAGTGATTGACACACTGAAAAAAGTTAAATTTTCTGTGTTTTCTGACGGCTGGGTTTAGGCCGTTTTGTTTCGTTTTGATTAGGGGCAGTTCGGTAGCGCAATTAACAATCCCTCCCGCCTGCACTGGATGCGGGGAACTAATTAAAATAGCTTGCGTACCAGAAGCAGAGTCAGGGATCGCATATAGCGACTCTGGTATGTTTGAAGAGTCAAAATCTATCCTGGAGTCGGGTGAGTCAAGAGAAACCATAGGACCATAGCACTCACCCACCTCCACAGCGGCGACGACCAGTGGACGAGGCCATCCACCGCTCTCCACTCCGGTGCGTATCACTGGCTCGCATTGGCTTGCAATAAATATTGTGGAAATTGAGCGAGTTGAGATGACTAAACTGCTTGGAGTAAACCTAGATTGTAAACTGTCATGGTCAAATCATATTGATAGAGCAGTAGATAAGATGGGGAGAAGTCTGTCAATAATAAAGAGACACTCTGCCTTCTTACAAGGCAGGTCCTACAGGTCCTAGTTTTGTCGCTCTTTGACTACTGTTCAGTCTTGTGGTCAGGTGCCACGAAAAAGGACTTAGGAAAATTACAATTGGCTCAGAACAGGGCAGCACGGCTGGCCCTTGGATGTACACAGAGAGCTAATATTAATAATATGCATGTCAATCTCTCCTGGCTGAAAGTGGAGGAGAAATTGACTTCATCCCCACTTTTATTTCCGAGCGGTATTGACATGTTGAATGCACCGAGTTGTCTGTCTAAACTACTGGCACACAGCTCGGACACCCATGCATACCCCACAAGACATGCCACAAGAGGTCGCTTCACAGTCCCCAAGTCCAGTACAGACTATGGGAGGCACACAGTACTACATAGAGCCATGACTACATGGAACTCTATTCCACATCAAGAACCTGAAGCAAGCAGTAAAATTAGATAAAAAAACAGATAAAAACACCTTATGGAACAAGGGGGGCAGGTAAGCAACACAAATATTGCCACACACACACACACACACACACACACACACACACACACACACACACACACACACACACACACACACACACACACACACACACACACACACACACACACACACACACACACACACACACAATAACATACGCAATGTAACGGCTGTCATTGGTGGAAGAAGAGGAGGACCAATGCGCAGCGTGGTAAGTGTCCATTATTTTAATGAAACAACTGAACACCAAACAAAACAACTTGAATAAACGAAAAACAGAAACAGTCCTGTAAGGTGATGAAGAAACACTAAACAGAAAATAATCACCCACAACCAAAATGGGGAAAACAGGCTACCTAAGTATGATTCTCAATCAGAGACAACGATCAACAGCTGCCTCTGATTGAGAACAATACCAGGCCAAACACAGAAATACAACAAAGAAAAAAGAACATAGACTACCCACCCCAACTCACGCCCTGACCAAACTAACACAAAGACAAAATAAAGGAACTAAGTTCAGAATGTGACACGCAATATACATACGCATGGATTTAGTACTGTAGATACAGTTGAAGTCGAAAGTTTACATACACCTAAGCCAAATACATTTAAACTCAGTTTTTCACAATTCCTGACATTTAATCCTAGTAACAATTCCATGTTTTAGGTCAGTTAGGATCACCACTTATTTTAAGAATGTGAGATGTCAGAATAATAGTAGAGATAATTATTTATTTCAGCTTTTATTTATTTCATCACATTCCCAGTGGGTCAGAAGTTTACATACACTCAATTTGTATTTGGTAGCATTGCCTTTACATTGTTTAACTTGGGTCCAACTTTTCTGGTATCCTTCCACAAGCTTCCCACAATAAATTTGGTGAATTTTGGCCCATTCCTCCTGACAGAGCTGGTGTAACTGAGTCAGGTTTGTAGGCCTCCTTGCTCGCACACACTTTTTCAGTTCTGCACACACATTTCCTATAAGACTGAGGTCAGGGCTTTGTGATGGCCACTCCAATAGCTTGACTTTGTTGTCCTTAAGCCATTTTTCCACAACTTTGGAAGAATGCTTGGGGTCATTGTCCATATGGAAGACCCATTTGCGACCAAGCTTTAACTTCCTGACTGATGTCTTGAGATGTTGCTTCAATATAACCACAGAATTTTCTTTCCTCATGATGCCATCCATTTTGTGAAGTGCACCAGTCCCTCCTGCAGCAAAGCAAACCCACAAAATGATGCTGTCACCCCCGTGCTTCAAGGTTGGGATGATGTTCTTCGGCTTGCAAGCCTCCCCCTTATTCCTCCAAACATAATGATGGGCATTATGGCCAAACAGTTATATTTTTGTTTCATCAGACCAGAGGACATTTCTCCAAAAAGTATGATCTTTGTGCAGTTGCAAACCGTAGTCTGTCTTTTTTATGGCGGTTTTGGAGCAGTGGCTTCTTCCTTGCTGAGCGGCCTTTCAGGTTATGTAGGACACGTTTTACTGTGGATATAGGGTTAGAGTACTTTCGTACTTGTTTCCTCCAGCATCTTCACAAGGTCCTTTGGGATTGATTTGCACTTTTTCTAACATAATTACGTTAATCTGTAGGAGACGGAACGCGTCTCCTTCCTGTGCGGTATGATGGCTGCATGGTCCCATGGTGTTTAAACTTGCGTACTATTGTTTGTACAGATGAACGTGTTACCTTCAGGCATTTGGAATTTTCTCCCAAGGATGAACCAGACGTGTGGAGGCCTACAATTTTTTTTCATCTAAAGCCATGACATAATTTTCTGGAATTTTCCAAGCTGTTTAAAGGCACAGTCAACATAGTGTATATAAACTTCTGACCCACTGTAATTGTGATACAGTGGATTATAAGCGAAACAATCTGTCTGTAAACATTTTGGGAAAAATTACTTGTCTTGCACAAAGGAGATGTCCTAACTGACAAGAAATTTGTGGAGTTGTTGAAATGTATTGACTCCAACCTATGTGTATGTAATCTTCCGACTTAAACTGTATGTCTATCGACAGTTGTCGTAGTGACATCATGAACATTCTATTGAAGTGGTTATTTGCATAGTTGTTCAGACATGTAGCTAGCTAGCTAAACAATAAACCATAATCGCAACTCATAATATTACAGTAATTGCTGGACTATTAAGCGCACCTGAATATAAACCGCACCCACTGAATTATTAAAAAATATGTATTTTGTACATAAATAAGCTGCACATGTCTAAGCCGCAGGTGCCTACCGGTACATTGAAACAAATTAACTTTACACAGCCTTTAAACGAAACACGGCTTGTAACAAAAATAAATAGGCTTTAACAAAACACGGCTTGTAACAAAAATAAATAGGCTTTAACGAAACACGGCTTGTAACAAAAATTAAAACAGTAGCCTACCAAGAAAGTCATTGGTCACTATCTTCCTCCTCCTGTGCACTGAAACCACTGAAGTCATCTCCTTCGGTGTCTGAGTTGAATAGCCTCAGAATTGCTTCATCCGATGATCGTTTTCATTGTCGCTCTCGTCACTTTCATCCGGAGGCAAATACCCCGCTGAGCTCATGCTGCCCCTTCAACACGCAGCAGTCCAGCCTTTCGAAACCCGTTGATGATAGTGGATTTTTTGACAATGCTCCACGCTGTCAGGACCCACTGGCAGACTTGACCATAAGTTGCTCTTCGCATGCGGCCCGTTTTAGTGAAGGATTTCTCCCCACTTGTCATCCAAGCCTCCCATTGAACACGAAACGCCACCTTAAATGCACGATTTACACTGATGTCGAGTGGCTGCAAATACTTTGGACCATCTGCTTTTCTCCCCTCTGAAAGGTTTGTTGTCTTTTTGCACTGAGTCAGTTCCTCACACCGCTGTTTACAAAGTCTTATAATCGACTCATTAAGGCCAAGCTCCCATGCAGCAGCTCTATTTCCTTTTCCGACAGCCAGATCGATCGCCTTCAACTTGAAAGTTGCATCATATGCATTTCTCCGTGTCTTTGCCATGATGAGGGTGACAAAATTACTACCGTAATCAGAATGATGGGAAGTTTGAGCGTGCTCGATTTACGTCACATTATGTGACGGTGCTCAGTTTTTTGGCGGCATGAATCTTGTGAAAGCGGGAAAAATCCATAAATTAGCCGCGTCATTGTATAAACCGCGAGGTTCAAAGTGTGGGAATAAAGTAGCGGCTTATAGTCCGGAAATTACGGTACTACCCTGCATGAAACTGCAGGTAGCTAATCAACCAGGTTCAATGTTAGCAAGCTAACATTAGGCTATAACTCGCAATGCAAATCATAATATTACTACACAGATCATACGCATAATGTTAACTAGCTAGCTAACAGTACACTTTAACTTGAAAAGAAAATTACTTTCTGACAATTTAGTATCGTGTAATATCTGAAAATGTAGCTTGCTAGACTATCTTACCTTTATACATGGATCGACGCTTCTCCCTCTCTGTCACGGATGCAATGGTTGCCCTTAGGCAGAATTTTCTCCATCTATTTAGCTATCATACCACTGATTTTCAAAACTCGGTCCTCCAGTAAGTGGAGAGCTACTACGTGATATCTTTCAAAAAAGCGGCTTCAGAAAGGATTACCATCGCAGCTCATGGTCTAGACAGAAACATGCTACATGGCAGACCAATCCCATCTCATCTCTCGGCATGTCCAGCCCACTCATTATCTCAGCCAATCATGGCTAGCGGTAAGGTTGCCGTCTTTTTCCGTTGCTGAACCAACTAGGCTTGTAATATAACAATTGTATTCGTATGTACAGATGGCATACAGGTTTGTAATTAAGGCACATGAAAGTTCACATGTTCTAGAAATGCATTTTGATTTAAAAAATAAAGTTTACGTTTAAATGGCGCTTCTGTAAAGTAGAGAAGGGCAACATACGCCTAGTTTCTGAAACGAGTCACATATTAGTTTGGACGCTACAGACGTTTTTGTGAGAACTGAGTTTTGTATTGTCTCATGGTCTGAGAAACACCGCTGTAGCTCTGCCACCCTCCACCAATTTGCCGTTATGCATTATAGTCAACATGAGAATTTGAGGCTTCTAGTCTAAACTAGGCTAGCTAGCCTCTTTGACTGCAGCACGGTCCGTTGATATTTGGAATAACCAAGCGACTTAACGCTAGCTATGTATACTAAACAAGAGATTGCAATACCCAAGCAATTCCACCGTTAGGAAGCCTGAATAGCTAGCCCTAATCTGTGAGCTAGCTAACCTGGCTTAAACGCTATGCAGCGCTTGTTAGCTAGATTGGTTTCAAAAGTTTACTTTGGACTGTAACCGGCAACAGAGCACAATCCATCTCCACGTCCCTCAGCTCAATTCAGCTGAGGTACGGGCACCGAGGAGAGGAGTCACCATCAGACACACCAAGTCCTCTAAAGAATGCTACACAATTGTCAAGAGAACCTGCGCCGCAGACTAGTAGGGGAACAGTGCCCGCCGTCTGCTAATCTTGCACACAAACTGATTCAAGTGAGGGCAGTGTGAGCATGCACCAAGCCCAAAATATACAAAACAACAAACCTGAGTATCTTTTAACTCATTGGGGCTTGGTCGCAAACATGACTTCTTAGACTTATTGCTATAGCCAGGTCAAGCTATCTGACAAATAATTCATTGTTCATCATTAGGAAACTTATGAGAACCATACAATCTTTCACACCTAGCGTCGATAGGGTGAGCACGCTCAACCACTAAGGGACAGTTCATTTGGCGCAATGTAAGACAAATTGTTGCAAATAGTTTGTTTAAGTAGCATGAATCCATCCTGTTCACACTGAGGTTAAGAGCGGAATAATTGAAGGAATGAATGCAATCCTCAAGCTTATCACCTGTGGAAGGTGGGGTTTCCAGCGAGGCGCGGATTTCATTGGCTTTGCCAGGTGGGATTTTAGATCCTTCGACCCAAGTCGCAAGAGTGCGACTCCCCATAGTATGTTGTACCTAAGTTGACTGACTGAAAGGGAACTGGAATCTGAGCACAGCTTGAGTTTGTTTTGAGAGTGACTGCCTTGTTGTGGGAGGTGGTGTTGACTGACCATTATGGGAGACAGTGTGCAGGAAGGAGTCATCCACCAGGAGGCAGTGTCCCTCTGACCAGCACTGAGGCTCTCCTCCCACTACCAGCTCACACTGAGGTGGGGTCTGCACTCCTAAAAAGTGGTGGTGTCAAAAGGATAGATTCATGGCAATTATATAATTACACTGATTTGCATTGTATACATCAGACCTGACTTACATACTAACACTCGTTAACAAACAGTGAAGTAAAAAAACATGTTTGGGGGGTTATGCTGGAGTTAGATAGTTGTGCAAAGCTCATGAGGCATTTATCAAACAATATATCATTAATTTCAATGATCGTTAATATTAGACTGCACATTTAATGGACAAAATCATGCACAGAGAGCATGTAAGCAAAACTTTGTCAAGAACCATACTGAGACCCAATGATATGTGGGCTGGAACATGTCTGTCTCACTCACCGAGGTGGCAGCGTAGGCGAGTATTGGTGGGGCCATACACTCCCCCTAGTGTGGCCCCAGGCCCTAGCAGCCAGAACCCGGCGGCCCCCAGGGAGTTGCTACTTATGAAGGTGCGCAAGGAGAGAAGAGTGCGGTAGGTGCAGGGACAGGAGCGACAGTTCCCTGCTACACACACGCCTGCGCTGTACAAGGGGAACACAGCTTGGCCCTGAGAGAGACACATAGACCTGTTACACATAGACCTGCCTTGTCACACAAACTACTGTGTTAAATAAATGTTACACACACACCACTGCACCATACAAACACAGCTATTTCAAACCCATGTACCCACACGTGTTTGTATTGTATGCATTTCAAACTGCTGCACTGCAAGCACGTTAGCACTTATTTTTTATGTAATAGTTCTGACAAAGTTGCCTCAATGCTTTTCCACTATACAAATAAGGAGAACGTAGCCATGTGGCTTTTGTAGGCTGGTATTTAGTTTAATACTTACATTTGTGTGTCATTATTTGTATCATCGATAGAGCCTAGGGGAGAATGGGCTAAGAGCGTCTGCTAAATGACTTAAATGTAAATGTAAATGTAGATTTGACCAAATATTTAAGAAGAGGTCATCATTTCATTGAGACTATGAAGGAAGAAACCACATGGAAAAAGTGGTAAGGAAAACGGTCCAAAAAACATATTTTCATTAAGTCAAATTAACGTACTGTGTTAGAGGTTTCATTATACTTGTCTTTAAGCCAAAGTAGTTAATTTTAAGAATGTTCTATACATCAGTTGGGGTCTCTATAAGTTTCAATATGAGGTCCTAAACCTAGCATGAAAGTGCATCGTTCTAGCTCAGTGGGTTAATATAGTCAAAATGTTTGTCTTCGGGCAAGTTGTGGCAATCGGAGGAGTTGAGATGGGACTTCGAATACCAGAGGGACAGGCTAATGGCTACTGGCAAGCAGATTGTCCTTTCCGGTCCTATCCCAACATACGATCGTGGAGTTGATCGCTTCTTCCGGCTATTTGCACTGGACTCATGGATGAAATCCAACTCTGACCTGAAAAAGTGTTGGATTTTATCGACAACTTTGATTTATTTTGTGAGCAACCTCCGTTGTCAAAAATGGAAGGCCTGAATAGAAGAGGAGCTAGAATGCAGAGTTCTAATATTGCAAATATACTAAACAAGTGATAGGATTTCAGTCCTGGTCCTCAACAGCTAACCCTCATTTATTCTTGTATCAAGCCAGACATACAGTATTTTTAAACAAGGGGTTACCTACCGAACATAGCATGTTTGTGCTAGAGACTGACCATCTGATCTGAAAACCTGCAGCTGTAGGCTTGGCCTGATTCATGTAAATACCAGAAGTTTGATTTCGAAAATGGATTTTATAGTAATTCTGGCTTCTCAAACCAACGCAAACAGATAGGCTGAAAGATATTTGTATTGAGCTAAACCAACCTACCCCAACTTTAAACACCCTGATGAATCTACTCTTTTAGATATTACTCTGACAAATGTCTCTCATAAGTATATAGCCAATGGAATATTTGCTAATGAGCTGTGACCATTGTCCAATTGCCTGAATAAAATATGTTAAACTACCTAAATCTCAGCCATTCATTATCACAGATCTATTTTTATTTGTTTTAATGAGTAACATTTGTCTTGCCTGGGATTGTGTGACTGGGGGGGGGGGGGGGGTATCCATCTCTGAGTCGGATCTGGCCTTTAATTGTTTTACCTCTCTGTTCAACTCTGTTGCAGATAAGCATGCTCCGTTTAAAATACTAAGGGTAACAGACAGATCTAATCCTTGATTCACCCATGAATTGTCTGAAAAAGTACAGGAAAGAAACTTAACCTGGGCTAAGGCTAGGTTGACTGATTATGCATCTGATTGGCAGTCATTTGAGATATAGACGTCTAACTCTGATTAGAAAGGCAAAATTGACATCTTACATTTTCTGAGCGTGGTGGAAATCCAGCTAACTTCTGGAAAGTAGTCAAGTCCTTGAAGCTAAATTTCACCCCCTTATTGCCCCAGCAGGTTATGACAATCCCTGGTCCTCTAATAGATCAAATGAACATTTTTGATGCTTTAAATAGCTATTTTGCCTCAGCTGGCCACCTATTTGAAAGAATAGTTTCTGAAAATTCCTTTAATTCCAACGTTATTGAAATAATAATATTTTTTTTTAAACTGCTTGCAGAGAATGATCCACTCCTAGGCACACATTCTTTATTTTCAACCGTTTGTTGTCTCTGACATTTGTTGTCTCAAGTGCCTTGCTAAAAATTCATGTAAAAAAATCTCTGCCTCACTTATTGCAGAAACATGAACCTATATTTTTTACTTGACAATTGTTTCTGGTATTATCCCTAAGATCTGGAAAGCGGCACATGTCCTCCCCATACACAAAGGCGGAGACCATTTGACTTAGCTTGGAAATTGGATGGTAGTTATCTATCTTGCATTGTCAAAGTATTAGAATCCCTGGCCAACTCTCAGCTAAGAAATTTTAACTTATCATTCTATTCTTAATGTGCACCAATCTGGTTTTAGACCTGGACATAGCATAATTTCAGCTGCTATGCTTGTCTTAGATGATATGTTAAATTGCTTAGATCATAAAAAATATTGTGCTTCCTTATTTATACACCTGTCCCCCACTACCTACTAATTCAAAGGTTTCTTGCAAGTGGTTTAAGAAATACTTGATAGACAGAACTTAATGTGTATTTTCTGATGGGAGAGAGCAGCGCGAAACGGTGCTAAAATAGTTGTATATAGTTATTGCTCACCATATGTCTTTGGCAGAGGGAAAAGTGAGAGTCATGAGATTATGAGTGTTGATCAGTCATGTAAATTAAAGTGCTGAAAACGACTTGGCCCCCTATTTAAAAAGAAGATGGAGAACAAGCTATGATGGAAAAAATATTGGAGTTTTGGTGCAGGTAAAGCAAACTAGCACAAAAATAATATTGCGATATTGTCAAAACAATTCGATATATCTTCAAAAATAATATCCCGACATGTAACTGTATAGATCCAACTTTGTCAAGGTCGCACACCAGTTCAGCCGGCCGAAGTGAATTGGCTAAAGAAATTAGGTAGCTAGTCAGTTCAGCCCCCCTTTAAATAAACTTCCGGTGGATTGTGGCATAGCAAGAGTTAGAAGTGCAAACTTGTTGCACCAAAGCTTAGTGGAAGCTTGACTGCATCGGTGCAGACTGCCTCCATTTGAAGTAAATGACAGGCTCAGAGGCTATGGAGACGTTAAAAATGTATTCCTTCTCCCTCTGTTTTGGAAGGACTGTTTTGTGACATGACTGGATCTGTGAAAGCTATGTAAGAGAACCCTTGCTTTCACCTAATTGTCCAATCAGGTTAGATCAGTGACTGAACAGGTACATGCACATTGGGAGTTGTAGGTTTGTGTACCTTAGATCCCAGGCCGGTCCAGCCAATCTTTGGATCAATGCCTCTCTGGTAGACCGCCTGAAACTCTGCAAGGATTATGGGATAGTTGGCCTCCAAGACCTCAATGTCATGTCGATGGGCGTCACGTGGGAAAAAAGGAATGCTGGGGACATCTGGGAGGAAGAAGAGATGAGGCTTTTGGATGGAGGAGCGATCATTTAATGTGGCCTGAGAAAGACAAATCACAGAGAAAGATTCATACATTCTAGAGAAAGAACTAAACAGACATTGGTTAATACACATGTATTGTAATTGTTTTACACTGAGGATGAAAACAAACAAAAACATGCAAGGGATGTTTTGTAAATATTTTTATGTTTGCTTTCTGTTCTTTAAATGCCAACCACCAGGACACCAAACACACACAGGGAGACTGGGAACAACATATAGCAGCACCCCCGAAGCAGGTTAGTGATTGTCTGTCTTATCTGAAATAAATAAAACAAATCATATTCTAATGCTATCCAAGGCCTTTATACACACAAATGGTTACTCTTTCAGTAGCATATAACATGTATTAATTACAGTGTTAGAATGTTGCATTCAGAATGACTGCTCATTAGCTTGAAGGGGGATCCCTCGAGGCCCAGTGGTTCTAGTGTTAAAACAGATCAATATCTTCGGTTTTGTACTGTTGATTTTGTCATACACACACATGCAGGACTTAGAAAAGTATAGCTGTGTTCTTTCTCAAATGGCATGGATAATTCTGGGTGTTCACTATAAAAGTCACTGACCGCACACCAATACATGGATTTGAGAGTAAAACAATCACTGAAATAACAGCAAACACTTGTAGGGATCATGATTTGTTGAAGTTAAATAACAGAAAAAGTGGTTTGTTTCATTTCATAATGGCAGCCTCTCGAAACCAACATCCGACTTTCCAAAATATAGATAGCAGCCTTACAATTCCTCATCTCACCAACCATATACAGTGGGGAGAAGTATTTGATACACTGCCGATTTTGCAGGTTTTCCTACTTACAAAGCCGCTACACAGTCTACTGTTAATTTTTATTGTTTATTTAACTTTATATATTCACTTTATATATTATCTACCTCACTTGCTTTGGCAATGTTAACACATGTTTCCCATGCCAAATAAAGCCCTTGAATTGAATTGTAGAGAGAGTTTAGAGAGAGGGTGTAGAGAGACAGGATAGAGAGAGAGAAAGAGAGAGAGAGAGAGAGGGTAGAGAGCGAGAGGGTAATTGTGGACAGGTTTCAGCAAGTTGCAACATACAGAAATATCTTTTTTTCATAAACAAGCTCTAAATCATGTTTGATGCACTCTGGATGTCCAATTTTTGCTGTGCTGTTTATTAGAGACGATATGAACAAGGTGGACAATTTTCAGCAAGTTGCAACATAAAAAAAAACGTTTTTTTCATAAACAAGCTCTAAATCATGTTCGATGCACTCTGGATGTCCAATTTTTGCTGTGCTGCCTCCTTGAGATGAAATGAACATTGTGTACAGTTTTCAGCAAGTTGCAACATACAGAAATAACATTTTTTTCATAAACAAGCTCTAAATTATGTTTGATGCACTCTGGATGTCCAATTTTTGCTGTGCTGTCTATTTGAGATTAAATGAACATTGTGGACAGGTTTCAGCAAGTTGCAACATTGAAATGCAAAAAAAACTTTTTTTCCATAAACAAGCTCTAAATCATGTTTGATGCACTCTGGATGTCCAATTTTTGCTGTGCGGTTTATTAGAGACGATATGAACAAGGTGGACAATTTTCAGCAAGTTGCAACATACAAAAAAAACGTTTTTTTCATAAACAAGCTCTAAATCATGTTCGATGTACTCTGGATGTCCAAATCACATTGTATGATTTTTAAGTAATTCATTTTCATTTTATTGCATGGCATAAGTATTTGATCACCTACCAACCAGTAAGAATTCCGGCTCTCACAGACCTGTTAGTTTTTCTTTAAGAAGCCCTCCTGTTCTCCACTTATTACCTGTATTAACTGCACCTGTTTGAACTCATTACCTGTATAAAAGACACCTGTCCACACACTCAATCAAACAGACTCCAACCTCTCCACAATGGCCAAGACCAGAGAGCTGTATAAAGACATCAGGGTTAAATTGTAGACCTGGCTAGGATGAGCTACAGGATAATAGGCAAGCAGCGTGGTGAGAAGGCAACAACTGTTGGCGCAATTATTAGAAAATGGAAGAAGTTCAAGATGACGGTCAATCACCCTCGGTCTCGGGCTCCATGCAAGATCTCACCTCGTGGGGCATCAATGATCATGAGGAAGGTGAGGGATCAGCCCAGAACTACACGGCAGGACCTGGTCAATGACCTGAAGAGAGCTGGGACCACAGTCTCAAAGAAAACCATTAGCACACACACTACGCCGTCATGGATTAAAATTCTGCAGCACACGCAAGGTCACCCTGCTCAAGCCAGTGCATGTACAGGCCCATCTGAAGTTTGCCAATGACCATCTGGATGATCCAGAGGAGGAATGGGAGAAGGTCATGTGGTCTGATGAGACAAAAATAGAGCTTTTTGGTCTAAACTCCACTCGCCGTATTTGGAGGAAGAAGAAGGATGAGTACAACCCCAAGAACACCATCCCAACCGTGAAGCATGGAGGTGGAAACAACATTCTTTGGGGATGCTTTTCTGCAAAGGGGACAGGACGACTGCACCGTATTGAGGGGAGGATGGATAGGGCCATGTTTCGCGAGATCTTGGCCAACAACCTCCTTCCCTCAGTAAAAGCATTGAAGATGGGTCGTGGCTTCCAGCATGACAACGACCCGAAACACACAGCCAGGGCAACCAAGGAGTGGCTCCGTAAGAACCATCTCAAGGTCCTGGAGTGGCCTAGCCAGTCTCCAGACCTGAACCCAATCAGAAAATCTTTGGAGGAAGCTGAAAGTCCGTATTGCCCAGTGACAGCCCTGAAACCTGAAGGATCTGGAGAAGGTCTGTATAGAGGAGTGGGCCAAAATCCCTGATGCAGTGTGTGCAAACATGGTCAAGAACTACAGGAAACGTATGAACTCTGTAATTGCAAACAAAGGTTTCTGTACCAAATATTTAGTTCTGCTTTTCTGATGTATCAAATACTTATGTCATGCAATAAAATGCAAATTAATTACTTAAAAATCATACAATGTGATTTTCTGGAGTTTTGTTTTAGATTCCGTCTCTCACAGTTGAAGTGTACCTATGATAAAAAATTACAGACCTCTACATGCGTAGGAAAGTAGGAAAACCTGGAAAATCGACAGTGTATCAAATACCTGTTCTCCCCACTGTATATGATTCCAAGTTTCCGTGTGGTCTTTGTATAATGTACATATATATATATACAACCCACATTTTTTGACCCTGTTCAATTGATTTCAACTTGATATCAATATGATTGATGAAGAAAATAGTGTTGTGTTCACCTTTCCAAGTTGGCGACTCACTTGAAACAAAATGTAGAAATTCAAAATGTAGCTGGCTGTCTTCTACAAGTTGTCCTAAACCAGTGAAATCGACTGCATTCGGAAAGTATTCAGAACCCATGACTTTTTCCACATTTTGTTACATTACAGCCTTATTCTAAAATTGATTACAATTTCCCCCCCCCTCATCCACACACACACACACACACACACACACACACACACACACACACACACACACACACACACACACACACACACACACACACCCTACCCCACAATGACAAAACAAAAATGGGTTAAGAACTGTTTGCAAATTTATGAAAATAAAAACAGAAATATTACATATGTATTCAGACGCTTTACTCAGTGCTTTGTTGAAGAGCCTTGGGCAGCGATTACAGACTCAAGTCTTCTTGGGTATGATGCAACAAGTTTGGCACACCTGTATTTTTGTGAGTTTCTCCCATTCTTCTCTGCAGATCCTCTCAAGCTCTGTCAGGTTAGATGGGGAGAGTCGCTGCACAGCTATTTTCAGGTTTCTCCAGAGATGTTCAATCGGGTTCAAGTCCTGTTGTCCTGTTGGAAAGTGAACCTTTCCAGAGTGATCATCTGGTTCTCGGTCACCTCCCTGACCAAGGCCCTTCCATTTAAGAATGATGTAAGCAACTCTGTTCTTGGGGACATTCATGGCTGCAAAATATTTTTGGAACCCTTCCCGAGATCTGTGCCTCAACACAATCCTGTCTTGGAGCTCTACGGAGCTTGGTTTTTGCTCTGACATGCACTGTCAACTGTGGGACCTTATACAGACAGGTTTATGCCTTTCCAAATCATGTCCAATCAATTGAATTTACCACTGAGGGACTCCAGTCAAGTTGTAGAAACATCAAGGATGCTCAGACCATAGCAAATGGTCTGAATACTTGTGTAAATAAGGTGTTTATTGTTAATACATTTGCAAACATTTCTAAAAACCTGTTTTTGCTTTATCATTATGGGGTGTTGTGTGTAGATTGAGTGGGAAATCATTTTAGAATAAGGATGTAACGTAAGAAAATGTGGAAAAAGTCAAGGGGTCTGAAAACTTAAAACATTTTCTTAAACAGGACATGCAACCTGACTCTTTCCCCCACCCAACTCTCCTTCTATTGATTTCAACTTGATAAATGCAAGTGTCGCGTTTCTCTTTACGTTTTGGTGACCCCCAAACCAAAATGTTCTTTGGGTGGTGGACCATTCTTGATAAACACAGGAAACTGTTGAGCATAAAAAACCCAGCAGCGTTGAAGTTCTTGACACAAATCGTTGCGTCTGGCACCTACTAGCATACCCCATTCAAACATTTTGATTTTTGTAATTTAGCAGACGCTCTTATCCAGAGCGATTTACAGGAGCAAAAAGTGCCTTGCTCAAGGGCACAGACATTTTCGGCTCAGGGATTCAAACCAGCGACCTATTGGTTACTGGCCCAACGTTCTTAACTGCAAGGCTACCTTTAATATTTGGTTGTGTCCATTCACCCTCTGAATGGCACAAACACAATCCATGTCTCAAGGCTTGAACATTTCTTTAACTTGTCCTCCCCTCGCCTGCCTTTCTCTAAACAGAATATTCAGTCAACCTTTTAATCTGTTCTTGATTATGGTGATATTATTTATCAAAGTGCAGCTTTCACTACTCTTAAACCTTTGGATGCCATCTATACCATAGTGCCCTTCATTTTGTTACAGGTGACAGTTTTGATACTCATCACTGCATCCTGTATCAAAAAGGTTGGCTGAACTTGGCTAAAGACCCATAGATCTCTACATTACTCCCTTTTTGTTTACAAGGCCCTACTTCATAAACTTCTGTCTTATCTAACTTTACTGTTGAAGTATAGATGCCCGAGTTGCCACACTGTTCACAGGATTGGTTAACTCAAGGTTCCTAGGGTCTCCATCGAGCTAGGTAAATCAGCTTTTAGTTTTAATGCACCGTATTGCTGGAACAAAACTCAAAAATAAAATTCTTCTTGATGTTCTGGTGCCATTCAGGCAATTTAAAGTATTGACTGGGGATTTATTTGTGGAGGAATGTAACTATTTTTTGGGGTGATTTGTGATGTTTTATTTGTGATTCCGATGACCATGCTGTTGTATTACATTTACATTTACATTTAAGTCATTTAGCAGACGCTCTTATCCAGAGCGACTTACAAATTGGTGAATTCACCTTCTGACATCCAGTGGAACAGCCACTTTACAATAGTGCATCTAAATCATTAAGGGGGGGGTGGTGAGAAGGATTACTTATCCTATCCTAGGTATTCCTTGAAGAGGTGGGGTTTCAGGTGTCTCCGGAAGGTGGTGATCGACTCCGCTGTCCTGGCGTCGTGAGGGAGTTTGTTCCACCATTGGGGGGCCAGAGCAGCGAACAGTTTTGACTGGGCTGAGCGGGAACTGTACTTCCTCAATGGTAGGGAGGCGAGCAGGCCAGAGGTGGATGAACGCAGTGCCCTTGCTTGGGTGTAGGGCCTGATCAGAGCCTGGAGGTACTGCGGTGCCGTTCCCCTCACAGCTCCGTAGGCAAGCACCATGGTCTTGTAGCGGATGCGAGCTTCAACTGGAAGCCAGTGGAGAGAGCGGAGGAGCGGGGTGACGTGAGAGAACTTGGGAAGGTTGAACACCAGACGGGCTGCGGCGTTCTGGATGAGTTGTAGGGGTTTAATGGCACAGGCAGGGAGCCCAGCCAACAGCGAGTTGCAGTAATCCAGACGGGAGATGACAAGTGCCTGGATTAGGACCTGCGCCGCTTCCTGTGTGAGGCAGGGTCGTACTCTGCGGATGTTGTAGAGCATGAACCTACAGGAACGGGCCACCGCCATGATGTTGGTTGAGAACGACAGGGTGTTGTCCAGGATCACGCCAAGGTTCTTAGCGCTCTGGGAGGAGGACACAATGGAGTTGTCAACCGTGATGGCGAGATCATGGAACGGGCAGTCCTTCCCCGGGAGGAAGAGCAGCTCCGTCTTGCCGAGGTTCAGCTTGAGGTGGTGATCCGTCATCCACACTGATATGTCTGCCAGACATGCAGAGATGCGATTCGCCACCTGGTCATCAGAAGGGGGAAAGGAGAAGATTAATTGTGTGTCGTCTGCATAGCAATGATAGGAGAGACCATGTGAGGTTATGACAGAGCCAAGTGACTTGGTGTATAGCGAGAATAGGAGAGGGCCTAGAACAGAGCCCTGGGGGACACCAGTGGTGAGAGCGCGTGGCGAGGAGACAGATTCTCGCCACGCCACCTGGTAGGAGCGACCTGTCAGGTAGGACGCAATCCAAGCGTGGGCCGCGCCGGAGATGCCCAACTCGGAGAGGGTGGAGAGGAGGATCTGATGGTTCACAGTATCGAAGGCAGCCGATAGGTCTAGAAGGATGAGAGCAGAGGAGAGAGAGTTAGCTTTAGCAGTGCGGAGCGCCTCCGTGATACAGAGAAGAGCAGTCTCAGTTGAATGACTAGTCTTGAAACCTGACTGATTTGGATCAAGAAGGTCATTCTGAGAGAGATAGCGGGAGAGCTGGCCAAGGACGGCACGTTCAAGAGTTTTGGAGAGAAAAGAAAGAAGGGATACTGGTCTGTAGTTGTTGACATCGGAGGGATCGAGTGTAGGTTTTTTCAGAAGGGGTGCAACTCTCGCTCTCTTGAAGACGGAAGGGACGTAGCCAGCGGTCAGGGATGAGTTGATGAGCGAGGTGAGGTAAGGGAGAAGGTCTCCGGAAATGGTCTGGAGAAGAGAGGAGGGGATAGGGTCAAGCGGGCAGGTTGTTGGGCGGCCGGCCGTCACAAGAAGCGAGATTTCATCTGGAGAGAGAGGGGAGAAAGAGGTCAGAGCACAGGGTAGGGCAGTGTGAGCAGAACCAGCGGTGTCGTTTGACTTAGCAAACGAGGATCGGATGTCGTCGACCTTCTTTTCAAAATGGTTGACGAAGTCATCTGCAGAGAGGGAGGAGGGGGGAGGGGGAGGAGGATTCAGGAGGGAGGAGAAGGTGGCAAAGAGCTTCCTAGGGTTAGAGGCAGATGCTTGGAATTTAGAGTGGTAGAAAGTGGCTTTAGCAGCAGAGACAGAGGAGGAAAATGTAGAGAGGAGGGAGTGAAAGGATGCCAGGTCCGCAGGGAGGCGAGTTTTCCTCCATTTCCGCTCGGCTGCCCGGAGCTCTGTTCTGTGAGCTCGCAATGAGTCATCGAGCCACGGAGCGGGAGGGGAGGACCGAGCCGGCCTGGAGGATAGGGGACATAGAGAGTCAAAGGATGCAGAAAGGGAAGAGAGGAGGGTTGAGGAGGCAGAATCAGGAGAAAGGTTGGAGAAGGTATGAGCAGAGGGAAGAGATGATAGGATGGAAGAGGAGAGAGTAGCGGGGGAGAGAGAGCGAAGGTTGGGACGGCGCGATACCATCCGAGTAGGGGCAGTGTGGGAAGTGTTGGATGAGAGCGAGAGGGAAAAGGATACAAGGTAGTGGTCGGAGACTTGGAGGGGAGTTGCAATGAGGTTAGTGGAAGAACAGCATCTAGTAAAGATGAGGTCGAGCGTATTGCCTGCCTTGTGAGTAGGGGGGAAGGTGAGAGGGTGAGGTCAAAAGAGGAGAGGAGTGGAAAGAAGGAGGCAGAGAGGAATGAGTCAAAGGTAGACGTGGGGAGGTTAAAGTCGCCCAGGACTGTGAGAGGTGAGCCGTCCTCAGGAAAGGAGCTTATCAAGGCATCAAGCTCATTGATGAACTCTCCGAGGGAACCTGGAGGGCGATAAATGATAAGGATGTTAAGCTTGAAAGGGCTGGTAACTGTGACAGCATGGAATTCAAAGGAGGCGATAGATAGATGGGTAAGGGGAGAGAGAGAGAATGACCACTTGGGAGAGATGAGGATCCCGGTGCCACCACCCCGCTGACCAGAAGCTCTCGGGGTGTGCGAGAACACGTGGGCGGACGAAGAGAGAGCAGTAGGAGTAGCAGTGTTATCTGTGGTGATCCATGTTTCCGTCAGTGCCAGGAAGTCGAGGGACTGGAGGGAGGCATAGGCTGAGATGAACTCTGCCTTGTTGGCCGCAGATCGGCAGTTCCAGAGGCTACCGGAGACCAGGAACTCCACGTGGGTCGTGCGCGCTGGGACCACCAGATTAGGGTGGCCGCGGCCACGCGGTGTGGAGCGTTTGTATGGTCTGTGCAGAGAGGAGAGAACAGGGATAGATAGACACATAGTTGACAGGCTACAGAAGAGGCTACGCTAATGCAAAGGAGATTGGAATGACAAGTGGACTACACGTCTCGAATGTTCAGAAAGTTAAGCTTACGTAGCAAGAATCTTATTGACTAAAATGATTGAAATGATACAGTACTGCTGGAGTAGGCTAGCTGGTAGTGGCTGCGATGTTGACACTACACTAATCAAGTCGTTCCGTCGAGTGTAATAGTTTCTACAGTGCTGCTATTCGGGGGCTAGCTGGCTAGCTAGCAGGTTGATTGCGTTACGTTACCTTAAAAGAACGACAATAGCTGGCTAGCTAACCTAGAAAATCGCTCTAGGCTACACAATTGTCTTAGATACAAAGACGGCTATGTAGCTAGCTAGCTACGATCAAACAAAACAAACCGTTGTACTGTAATAGTTACTACAGTGCTGCTATTCGGGGGCTAGCTGGCTAGCTACGTAAAAGAACGACAATAGCTGGCCAGCTAACCTAGAAAATTGCTCTAGACTACACAATTGTCTTAGATACAAAGACGGCTATGTAGCTGGCTAGCTACGATCAAACAAATCAAACCGTTGTACTGTAATGAAGTGAAATGAAAATGTGATACTACCTGTGGAGCGACGCGGAATGTTGACCGGGTAGTTGAAGTTCAATTCGGTAGAGGTTGGCTAGCTGTTGGCTAGCTGGCTAGCAGCATCTCCTACGTTAAGGACGACAAATAGCTGGCTAGCTAACCTCGGTAAATTAAGATAATCACTCTAAGTCTACACACTCTAAACTGCACAATTATCTTGGATACGAAGACAGCGAAGACAACTATGTAGCTAGCTGACACTACGCTAATCGAGTCGTTCAGTTGAGTGTAATAGTTTCTACAGTGCTGGTGGACAGTGGATGTTAGCTAGCTGCTTAGCTAGCTGCTGGGCAGATACGTTAGGACGACGAAATACGATAATTATGCAATTATCTTTGATACAAAGACGGCTATGTAGCTAGCTAAGAAGAAATTGCTAAGATTAGACAAATCAAACCGTTGTACTATAACGAAATGTAATGAAAAGTTATACTACCTGCGGACCGAAGTGTAGATGCGACCGCTCGCTCCAACCGGAACCGGATGGACTATCATACAGGGTGTATTATACAGGGTGTATTTGAAAAGGAGGTAAATAAAAGGTAATAAGTGGTCAATAAAAGGTAATAAAAGGCAATAAAAGGAAAAAAATGTAATAAAAGGCATTGAAGTGGATTTAACAAATTACATCAATAAGGGATCATAGCTTTCACCTGGTCAGTCTACTGTATGTCATGGAATGAGCAGGTGTTCCTGATGTTTTGTATACTCAGTATATATAAAAAAAATGTATCTGCATATTTGTTATTGATTTGAAATTGGGCTATTTATCTAAATGTCTGGTCAAAAGGAAGCATCAACAGCATCATTATTGTGCGTGCGAAGCAACACTACTATTAATGACACTTACACAATTAATTATTATTATTATTATTATTATTATTATTACCTACAGCTTTAATACGAAAGTGTAACGGTTCTCGTCTGTCAAAGAAGAAGCGGACCAAAATGCAGTGTGGTATTTGAGACATGTTTAATGACGAATGAAAAACGAACTATACAAAAACAACAAACGGAACAAAAACCTATACAGCCTATCTGGTGACAACAAACACAGAGACAGGAACAATCACCCACGAACGGGACGTGGACCCCACTCTATTAATGTCTTAATCCCTCCTCCTCACGTCCTATGATAGTCCACCCTTGCTGCCGACCATGGCCTAGTAGTCCTCACCCAGAACCCCACTGAACTGAGGGGCAGCTCGGGACTGAGGGGCAGCTCGGGACTGAGGGGCAGCTCGGCACTGAGGGGAAGCCCGGCACTGAGAGGAAGCTCAGGCAGGTAGTTGGATCCGGCAGATCCTGACTGGCTGGCGGGTCTGGCAGATCCTAGCTGACTGGCGGATCTGGAAGAGTCTGGCTGACTGGCGGATCTGGAAGAGTCTGGCGGATCCTGGCAGACTGACGCATCTGGCTGCTCCATGCTGACTGGCGGCTCTGGCTGCTCCATGCTGACTGGCGGCTCTGGCTGCTCCATGCTGACTGGCGGCTCTGGCAGCTTCTTGCAGACTGGCAGCTCCTTGCAGACTGGCAGCTCCTTGCAGACTGGCAGCTCCTTGCAGACTGGCAGCTCTGGCTGCTCCATGCAGACTGGCAGCTCCATGCAGACTGGCAGCTCTGGCTGCTCCATGCAGACTGGCAGCTCCATGCAGACTGGCAGCTCTGGCTGCTCCATGCAGACTGGCAGCTCTGGCTGCTCCATGCAGACTGGCAGCTCCATGCAGACTGGCAGCACTGGCTGCGCTGAACAGGCAGGAGACTCCAGCAGTGCTGTAGAGGAGGAAGGCATTGGCAGCGCTGAACAGGCGGGAGACTCCGACAGCGCAGGAGAGGAGGAAGGCTCGGGCAGCGCTGAACAGGCGGGAGACTCCGACAGCGCAGGAGAGGAGGAAGGCTCCGGCAGCGCTGGAGAGGCGAGGCGCACTGTAGGCCTAATGCGTGGTGCTGGCACTGGTGGTACTGGGCCGAGGACACGCACAGGAAGCCTGGTGCGGAGGGCTGGTGTGTGGAGGTGGTACTGGGTAGACCGGACCGTGCAGGCGCACTGGAGCTCTTGAGCACCGAGCCTGCCCAACCTTACCCGGTTGAATACTCCCGGTCGCTCTGCCAGTGCGGCGAGGTGGAATAGCCCGCACTGGGCTATGCAGGCGAACCGGGGACACCGTGCGCAAGGCTGGTGCCATGTAAGCCGGCCCAAGGAGACGCACTGGGGACCAGATGCGTAGAGTCGGCTTCATGGCATTTGGCTCGACGCCCAATCTAGCCCGGCCGATACGCGGAGCTGGAATATACCGCACTGGAGACACCGTGCGCACCACAGCATAACACGGTGCCTGCCCGGTCTCTCTAGCCCCCGGTAACCACAGGAAGTTGGCGTAGGTCTCCTACCTAGCGTCGCCATACTCCCTGTGAGCACCCCCCAAGAAATTTTTGGGGCTGACTCTCAGGCTTCCATCCGCGTCGCCGTGCTGCCTCCTCATACCAGCGCCTCTCAGCTTTCGACGCCTCCAGTTCTTCTTTGGAGCGGCGATATTCTCCAGGCTGATCCCAGGGTCCTTCTCCGAACAATTCGTCCTCCCATGTCCATTCCTCTCTTTGTTGCTCCTGCTGTTGCCTGTTACCACGCCGCTTGGTCCTGTTGTGGTGGGTGATTCTGTAACGGTTCTCGTCTGTCGAAGGAGAAGCGGACCAAAATGCAGCGTGGTATTTTTGAGACATGTTTAACAAATGAAAAACGAACTATACAAAAACAACAAACGGAACGAAAACCTATACGGCCTATCTGGTGACAACAAACACAGAGACAGGAACAATCACCCACGAAATACTCAAAGAATATGGCTGCCTAAATATGGTTCCCAATCAGAGACAACAATAAACACCTGCCTCTGATTGAGAACCACTCCAGACAGCCATAGACTTTGCTAGATAACCCCACTAAGCCACACACCCAACACCCCACAAAACCCCAAGTCAAAACACACCACAATAAACCCATGTCACACCCTGGCCTGACCAAATAAATGAAGACAAACACAATATATTACGACCAGGGCGTGACAGAAAGATCCCATTTCAACTAAATAATGTGCAGAAAGGTCTAACTTAAGTTTCTTACATTTTTATTTGATACTTCATTTTTACTATTTTCTACATTGTAAAATAATAGTGAAGACATCAAAACTATGAAATAACACATATGGAATCATGTAACCAAAAAAAGTGTTAGATTCTTCAAAGTAGCCACCATGCCTTGATGACAGCTTTGCACACTCTTGGCATTCTCTCCACCAGCTTCATCTGAAATGCTTTTCCAACAGTCTTGAAGGAGTTCCCCCAAGCTGAGCCATTGTTGGCTGCTTTTCCTTCACTCTGCGGTCCAACTCATCCCAAACCATTTCAATTGGGTTGAGGTCGGGTGATTTGTGGAGGACAGGTCATCTGACTCAGCACTCCATCACTCTCCTTCTTGGTCAAATAGCCCTTACACAGCCTGGAGGTGTTGGGTCATTGTACTTCTGAAAAACAAATTATATTGTGGAGTAAAGTACATTGCGTTGATGCAAGGGATAGTTAGAACGCTGATTATGCGTTGGTACACAGGCGGTAAAGTGTTTCTCTCCTCGCTGAATGACTGGGCAATATAAACCGATAATTGTTAATGTCTTCAAGATTGAATTTGAATTTACTGAATGGCGAGGATGAAGAAGTGGGTGATTGAATTTAGAACAATAGCGTACAAATTTCTCTTCCTCTGTCCAGCGTGCAGAACAGCTCACAACAAGGAAAATACAACTTTTTTGTTGTTTCTACATTGTCAGAAGAAGCTACCTGGACTGTAACCTATTTCTGACTATAAACTCATGTTTTATTGTAAGAGAAACGGAAATGGCTTCAGGACAATTAAAGAAAGTTGATATGAAAACCAATAGAACACGAGAGAAATGGCATAGTGGTGGGCCAATAGGAAATACAATGGAAATACATTTGCCATAATTACACTGTGTTGGTCCCATGTTTTATGAGCTGAAATAAAAGATCCCAGAAATGATCCATACACACAAAAAATTATTTCAAAAATGTTACGCACAAATTTGTTGACATCCCTGTTAGTGAGCATTTCTCCTTTGCCAAGATAATCCATCCATTTGACAGGTATAGCATATTAAGAAGCTGATTAAACAGCAGGATAATTACACAGATACACCTTGTGCTGGGGACAATAAAAGGCCACTGAAATGTGTCATTTTGTCACAATACAATGCCACAGATGTCTTAAGTTTTGAGGGAGTATGCAATTGGCATGCTGACTGCAGGAATGTCACCCAGAGCTGTCGGCAGAGAATTTAAATGTTAATTTCTTTACAATAAGCCACCTCCGTCATTTGAGAGAATTTGGCATTACGTCCAACCGGCCTCACGTGTAACCACACCAGCCCAAGACGTCCAAATTCGTCTTCTTCACTTGTGGGATTGTCTGAGACCAGCCACTCGGACAGCTGATGAAACTGGGTTAGCACATCCAAAGAATTTCTGCACAAACTGTCTCAGGGAAGCTCATCTGCATCATGCTCGTCGTCCTCACCAGGGTCTTGACCTGACTGCAGTTCAGAGTCGTAACCAACTTCAGTGGGCAAATGCTCACCTTTTATGGCCATTGGCACACTGGAGAAATGTGCTCTTCACGGATTAATCCAAATTTCAACTGTACCCGGACAAAGTGCCACATGGTGGCAGTGGGGTTATGGTTTGGGCAGGCATATGCGATGGACAACGAACACAATTACATTTGTTATGAATTATGAATGGCAATTTGAATGCACAAAGATACCGTGACAAGATCCTGAGGCCCAATGTTGTGCCATTTATCTGCCGCCATTACATTTCAGCATGATAATGCACACAGGATATGTACAAAATGTCCCAGTTCTTCCATGGCATGCGTATTCAGCATGTTTGGGATGTTCTGGATCGATGTGTACGATAGCGTGTTCCAGTTCCCGCCAATATCCAGCAACTTCGCACAGCATTAAAGAGGAGTGGGACAACATTCCACTGACCACAATCAACAGCCTGATCAACTCTATACAAAGGAGATGTGTTGCACTGCATGAGGCAGATGGTGGTCACACCAGATACAGACTGGTTTCCTGTAAAGTACTTCAGTAAAATTACTTTGTCGTATCTGTACTTTACTATTTAACAACTTTTACTATTACTTCGCTGCATTCCTGAAGAAAATAACGTACTTTTTACTCCATACATTTTCCCTGACACCCAAAAGTACTCATTACATTTGGAATACGTAGCATGACAGGAAAATGCTCCAATTCACATACTTATCAAGACAACATCCCTGGTCATCTCTACTGCCTCTGATCTGGCAGACTAACTAAACAAATGCTTTGTTTGTAAATGACGTCAGTGTTGGAGTGTGCCCTTGGCTGTACGTAAATAAAATAAAAACATTGTGCCATCTGGTTTGCTTAATTATTTATGTACTTTATTTTGATATTTAAATATATTTTAAACCAAATACTTTAATAAGTCTTGCTCAAGTAGTATTTTCCATTAAAAAGTTATCTTTACTTTTACTCAAGTATTATAAATTGGGTAATTTTTCACCACTGGGTATTTGTGACCAACAGATGCATATCTGTATTCCCAGTCATGTGAAATCCATAGATAAAAACCTAATATGTAGATGAAAGGCCTAATGAATTTATTTAAATTGACTGATTTCCTTATAGGAAATAACTCAGTAAAATCTTTTGAATTGTTGCATTTATATTTTTGCTCAGTATATATTAAAATGATTAGTTCTTAACAGTAAGCTTTTTGAAAAATCTTTCCAACAATCTCCCCCTTGATAATCATAAATCCTCAGTGTGAAATAGCAATGGAATCTATAGGCTTACTGCTGCTTTGGCCTAGGCTATGCATTCCAAACGATAATTTCTTTAGCCGTCAGTGGCTCACGGTGTATCAACGTGTCCATATGGCAGAGGCTGGTAATCTCGCATTAGTTGACTTTTAACATAGAGACGATCATTTTAATTCAGATTTTTATGATTAACCACGTGACAATGATTTTGAGAAACAAAAAAAGATAATTGAAATTAAACTGTTCCACAAAAATGCACATATGAAAATCAGATTTTTTTATTTAAGTCATAATAAGTATCCTATTTTCAAAATCAAAATCGCACCATTTTATTAACCCATGTTCTCGCAACTTCGGGTGTCACGTCTGCTGCTGCTCTTCTCCTCCGGTGTACGATGTTGCCAGAGTACTAAGCACCGGTCCTGGGATTCGTCATTACGCACACCTGGCACTCATCATTATGCGCACCTGTTAATCATTAGGATTCACACCTGGACTCCATTACCTTCATCATCTCCTCCCCTTTATATGTCAGTCTCCCATGTTCACTCACCAGTTGGGATTGTTCTTGTGTATCGGCAGTTTGCCTTATGTTAGTGTCGTGTTCTTGGTTTTGTTGTTTTATTGAAACGTTGCACCTTCTTCCGACTCACCGCCCATCATTACTTCGGGACCACCGGCCAGGCGATATTTTTTGCTTGATGCAGAACTAGTGCAAGAGGAGAGACTCTCAGACAGAAACATCCACACCTCCATTAGTTTACAAAAGGATAGAATAATTAAGGGGTCTCCAACAGGTCGATCGTGAGCTACCAGTAGCTCACAGCCCATCTATGAGTAGCTCACCAAACAATTCTGATAGTACATTCAAATCCACCACTAACTGTCAAACAAATCTCACAAGTATCAGACACTGCAATCTCCCAGCTACTATTTAATCAATACAACATTGACATTATCCCACCCCTGTTTAGCCACTATTGGCTTAAAAAGCCAAACCTAACAATATCCGCCAATTCATTTCCAGCAATATTGTCCGTCTGTCTGTGTGGTACACGTGTTTGTCTCACTCCATGTGTAGCCAGTTGTGATAACCGTCTTGTGGGATGACAGAAAAACCTTCCCCTAAACGTTCAATAAAATGCTAACCGCAAAGTAGGCTAACCTGGCAGAAGTACTGTACATCATGAGTAAGTATATCATTAGTATCTATTATTTGCAAATGTTGCGCTAGATGCGCAATTCTGAAGTAATCCTGCTGCTGCTGAAGGCTGTTCAGAGTTGCCATTGTGGCATTCCCGACACATGAGTATCCGTCAAAAACACCACAACAAAGTAGCGGACGGGACCAGTGTATTAAATCAATGCCTAAGCTACATGAGTGTGTCTCCTGCTTTTCAGAGTCCAAAAGAGCCTCTTCATTCAGTTTGGCGTGGGAGGAGGAGAAAGGAGGGTAACTACTCCAGTCGCTTAGCCTATTCCTCCCTCTTTGGCCCAATGACTTGAGAGAAAGTTGACTTGACTAATGTCGGGGGACACTCAAGAACCTGGATACCTGTGTCAACACCTGCTACCAACTAGCCAGTTTGCAATGGAGCTCACGCCACCTGGAATAGCTAATGAACATTTCCAGCGCCGTGGAAGCTGAGTTTGTTATGTTCTTGTCCGGTACAAAATTGACAATCCAGAGCTCCAATGCAGAAATTGTTTGCTGGTGGAGGATTACAGGAATGGGGTGGCTATGCTTAGAAAACAAATCTCAATTCTATGCAAACTTATGGGAAAACTCTAATTGGAACCTTCTTAACTCCTATGGCTGGACGCCGCTCGGGCAAGATGGATGTTCCCCGCCTTGTGATCTGTCGCTATCCAAATGGCTTGTGCTACCTGGAACTTGCCTGCCTACGAAATTATTTCCATCTGCTTCCCCTCATCCATCCTGTAGTGAAGTAGACTGAGAACAGCAATAAGAATGTTCCAATCAGCGCTGGTCCCATTTCACAAGTAGTGGAAAACGAAGGCAGCGGCATGCTGCTAAGCGGACAGGAGTAACTGTGAGAGGTTCGGAGCAGATTGACATAAGGAATAGCTTCACTCACTGGTGCCTGATCTACCTGCGCCTTCAGCGCTGGGACTGCCTGTGTCTGCGGCGGCACTGCTGACTCCAACTACGTTGTCAAGTTTAACTCCTTTCCCCCTCTATGGATCTGACGGGACACTGGCTGCTGTGGGAGGTCTAGACCTATCGCCGGGAGCAGCGGGCGTACGCTATTTGTATTTACTAGGGATCCCCATTAGCTGTTGGCAAGGCAGCAGCTTCTCTTCCTGGGGTCCAAGCATAGTAGGCACTTACATTACATGTAAAAAAAAAGATAAAACAGTACATCATAACATTACACCACGACATAGCTACAATACAAAATGTTTAATACCACCATACAACAATATTACAATGTACTGTACATGTGTGTAGAGTGTGTGTGCTAGTGCGCCTATGCGTGTATATGTACCTTTGTGTCTCTTCTCAGTCCCTGCCATTCCATAAGGTGTATTTTTTTAAATATCCATAATAAAGCATTTGCTATCAACAAAGCAGGTCCGACAGGCCCTAGTTTTGTCGCACCTGGACTACTATTCAGTCATGTGGTCAGGTGCCACAAAGAGGGACTTACAAAAATTACAATTCGCTGTAGCACTTCTTGGAAGACCTTTGACATGAAATTCAAGCATTGGTCCAAATGCACTACCTGCTGAAGCCCAAACGTTGAAAATAATTTCACCTGGACCTTAATATTGGGAGCCGTGATTTTCCTCAGTGGAATGGCCTCAGGGAAACGAGTGGCAGCACACATTATGGTTAAGGGAAACTGGCTCCCACTCTTGGCTTTGGGCATCAGACCCCTGGTCTAATAGCTTGGCAACGTGTGAATGCTGTGGTCAGTCATCTGAGTGAGGGTAGGAGTGCAAACTGATCAGTAGAAATAGACTTTGATTTCAATTTGTGCCACCACAGATCATAATGCACTAGCAAGCTGCGAGAACACTGAAACCCGATGGTAATAGCGTGTCCTTTATTTATTTTGTATTAGACCTTCCCCAAACCATAACCATAACCTTTACCACTTGGAATTATTAACCTTGAGTTATTTATGTTTTAACCCTGTAACCACACAAAATTAACCCTGTAACCACACAGAAATGTGGAATGTTACCAAATAGATAATAGCATCTAGTGGCATTGGTAGAGAGGTAGGCAAAGAATGGAGTGAAAGTGCACTACAAATCTGTGGGCCAGGTGTAAATGGTTTGGCAGCCTTTCCAATAAATTGGAATACAAAAGAAGCCATCCACTCTTGATGGGCTATCAGGCAAGAGAGTGAATAGACAGAGAGCAAGGACTCCTGAGTACTTCTACAATATAGAATTAAATATAGAATTAGAGTTGGATGAAAGTATATTCAAAAAAATGTGCAAGGATTTATACAGGATATGAACTTCAACATCAAAATCTGGGACAGGGAAGATGGTTAAAATTGATGGGAAGATGGATGGAGCCAAATACAGGATCATTCTGGAAGAACCTGATGGAGTCTGCAAAAGACCTGAGACTGGGACGGAGATTTGTCTTCCAACAAGACAATGATCCAAAACATAAAGCAAAATCTACAATGGAATGGTTCAAAAATAAACATATCCAGGTGTTAGAATGGCCAAGTCAAAGTCCAGACCTGAATCCAATCGAGAATCTGTGGAATGAACTGCAAACAGCTGTTCACAAATGCTCTCCATCCAACCTCACTGAGCTCGAGCTGTTTTGCAAGGAGGAATGGGAAAAAAATTCAGTCTCTCGATGTGCAAAACTGATAGAGACATACCCCAAGCGACTTACAGCTGTAATCGCAGCAAAAGGTGGCGCTACAAAGTATTAACTTAAGGGGGCTGAATAATTTTGCACGCCCAATTTTTCAGTTTTTGATTTGTTAAAAAAGTTTGAAATATCCAATAAATGTCGTTCCACTTCATGATTGTGTCCCACTTGTTGTTGATTGTTCACAAAAAAATACAGTTTTATATCTTTATGTTTGAAGCCTGAAATGTGGCAAAAGGTCGCAAAGTTCAAGGGGGCCGAATACTTTCGCAAGGCACTGTACAATTGCTCAAAACCAGGACCACACCAGTCTGGAGGGAAAATCCAAAACAACCAGCACTACCACACAAAATACACAGTGGGAAACTAAATAAGCCCACACAAAGAGCAGCCGGGCCTACCGGCTTAAATAGCCCAACTAAACCTAAACAAGAAACAGGTGTTACTAATCAGACAAAAACAACAGAAAAGGGAAAAGGGATCGGTGGCAGCTAGTAGTCCGGTGACGACGAGCGCCGAGCACCACCCGAACAGGAAGAGGGGCCACCTTCGGTAGGAGTCGTGACACTACTACAGCGACTGAAATGACTGCAACACTTAACAAAGAGCTGCTGTTAGTTTTGGAATGGGTAGCAAGGAATAAGTTAGTCCTAAATATTTCCAAAACTAAAAGCATTGTATTTGGGACAAATCATTCACTAAACCCTGAACCTCAACTATATCTCGTAATGAATAATGTGGAAAGTGAGCAAGTTGAGGTGACTCAACCGCTTGGAGTAACGCTGGATTGTAAAACTGTCATGGTCAAAACATAATGATACAACAGTAGCTAAAATTGGGAGAAGGTCTGTCCATAACAAAGCATTGCTCTGCCTTCTTATCAACACTATAAACAAGGCAGGTCCTACAGGTTCTAGTTTTGAAGCACCTAGACTATTGTTCAGTCGTGTGGTCAGGTGCCACAAGGGACTTGGGAAAATTGCAGTTGGCTCAGAACAGGGCAGCATGGCTGGCCCTTAAAAGTACACAGAGAGCTAACATTAATGGCATGCATGTCAATCTCTCATGGCTGAAAGTGGAAGAGAGATTGACTTCCTCATTACTGTTTTTGTAAGAGGTGTTGACAAGCTGAAGGTACCAAGCTGTCTGCTTAAAATACTAGCACACAGATCGGACACACATGCATACCCCACAAGACATGCCACCAGAGGTCTCTTCACAGTCCCCAAGTCCAGAACAGACTATGGGAGGCGCACAGTACAACATAGAGCCATGACTACATGGAACTCTATTCCACATCAGATAACTGATGCAAGCAGTAGAATCAGATTTAACAAGCAGGTAAAAATACACCATATGGAACAATGGAGACTGTGAAGAGACACAGAACATGCATACTCACACATTATGATATTGTTTTATGGTGGTATTTTACATTTTGTGAAGGGATGTTAAATGTACAGTTTTAATTTAGCTCATTCATTTCAAACATAAACTTTTTGTTTTATGTATATGTAATGTGGGTGCTTTGGTGTGTCTCCCCATATGGTACAGGTACCCCCTCCACACCCCCCCCCCTCTCCCGAGTTTCGCAAATATGCACAGTTGAGGCGAGTGACTGAACTTACAATGGCTAGACCCAAGTTGTTATATTTTTAGCTTGTGCTTTATGCTATTTGCCTCATGACTCCTGCATGCTTTGTTGACTATGAACTTGCTTGTTTGCCCAACCGTGGGACAGTCTGTTTGTTCCCACACTCGGGACTCTGGTTCTATGGGTTACACGGACTCTTGGCTTTCCATCCTATTCTAACCACCTCATGTTACCTGATGAAATTGCTGTACAATATGATCTTGTTGCCATCTAATACAAATTCAAATGTTATAAATTAACACTACAGAGCTCTCCCTGTCCTCTACCATAACCTGATTGTATTACTGCTGATTATATATGGAAATGTGCATGTACACCCTGGCCCATCTACTGTTGCGAGACACAATTCTGATTTCTACACTTTAGTATTAGTATAGTATTTTATAATATTAGTAATAGTATTTTGATATTCCAAAATATTTAATGTTATTTTCATCTCAAATATGAATTTTAGATGTGTGTTTCTGATTTGTGAAATCTGTCTACCGTGGTGTTGTGTATTTTCGTGATTATTTTAGATGTTTTGTTAAAATAATGTGTTTTCTGGACATTAACACCAGAAGCATATTACCTAAAATTGATCAATTGAAAGTGTGGGTTCACAACTCCAATCCAGATGTGTTGGTCATTACTGAGACGTGGTTAAGAAAATTATTTTGAACACTGATGTTAACCTTTCTGGTTATAACCTTTTTCGGCAAGACAGATCTTCCAAAGCTGGTGGAGTGGCAATCTTTACCAAGGAACATCTTCAGTGCTTGGTTGTCTCCACCAAGTCTGTCCCCAAACAATTTGATTTGCTGGTAAAGCATTAAACTTTCAAATGGCTCTTTGTTGACTGTTGCTAGGTGTAATCCACCACCATCAGCACCGGCTTGTACCCTAAATGCCCTAAATTCTCTCCTGGCCCCTTACACTAAGTCTGAATGTGTCCTGCTAGGTGACCTAAACTGGGACATGCTTAAAATCACCAGACCAAGTCCTAAAGCAATGGGACTCCCTAAATCTTTCTCAGATTACCAATCCTACAAGGTATGACTTCAAAACACTCAGAAAAGGCTACTCTCCTTGATGTTATCCTTAAAAATAATCCTGATAGGTGTCAGTCAGGTGTTTTCTGTAATGACCTTAGTGATCACTGTTTTACAGCCTGTGTTACAAATGGCTGCTCAGTGAAACAACCTGTCCTGACTTTTGTTGTGGAAATAATCAGAATTTGTTGGTAACATAGATAAGATGTTTTATATTCATCATATGTTTGTAAGTTACTTCTCATCAGAATGGTATTTTTGTATAATACTGTGGCGAGGTTGCAGTTATCTGTTCTATGTCAAGACTAAGTTGCATGGGCCGCAGAGAGGGGAGAGGTCAAAGTGTCATCATGTGTAAACATATCTTTTGCTCCACTGTGTGTGTGCCAGTCACTCCCTACTTTTCCCATCGGGGAGAGGAGGATGGCAGTGTCTGGAATCATTCTCATGCTCCCTTTTATCTTAACCTTTAGCCTCACTCTCCTCTCCGTGAGCTTGTCCAGGATTGGTTGTATTTAGAATTGGTTGTATCTAAATGACAATTTGATATATGCCTGTTGATATGAAGGATTGGTTTATGGTTCTGAGTTTGAGAAAGGAGACAAAGCTGAACAAAGAATTATGCCGATGCTGTCTTATCCTGTGTATCTTTGCTATAAAGGATCCCATTTGCCATTGTGTTGGGACTCTCAACTTTTCATTAGAGATACTGAACTGTTGAAAGTCAAAATGCTATTGCAATGCGGAGGGGGCTCTCAGAGAATTCATTGATAGACGCTGAATTACCTGAGAGTCACAGGGTTGTGATAGAACTCATATAATTAAAGATGGACTTTGATAACTAACTCTGACTTGTGTGTGGTTCGCGCTCATGATTTGGTAAATAGAGGAAATTTCCACGACATTTGGCGACGAGGAGGGGATGTGAATCTTCACTTGGTGACCGTTCCTACGATCTAGGTAAATAAATCGTGCACGAGGGATCCCCTAAACTTGGGATCTCGGGGAGAACCACACTTTGGGAACGAAGCAGATGGACCAACCTTTGATCTAAGAGGAAGCGAGCCGAGTGGATACCACATCGAACTGAGTTTTTTTTTAAAGAAAAAGGTGAGCGAACCACATACAGATTTGAAGTCGAGTTTTTTAATTATGCCTGTTACGTATACTCTGAGCGTGAATTCCTTTGTAAGGAAGGCACCTTGGCGGCGTAAGCAGGGCCGAGTCAGAGGAGAGTAATCTGGAGGTTTTGTGGACTCAAAAGATACTCTGCACTGTCCGGTTCCCAGTGACCAAGAGCCCTCCTGACACTGAATTGATCACAGTGGGGATTTGGTGAGGTCGTCTGTCGGGGTGAGGGGCCAGGGGGACTGTGTGTTCTAGGTGAAACACGGTACTTGGTGAAGCCCTATTGGAAGAAGGACCTCATTCTGTGTATCTGTGTGATTTGTCTAAGTGACCCTCAGATGTGGTGAATTCCAATTATTTTAAATTTGCTAGCCAGGTATGCCCTGGGTTACTCTGTGTGAGTATTTTGTTATGGGATCACTAGGTAATAGTTGTCGGACCGTTCTGTGTGAGCGGGGTAGGGTTGACTCTGTGTGGGCAAACCTTTTTATGATGTTCTGTGTGGACGTCTGACCAGTTCTATGTGAACATCTGACCAATCCTGTGTGGATGATCCTGAAAGTTCTGTGTGAGTACCTAAGATTTCTTAAGTTTTATATGGATTCTGTGAATTATTTGAAATTATGATAAATTGTATGTGTGTATAATCAATTACTAGAGATTTGATAAAGTAATGCTGAGAATGATTAAATACAATTTAAACCACCCATTCGTAGACGTACGTAGGTTTTGAGTTGATATCTTAAATGGATAATTTGATAAAGATGAAGTTTTTAAGCACTATTAAAATAATCTACAAAATCTGGGAAATTGAGCTCTAGAAACTGATTAGAGTGTGTCCACTTTTGGTTATCTTACCCTAGCGATGTAACTATAAAACGCATATTGGATGATCTCCGTCTGGGTGAAACATTTTAAATTAAACTGCCTTTAAGGTCTGAACATGTTATAATTTTTCTTCCCAGTATGAGAGAAGTTGCGGGATTTATTGAATAAACTGTTTTCCATAAAGTTAAAGAGAATTCGAGGGATGCTCGACGTAATTTATAATGTCGTACAAAGCCTAAGGTTTTCCATCAAACTAATTATCATTGCGTGATTAATGTGATGTCGTAAAGTAATTGAAAGATGTTGCATAAGTAAACATAATCTACTTGTCATGTCTTATTATGTCTGTTCCTGTCCTTTCTCTTCACTCTGTCTCTCTCTGCTGGTCTTATTAGGTTACCTTCTCTTTCTCTCCTTCTCCAGCTGTTGCTCATCTCCCCTAACTAGCTCGTTCACCCTTTCCCCACCTGTTCCCTTTTTTCCCTCTGATTGGGTCTCTATTTCTCTCTCTGTTCCTGCTACTTTCGGTGTCAGATTCTCGTTTGTGTTTCTCATGCCAGAAGCAAGCTATCGACTCGTTTGCTTCCTCCTAGTCCTATCCTGTCGGAGTCTGCCTGGCAGGTGCATCCTGTACACTACTAACTATCTTTTGTTTGCACCGTGTCCAGTTCATCATATGCTACGTGTGATCAGCTACCACCGTTCCTCTGTGACCCGCACCGACCCAGAGCGACCTGCAGCCTGTCGCCGCTACCCAGCTATTCATCAGAGGGACTTTATGTTTCATTTGTCGCCCTCTCTGCGGGTATTCTATTGTGCCATTGACAACGTCGGAAGAGGATCTATGCCATTCCTGTTTTTTCATTAAAAGAACTCTGTTTCTGTTAAACCGCTTTTGGGTCTTCACTCAAGTACATAACACTACTTTTCTTAGTCATTAACTGTCGATTTTATTCTTTGATTGCTAATATATTCATTTGGAATTTGAGAATCATAGCTGGAGTATGAGAATCATAGCTGGAGTAACGTTTGTACTATTAAAATTGGGCTGTTATTCATCTGGGAATTACCGATAGTGACGTGTTTTGATTTTACTTAGAAATTGGGTTTATATGCAGAGAATCTTAGTTTTTTGCGATAGCATTAGTGGTTCAGTGGTGGAATTCTCGCCTGCAACGCAGGAGGCCCGGGTTCCATTCCCAGCTGGTTGAATGCTGTTTTTGATTGTAAATAATCTATTTGTATGTTTTGCCTGGAAGGTTATGGTCGCTAGTGTTTGTATAAGACATAAATTGAACGTTTTCAATAGATTGTTTTAGGTTAAATTGATAGACTAATTCAACTTATAATAACGAAGCGAATTCTGATGCAAGATAATGTCTGTTCACTAAATTATCTGCTGGAATAATGTATTGAGAATCGTATTTAAATTACTGTATCAATGGAGAAGACATTCTGAATGATAGCGGGGAGAGAATGGCGATAGGAAGTGATTACCGAAGTGTTTTTCATTCTTATAAATTGACTGACGCATGTTATAATTTTGGCGGTGCGTGTGTTATTTTTAAAGAAATAGGATACATTTCATAAGTGTGAAGAGAAAAGAGAAGAGGAAGTTATAAAGTTGGGGTTTTTAATCTTACATAGAGGTAAGGAAAAACGTTGAAATGAGAGGGGTTATATATTTTTGCCCAATGGGAAAAAGAAATAGGAAAGTTGAGTTGAAAGTATGGAAGAGAGTTAGTTGTTGTATTGGCTACTAATTGTCAGGGAAAGTTGTTGGAGGCAGGTAGATTGTTGTAGAATAACGTAAATTTGCGTTATTAGTTTGAATATACAATAACCTTACTCTAATTGTTTTGACCGTTGTTCAGGTACATTTTTTTTGTATTTCTAGCAGCTGATTCGCTAGGTGGGCAACATAGATTTGTGGGAGACTGGATGTCTGAATCATAAAACATCGTAAGGATAGATTCTGATGGTTATTGATTCTTGGTTTGATTGTTTAAGTAACACCAGTTAATTTGAGCAGGAAAGTTCATGTAGTCTAACATTATAGTATGTTTCCATTATGTGGAACAATGTCAGGTCATTAAAGGTGATTGCTGGATTGAATAGTATGAGAACCTGTTGACAGAAGACTGAATGGGTATGAATGTTGAAAAGCAAGCTTGGGCCAAACTAGTATACTATTTTACTATTGGTATTTGAGTTAATTTATTATTTGCTTTTTAAAAGAGAGGTTGGAATCAAGTATGATGCCTTGGCACTTAAAATCAGATACCACCAGGAGCTTTTTCCATCAGTAGTTGTTTTTTGAGGAACATGCAGACTGTGTTTTATTGTAGTGAGATGTAAACATGAGTCTCTGAGCAATTTTGTCATCTGAATCATTATAGTAGTGAGTTCTTGTGTAGTTTGTTATTTGCATGAATTTATCACTATATCATCTGCATACATTGGAACTTTCAGACCCTGTACAGACTAAAGGAAGATCATTAATGGATGTGCTGAACAGTATTGACCTTTGTGGATATCAGTGGGGGAAAAAATTAAGTTTATATTTATTTTTACGATGATGAGACAGCACCAACTTTTGAAAGATTTTAGATTTGTTTAAAAAAAATCAGGTTTGGTTTTTACTAAATTTATATCAACAGATTGAAATTATTAGGTTGCTGATTAAAAGTTTTTTTTAGGAGTTGATTTAACTTAATTAAACATTGTATCATACATATACATTGATTTGATTAATGATTTGAGGTACAGTGGAATTATCATTAGGTTTGGTTTATAGTTCAAGTTTGAGTGTCTGAATCAATGTAGTGTAATGAATACATAAGTGTTTTTGTGTTTTCTCTGGGAAAATTGATATTTCACTGTAGCTCTCTGGAATGTTTCCAGGGACTATACTCTTGGGGAGAGTGAGTGAAATTGAGGCCATAAACTACCACATTGAAAGGGGCACTCACCACATGGGATTTTTTGAGTTGTTATTTCCTGACTTTTCATTACACACGCAAATTCTTTTGATAAAGGAATGTTCTGGGAACATGGAAATAAAAAAATGTTGGAACTAGTTGATTATTGTTTGAAAATTGTTTTATATAGTAAAACACTGCCTTGAAGGGTTTTGTATGACCTGTGACCTTCTGATGACTTTCCGTTGTGGCTTGATCACCCGCATTGGAAAGCCATTTGGATAATAAATGTATGGTCATTTGTAATACTGCTTTCAAAATAATTTGTGTAATTGGTAAATATGTTTCTTAGCCATATTTGTAATTTGGACCACTGTGAAGGGCATTGCTTTTAACTAAGGGTATGCTGCTTTAAGTCTATTTTCCTATGACCATAGGGGTTAAATAATTTTTCTTTGTGGAGTTTTGGGGGAGGATTCAGTTTTTTGAGGGTTTGTTTTTTGAGGGTTTGAATTGAAGTTATACAACTTAAGTGATATGTGAATGAGTGTATTGTATTGTTGAGTGTATTGTATTGTTGTGTTTGTTTTGTTCCATTCCCGGGGGGTATAGGTCTAATTTCTTGATCCTTGGCTCTACGATGGAGTTGACAGTGAGATGGGGAGTTGAAAGAATAGTTTCAATAGAGTGTTTTGATATTCTCTGTGAAATATAGTTTAGATATGTGTATTAAGAATAATTGGTAAAAGTAATCATTTATCATGTAGTTAATGAACTGAACAAAACTGTTGTTCTGATCTGTTCTTTCGAGGTTATCATGAAAAGTGACATCAGACGGTATCTTAATGTATGGGAGAGATAATTTGGACCGAATGGTGTGTGTACCTCAAAACCCCCTCTAACTGGCTGAAGAAGAGTGACAAAGGCGTTGAAGGAGGCTTTCCAAACCACTTCTACCGAGAGAAAAGAACCAAGCCAGAAATTGGTGTACAGTATCAGATCTAAGCTATCAACTGCTTTTCTTTCATGGTTCTCTCATACTGTGATGAGTCCACTTGGAGTGATCATGGAGAAAGATCTGTTCTAACATTTTCTTATGATGCTGGTATATTGGTTGACGAATGGACAAGACATGAGTGGTAAAGATGAGACATTGAAATTGGGACATTATCATGGGCCGTCCAATTTGAACTGTAAAGCTATCTGAAGAAAAACGAAGATGCCAGAAGATGCCGTGCCTGAGAGGGGGGGGGGTCAATCAAATGTGCCATTAAAATTGTTTATACTTTTGTGGTATCACGTTGATTGAAGAGGTCTACACCATGTAAATTGTAGTAATTTAGATTAAGAATGCATTGAGATACTGATCTGTATTATAATCATGATTAAAAAGTTAATAGTAGAATTATGGGATAATTATACTGTATGTAAATCTGCTAATATTGATGTGTGTTAAATTGAGGTTTTTACTTTGAGTGATAAGACAAATTTGAATCACTGAGGAATGCTATTCTAAATATTGGTTTGATAAATAGTTGGGTTGTTGTTTATGATTTGGAATATGAATGATTTCAATGACCTATTCTCTATTCCTGAGTATATTTCTGAGCATGAGGACTTAGAGGGATGTCTGTCCTATATGTTGTGACGAGGCCTGTGATTAGACACTGGTTCTCATGTAACTTAAAGAGCATAAATATGTTGTGTTTTTATTTTCCTCAAATGGATTATTCTGTGTTATTAAACATGTGCAAGTTTGTCTTGTAGAATAAAGGTTGTAAACTTAGTTTCAGAAGGGAGAAAGCTTTGCCAACAAAGGGTATATAACAAAGTATTGAGATAAACTTTTGTTATTAACCAAATACTTATTTTCCACCATAATTTGCAAATAAATTCATTAAAAATCCTACAATGTGACATTTTGTCTGTCATAGTTGAAGTGTACCTATGATGAAAATTACAGGCCTCTCTCATCTTTTCAAGTGGGAGAACTTGCACAATTAGTGGCTGACTAAATACTTTTTTGCCCCACTCTATATCCAAAATGTCCATTTATTTGGCGCGTTTGATCCAGAAAAACACAGGTTCCAACTTGCGCAACGTGACTACAAAATATCTCAAAAGTTACCTGTAAACTTTGCCAAAACATTTCAAACGACTTTTGTAATACAACTTTAGGTATTTTTAAATGTAAATAATCTATAAAATTGAAGACGGGATGATCTGTGTTCAATACCGGTGGAAAACAAACTGTAGCTAGCTTTCTGGTCACGCACCTCTATCTAACAGTACACTACAAGTGACCCTCGTTCTGAACAGGGCTACTTCTTCATTACACGAAGGGAAAAACTTCAACCAATTTCCAAAGACTGGTGACATCCAGTGGAAGTGGTAGGAACTGCAAGAAGGTCCCTTAGAAATGGATTCCCAATGAAAACCCTTTGAAAAGAGAGTGACCTAAAAACAAATCTGAATGGTTTGTCCTCGGGGACAATAAGTTCTGTTATACTCAAATACATGATTCAAACAGTTTCAGAAACGTCGGAGTGTTTTCTATCGAAATCTACTAATAATATGCATTTCTTATCTTCTGGGAATGAGTAGCAGGCAGTTGAATTTGAGCATGCATTTCATCCGGACTTGAAAATACTGCCCCCGGTCACCAAGAAGTTAAGGAGCAGTTCTCTCCATGTGGGTCTAACCCAAAGAAGTTCTGGAAAATGGATAAAGAGCTGGAGAATAAATCCTCCTCCTCACAGCTACCCATGTCCCTTAATGTTGATGTTGGTTGTTTCTGACAAGGAGAACATGGCTGAGCTCTTTAATCACCACTTCAGGATTCCTATTTGACTCTGCCATGCCTCCTTGCCCGTCCAAAATTTCTCATCTCCCACCCCTTCTAATGTGAGTATCCTTGATGCTCCTCCCTATTTTCCCCTGCCCCACTACAAAGTTTATCCCTGCAGGTGGTCACTGAGTACGAGGTGCTAAAGGAACTCCTTAACCTGACCCCCAAAAAACATCTGGTTCAGACCCTTTCTTCTTTAAGGTTGCTGCCCCCATCCTCTGCAAGCCTGTCTTTCCTCTCTGGGGAGGTTCCCATTGCTTGGAAGGCAGCCACGGTGCGTCCTTTATTTAAACAGGGAGGTCAATCTGATGCTAACTGTTACAGGCCTCTTACTATTTTGCCCTGTTCATCAAAAGTGTTGGAAATACTTGTCAATCAACTGACTGGCTTTCTTGAATAGTCTATACTATTATCTCGGGTATGGATGGTTATGGATGGTTATGGATGGTTATGGATGTGTCACTGCAACCTTAAAGGTCCTAAATTATAACACCATTGCCCTTGATTCGAAGCAATGTTGTGCTGCTATTTTTATTGACTTGGCCAAAGCTTTTGATACGGTAGACCATTCCTTTCTTGTGGAGTATTGGAGTATTCGTGTCTGAGGGGTCTTTGGCCTGGTTTGCTAAATACCTCTCTCAAAGAGTGCAGTATATACAGTCAGAACATCTGTCTCAGCCACTGCCTGTCAACAAGGGATATTTAGATTTGTGTATTTCTATATCAAAATGCTGAATTTCCTAAATTACCTAAAATGCATTAAAAACAGTGTATTTATTATGAAATAAACAATGATTGTTCTCTCGGCATTGAATTGCCAATTAAATGTGTTTTTTTAAGTATAAGAATAAGTATAAGTATTTTTTTTAAAGTATAAGAAACATTTTGTGCTTTCGCAAAGGTCTTCAATATAGACTGTAATCCTGTAGAAACTCTTCTTCGTGGTTTTAAAATGGATAATTACAGAGGCGGGATGAAGGAGCGTTTTACTATAAGTCTTCAAGAAAGGAAATCAGAACCAAAGAAGTAAACAAAGAGATGGTAGCTAGGTATGGTAGCGGTTAGTAATCTCTGAAGTAAAGTAAGGAGAACAACGTTAGTAGTCCAGTAGCTGAGTGACGTTGGCCAAAATGAATTCCATTGTACCCGGGTGCATTAATGTTCCAGTCAGCTACAAATACACTACTCATTTCCACTCGTTTCCTGACCACGATTGAGCTTTGTGATCTGGCTGCTTATCCTGCTTATGGTGTCGATATGACGCCTGAAGTCATTCACCGGCTGTGTTTGACTGTGGCCAGTGATCACTTTGTGGACACTGACGACAATGGGGACTGGTTGAAATCTGGTTCTGTTCCCACCGTCTTTCCACCATTGACGGGAAAACTCCAACCAGTCAAGATATGTTGCTAGCTAGCTAAGTTGCTAACACTCGTCACCACAAAGTAATTTATAATGTTATTTGTTTGTCATTCCTTTTACTAGTTTGTGGTGTTTTAACTTAGCTACTACTGTTAACGGTAATGTTATGCTGTCCTACTGACTGGGAAGTTTATTTTGCTTTGTGATGCAAGTCCCTTTTTTCCTTATAACATTACTGATAAGAAATAGTATATTCCTTTCTACTAGGCATCACAGTTTTCTGTAGAGCTATTGATTGCATAAAATGACTTGCCCTAGTTAAGATCCATGAGTAGAACACAGCCCTAGCCAGAGCCATATAGATACATACAGTGCCTTGAGAAAGTATTCGGCCCCCTTGAACTTTGCGACCTTTTGCCACATTTCAGGCTTCAAACATAAAGATATAAAACTGTATTTTTTTGTGAAGAATCAACAACAAGTGGGACACAATCATGAAGTGGAACGACATTTATTGGATATTTCAAACTTTTTTAACAAATCAAAAACTGAAAAATTGGGCGTGCAAAATTATTCAGCCCCTTTACTTTCAGTGCAGCAAACTCTCTCCAGAAGTTCAGTGAGGATCTCTGAATGATCCAATGTTGACCTAAATGACTAATGATGATAAATACAATCCACCTGTGTGTAATCAAGTCTCCGTATAAATGCACCTGCACTGTGATAGTCTCAGAGGTCCGTTAAAAGCGCAGAGAGCATCATGAAGAACAAGGAACACACCAGGCAGGTCCGAGATACTGTTGTGAAGAAGTTTAAAGCCGGATTTGGATACAAAAAGATTTCCCAAGCTTTAAACATCCCATGGAGCACTGTGCAAGCGATAATATTGAAATGGAAGGAGTATCAGACCACTGCAAATCTACCAGGACCTGGCCTTCCCTCTAAACTTTCAGCTCATACAAGGAGAAGACTGATCAGAGATGCAGCCAAGAGGCCCATGATCACTCTGGATGAACTGCAGAGATCTACAGCTGAGGTGGGAGACTCTGTCCATAGGACAACAATCAGTCGTATATTGCACAAATCTGGCCTTTATGGAAGTGGCAAGAAGAAAGCCATTTCTTAAAGATATCCATAAAAAGTGTTGTTTAAAGTTTGCCACAAGCCACACCAAACATGTGGAAGAAGGTGCTCTGGTCAGATGAAACCAAAATTGAACTTTGGCAACAATGCAAAACGTTATGTTTGGCGTAAAAGAAACACAGCTCATCACAATGAACACACCATCCCCACTGTCAAACATGGTGGTGGCAGCATCATGGTTTGGGCCTGCTTTTCTTCAGCAGGGACAGGGAAGATGGTTAAAATTGATGGGAAGATGGATGGAGCCAAATACAGGACCATTCTGGAAGAAAACATGATGGAGTCTGCAAAAGACCTGAGACTGGGACGAAGATTTGTCTTCCAACAAGACAATTATCCAAAACATAAAGCAAAATCTACAATGGAATGGTTCAAAAATAAACATATCCAGGTGTTAGAATGGCCAAGGCAAAGTCCAGACCTGAATCCAATCGAGAATCTGTGGAAAGAACTGAAAACTGCTGTTCACAAATGCTCTCCATCCAACCTCACTTGAGCTCAAGCTGTTTTGCAAGGAGGAATGGGAAAAAAATTCAGTCTCTCGATGTGCAAAACTGATAGACATACCCCAAGCAACTTACAGCTGTAATCACAGCAAAAGGTGACGCTACAAAGTATTAACTTAAGGGGGCTGAATAATTTTGCACGCCCAATTTTTCAGTTTTTGAATTGTTAAAAAAGTTTGAAATATCCAATAAATGTCGTTCCACTTCATGATTGTGTCCCACTTGTTGTTGATTCTTCACAAAAAAATACAAAGTTCAAGGGGGCCGAATAGGCACTGTATATGGCTCTGGCTCTAGCTGGTGCATGAGTTGTAATGACAAGAATCTAGCCCAACCTTCACATTATTTCAATTAAAACATTTATAATATCAGCTCCTGAATTGACATGCAATGACTGACTTTCTGTTTATTCTCGGAAAAAAAATATACCCCAACCATGACAAAAACATTAGTAGACTAAACATCCGCCAACTGGCCTTGACCAATAGTGAAACTCAGCACAAAAGCAATAATGGAAGTGTAATGAATGTGTCGATAAGACAACAATAAAAAAGTATCAATTATTGTCAGCTTATGCTTGTGTGCATCTTCATGCAATGGCCTCAGTTGGATTTCATTTAGGTGTTATCCATTGTCCTAACAATTTACACAATTTTCGTAACTTTCATTTGCTTGACACACTTTGACATACCTTTGTTTGGTTGTAGTGCGTAATAATCTCCAGTTTTCTCTTTATTGTCCCCCCATAATCTTGTCAATCTTCAGCACTGTTGCAGGGTACAACGGCTGTGCAGGTGCCTTATTTTGTGCTGAGGGAGGCAGCTCCTATCTCACTTTGTTCATGTTACCGGGCAGACATGTTTTCTTTGCAAGCAACTGCTTCGTCAATGACAGGGAAGTGAAGAAATGGTCCATGGTGACATTTCTCCCCTTAGAAACTTCACGAGCCTTATCGCCACATTCTCCATCACTCGCTTGGTCACCTGCTGCCTGATATGGATATTTTCCCAGATAATGAAAGCCATTCAGTATGTACAATTATGCACACTCACACTGTGTAGCCAACTCCAAGTAGACTGATAAGACTGCTTTGACTAGGTGGACTGATATAGGGTACATACCATTTTAAAGCCATGTAACCTTTTGGGCGACCTTACCAAATTCATATAGAAATGTGAGTCATTCTCACTAAAAGCAAGTCTAAGAAGCAGTAGATCTGTTCTGAAGTTTAGTTTTAGCATCTTTTACTTTCAGTTTTGTACACTAGATTCAAACAGCTGAAATACAATATTTTTGGTTATGGAAAATATTTTTCACAACGGTTTACATGGTATAATGATTACATTATACACTATACTTGCTTGTTTTGTCAACTGTTCGAATTTTAGCGAACAGAAAATGGCAGAGCGATTTCTGCATATTGCATCTTTAATATTATAATTAGAATGGATCAATACAATGGAATAACCCACCCTGTTCTTCATTCATAAGTGGTGATTACATAATTATGCATTACTGTTTCCCCTCGCATAACTCACCCATTCTACCCCTTTATCCCCATTATACTTTACTTAAATCTTTTTTAATCTGTTGTCATATGTGTGAAATGAGTTTAGGTTCAGTTTCAAGGAAATTATCGGAGTGATTATCTGTTGTGCACTGCACTTTCTACTGTCGGAAGAAGGAGCGGAGCAGGCCCTACTGTCGGGAGGAGAAACGGGGGGGAAACCATTCCCTCCTAAAACTCCAGTTCTGTTTGTGATATTAAGATTCTAACACAGACTTATTTATAAAAAGTCAAGGACGGAGGGTGGCATGACTTGAAAAATTGCAGAGTAATAAATAAATACAATTCATGAGCAGCCAGAATGACTGCTTTAGCGTTAAAGGTAGACTCAGCAATATGATGTAGATGCAGAAAGAAAATGGTATCATGGGTCAATTTCCGCAACAAGTAAGAGCATTGAAGTGTGAGGCTCAACTCCTCCTCTGTTTTGTTGCACATGCACAGAAAGTGTGTGACTGTGTGAGAGCGAAGTGTTGCAAATATAACCATGTTAAAATCTTTAGTGTTGCTCGTGGTAAAGTCATTTAGCGTTTTTTAAATGTGATCAGTGTTATTGCTGATAGTTGCTAGCTAAAAATACAATTGACACAGGACCTCTTTGGCCTGCCTGGTGACATCACCAGACGGTATAAATGAATAGACCAATAAGAAACAGAGTTCCAAACCTCTCTGCCAATAACAGCTCATTTTCAAGATAAATATTCCTCCCACTAAGTTCTTCACTCCTAGACAATCCTAGCAAAATTCTTCTATGAGAAAAGTTTTCTAAAGTATTTTTCTAAAGTATTTTCTAAAAAGCTATTTTTGTTTCGTTTTGAATATTTTAATGGAAAACATATTACAGTAAGGTTGTTCTGATAGCTGTACAAATGTATAAAGTATTATATCTAGTGGCTAAGTTGGGTAACGTTACTGTAGCTTTTAATTTGCTAAATCTCGGTGCAGAGCTATTTCTTGTCAGAACAATCCGAGCAAAATAACACCAGACAGAAAAATAGAGCTAGTCTATCTTACTAGGCTTTGGTTAAAGATAAATCTGTAAGTACTTTGAGTTATTAGGACATGCTTTTGCTATTTCAAATTGTGTTTCTAGAATATTTGTTTTTTACATTTATTCTAGTTTTCTAAATTCCGATTATGCTAAGCTAATTGCGCTAACTATCGCCTATTCAATTACTGTGTGTTAGCATGCTAGCTAACGTTTCGTGATGGAATTTAGCTTCTTTGAGTTTTGGATGTATAGAACTATTTTAAGTGTTCAGATATCTCTTGTGAGAGAGCTAAAGTATAGTTATTAAGCTAAATGGACACTTATACACACAATCTATGTGCGGAAAAACCTTGGATCACTGTTACTCTAACTTCCGCGACGCATATAAGGCCCTGCCCCGCCCCCCTTTCGGAAAAGCTGACCACGACTCCATTTTGCTGATACCTGCCTACAGGCAGAAACTAAAAAAAGAAGCTCCCACGCTGATGTCTGTCCAACGCTGGTCCGACCAAGCTGACTCCACACTCCAAGACTGCTTCCATCACGTGGACTGGGACATGTTTCGTATTGCGTCAGATAACAACATTGACGAATACGCTGATTCGGTGTGCGAGTTCATTAGAACGTGCGTTGAAGATGTCGTTCCCATAGCAACGATTAAAACATTCCCTAACCAGAAACCGTGGATTGATGGCAGCATTCGCGTGAAACTGAAAGCGCGAACCACTGCTTTCAATCAGGGCAAGGTGTCTGGTAACATGACTGAATACAAACAGTGCAGCTATTCCCTCCGCAAGGCTATCAAACAAGCTAAGCGTCAGTACAGAGACAAAGTAGAATCTCAATTCAACGGCTCAGACACAAGAGGCATGTGGCAGGGTCTACAGTCAATCACAGACTACAGGAAGAAATCCAGCCCAGTCACGGACCAGGATGTCTTGCTCCCAGGCAGACTAAATAACTTTTTTGTCCGCTTTGAGGACAATACAGTGCCACTGACACGGCCTGCAACGGAAACATGCGGTCTCTCCTTCACTGCAGCCGAGGTGAGTAAAACATTTAAACGTGTTAACCCTCGCAAGGCTGCAGGCCCAGACAGCATCCCCAGCCGCGCCCTCAGAGCATGCGCAGACCAGCTGGCTGGTGTGTTTACGGACATATTCAATCAATCCCTATACCAGTCTGCTGTTCCCACATGCTTCAAGAGGTCCACCATTGTTCCTGTTCCCAAGAAAGCTAAGGTAACTGAGCTAAATGACTACCGCCCCGTAGCACTCACTTCCGTCATCATGAAGTGCTTTGAGAGACTAGTCAAGGACCATATCACCTCCACCCTACCTGACACCCTAGACCCACTCCAATTTGCTTAACGCCCAAATAGGTCCACAGACGATGCAATCTCAACCACACTGCACACTGCCCTAACCCATCTGGACAAGAGGAATACCTATGTGAGAATGCTGTTCATCGACTACAGCTCGGCATTTAACACCATAGTACCCTCCAAGCTCGTCATCAAGCTCGAGACCCTGGGTCTCGACCCCGCCCTGTGCAACTGGGTACTGGACTTCCTGACGGGCCGCCCCCAGGTGGTGAGGGTAGGTAACAACATCTCCTCCCCGCTGATCCTCAACACTGGGGCCCCACAAGGGTGCGTTCTGAGCCCTCTCCTGTACTCCCTGTTCACCCACGACTGCGTGGCCACGCACGCCTCCAACTCAATCATCAAGTTTGCGGACGACACAACAGTGGTAGGCTTGATTACCAACAACGACGAGACGGTCTACAGGGAGGAGGTGAGTGCCCTCGGTGTGTGGTGTCAGGAAAATAACCTCACACTCAACGTCAACAAAACTAAGGAGATGATTGTGGACTTCAGGAAACAGCAGAGGGAACACCCCCCTATCCACATCGATGGAACAGTAGTGGAGAGAGTAGCAAGTTTTAAGTTCCTCGGCATACACATCACAGACAAACTGAATTGGTCCACTCACACAGACAGCATTGTGAAGAAGGCGCAGCAGCGCCTCTTCAACCTCAGGAGGCTGAAGAAATTTGGCTTGTCACCAAAAGCACTCACAAACATCTACAGATGCACAATCGAGAGCATCCTGGCGGGCTGTATCACCGCCTGGTACGGCAACTGCTCCGCCCTCAACCGTAAGGCTCTCAAGAGGGTAGTGAGGTCTGCACAACGCATCACCGGGGGCAAACTACCTGCCCTCCAGGACACCTACACCACCCGATGTTACAGGAAGGCCATAAAGATAATCAAGGACATCAACCACCCGAGCCACTGCCTGTTCACCCCGCTATCATCCAGAAGGCGAGGTCAGTACAGGTGCATCAAAGCTGGGACCGAGAGACTGAAAAACAGCTTCTATCTCAAGGCCATCAGACTGTTAAACAGCCACCACTAACATTGAGTGGCTGCTGCCAACACACTGACACTGACTAAACTCCAGCCACTTTAATAATGGGAATTGATGGGAAATGATGTAAATATATCACTAGCCACTTTAAACAATGCTACCTTATATAACGTTACTTACCCTATATTATTCATCTCATATGCATACGTATATACTGCACTCTATATCATCGACTGCATCCTTATGTAATACATGTATCACTAGCGACTTTAACTATGCCACTTTGTTTACATACTCATCTCATATGTATATACTGTACTCGATACCATCTACTGTATCTTGCCTATGCTGCTCTGTACCATCACTCATTCATATATCCTTATGTACATATTCTTTATCCCCTTACACTGTGTATAAGACAGTAGTTTAGGAATTGTTAGATTACTTGTTGGTTATTACTGCATTGTCGGAACTAGAAGCACAAGCATTTCGCTACACTCGCATTAACATCTGCTAACCATGTGTATGTGACAAATAAAATTTGATTTGATTTGATGTAAATTGTCATCATTTCTGCACGGTCATGTTGGCGAGCTAGGCTTATTTTCTTGTTGCTAGCTCGTGATAGAAATGCTGTTCTGTATTTGTATCCATTTGTGTGAATGTATATAGTGATTTTTCTAATACATTTTTTCCTTTCTGTATCTGTTACAGTTTTACAAACTAAATATCTTCTACTAAAGATTATTTTTTAACAGTATTTTTATTGGAATTTCACCATTTTCACCCATATTAAGAGATACAACAACAAAGCAAAAAACAGCACTCACATACATACATACATGCATGCATGCATACATCTTCTTCTCCCCGCTTGGCGCTTCTCTCACCCCATCCCCATCATTGCGTTTCTCAATACATACATTTTAAACAAACATACAAACAGAAATTAAACAAAAAAGCTCAGTTTAAACCAAGAAGTTAGGTTCAAGACATGAAACGTACAGTGTAATTCTGAAATAAATAGATCACCACCCTTCTAAGAGAATCCTTGCAGCATAATAGCTGATACCTCAGGTTCAAGATCATTTAGATAAGGTTCACATACTTTGTAGAACTGATCTGTTTTAGAATGCAATGTACATGTTAGATATTCCAGTGGCACCCATTCAAATAGTATCTTATGCAAATATTTAATAGAAGGAACCTTATCACTAATCCACTGTGAGAGGATGTTTTTCCTCGCTGCGAACGTAAGGATGTTGTAAAGCCTCCTCTTACCCAAAGAAGTAACATGCCTACTAGGGAGACCTAACAGTAAAGAAACTGGGTCCAATTCTAGATAAACACCTAGGATCTTTTCAATTTATTGCAGAACACCAGACCAGTATCACTGTAATTTGGAACATGACAATAAACAATGTGTTAGGGTGCCTGTATCAATTTTATATTCAAGACACAGAGGAGAAGAGGAAGAGGGGCTAAAAGCATGTCTGCGATTTGGGGATATATGCGATATGTGTATTATTCTTAACTGGATAGCTCTAGTATGAATACATATACAGTGCCTTGCGAAAGTATTCGGCCCCCTTGAACTTTGCGACCTTTTGCCACATTTCAGGCTTCAAACATAAAGATATAAAACTGTATTTTTTTGTGAAGAATCAACAACAAGTGGGACACAATCATGAAGTGGAGCAACAACAAGTGGGACACAATCATGAAGTGGAACGACATTTATTGGATATTTCAAACTTTTTTAACAAATCAAAAACTGAAAAATTGGGCGTGCAAAATTATTCAGCCCCTTTACTTTCAGTGCAGCAAACTCTCTCCAGAAGTTCAGTGAGGATCTCTGAATGATCCAATGTTGACCTAAATGACTAAATGATCAAAAACATAAAGCAAAATCTACAATGGAATGGTTCAAAAATAGACATATCCAGGTGTTAGAATGGCCAAGTCAAAGTCCAGACCTGAATCCAATCGAGAATCTTTGGAAAGAACTGCAAACAGCTGTTGACAAATGCTCTCCATCCAACCTCACTGAGCTCGAGCTGTTTTGCAAGGAGGAAAGGGAAAAAAATTCAGTCTCTCGATGTGCAAAACTGATAGAGACATACCCCAAGCGACTTACAGCTGTAATCGCAGCAAAAGGTGGCGCTACAAAGTGTTATAACTTAAGGGGGCTGAATAATTTTGCACGCCCAATTTTTCAGTTTTGATTTGTTAAAAAAGTTTGAAATATCCAATAAATGTCGTTCCACTTCATGATTGTGTCCCACTTGTTGTTGATTCTTCACAAAAAAATACAGTTTTATATCTTTATGTTTGAAGCCTGAAATGTGGCAAAAGGTCGCAAAGTTCAAGGGGGCCGAATACTTTCGCAAGGCACTATATTGTTTGTGCATATCTCCAAATGTCCTCCGACACCTTTTCGTCAATTGTAACAGACAATTCTTTCTCCCACACTTGTTTCACCCTCTGTGTGTCAACAGCAGAAAAGGACCTTAAAGCATCATAAAACAAACATAGACATTTTCCTTTGTGGGGAAAAAGCATTATTTCAATGACAGACACATCAGGGTTGCCAATTAAGATGGTGCTCTTCAAAATATAATTACTTGTAGAAAGCAAAATAAGTCCTGCTTTGGGAGTCGGTATTTCTCAACCATCTGCTCAAATGACAATAACATTTTATAAGCAAAGAAATAATTTAGTCTGCCTATGCCCTTATTAAGCCAAAAGTTAAAGCCAGCATCCAGAAATCCTGGACCAAAAGTATGGGTTGTTAAGAATTGGGGAAAATGGGTTGTTAAGAATTGGGGAAAGAACAGAGTTTGGACCTTCCCAAAAAATGTTGAACTGACCTCCATACTTTGAGTGTGTTAAGTGTAATGGGATTATTGCAGTGATCTTTTACAGACTTGAAACTTCTGAAAAATAAAAGATCCTGTAAGGGGTATTTTGAAAAAAGAAGTCTCAATGTCTAACCAAATAGAGGAGTCATCATTTTTGATCCAGTCAGAAATATAACGTAACACCACTGAAAGAACCTAATATTAGGCAGATCCAAGCCGCCCATAGAACTTGGCAGCTGCAATATTTCCATTTTAAGTCTTGGCTTGCGTTTACTCCATATAAAGGAACTTAGCCTTCCATTTACATCCTTTATTACCTCATTGGAGAGTAATACTGGGATCATTTGGATTGGGTAGAGTAGTCTAGGTAAATTGTTCATTTTCAAGAGGGATAATCTACCCAACCATGCTATCGGAAGTGAGTTCCAGCGCTCCAGATCCTGTATTATTGTATCAAACAAGGGAACAAAATTGGCTTTGTACATTTGCTGGAATTTAGGAGTTACAAATATACCCAGTTACGTAAAACCTGAGGGAGACCATTTAAAAGGAAAGGGGGGAGAAGTATTAGGTACAGAATGAAGGTTATCAAGTGGCATAGCCTCTGATTTACTGAAGTTAATCTTGTAGACTGAGAATTCGCTGAATAATTCAATAATATTAACAAGAGATGTAATTCAAGTCTTGGGGCTAGAGATGAATATTAGGCAATCATCCGCATACAAGATTATTTTATGGTGTACATCGCCAATGAGCAGCCACTGTATAGCAGGCGTTACCCTGATGACCTTGGCCAGTGTTTACATAGCAAGTGCAAATAAGAGAGGGGACAGAGGACAGCCCTGTCTGGTACCTCTGCGTATAGAGAAGCTATTTGACCGTAGCCCATTAGTGAGGACAGCAGCCTGAGCATCATCATATAAAACTTTCACCCATTTTATAAAGTTGCCCCCTAGACCAAATTGAGTCAGAGCAAAGAATAGCTAAGACCACTCCACATGGTCAAATGCTTTCTTAGCATCTAGGGAGAGGACAAGGCCATCCATAGCACTTTGTTGGTGGCAGTGAGTCCTCTAATCTTGTGGGTCTTTACGAGGAACAAGCCTGGGCAGTTTCCCTTTTTGAGAATAAGTGATATGTTGGCTTCTCTCAGCGTTTGAGGGAGGTGGTCATTTGAAAATGAGTGGTTAAACATATCACGCAATGGCTCAAGGATCAGGCCATGGAACTTCTTATAGAACTCACTACAAAACCCATCTGGTCCTGGGGCCTTACCATTCTGCAGAATCTTTTTTATAGAATTTTACCCCTTTTTCTCCCGAATTTCGTGTTATCCAATTGTTGTAGTAGCAGCTACAACTCCCATACGGCCTTGGGAGAGACAAAGGTTGAAAGTCATGCGTCCTCCGATACACAACCCAACCAGCCGTACTGCTTCTTAACACAGCGCACATCCAACCTGGAAGCCAGCTGCACCAATGTGTCGGAGGGTACACCGTGCACCTGGCAACCTTGGTTAGCGCGCACTGCGCCCGGCCTGCCACAGGGTTCGCTGGTGCGCGATGAGGCAAGGACATCCCTACCGACCAAGCCCTCCCTAACCCGGACGACGCTAGGCCAATTATGCGTCACCCCACGGACCTCCCGGTTGCGGCCGGTTACGACAGAGCCTGGGCGCGAACCCAGGGACTCTGATAGTACAGCGCCCTTACCCACTGCGCCACCCGGGAGGCCCATTTTGTAGATTCTTAATTGCGAACATTATCTCTTCCTCGGTAATAGGGGCATTAAGGAGAGACCTCTGTTCTTCGGAGATAGTAGGGAGCTGAATCTTAGAAAATAAGTCCTCCTTTAATTTGGGTGCGTCATTTGTCAGTTCTGAGGCATAAAGATTTGCATAAAAGTTATTAAATTTGTCATTTATCAATTTATTTTCCATATAAATGATTGCCATCAGAATCAGTAATAGTAGCAATTGACTGTGAGTCAGCTCTCTTTTTTAGCTAGGTACGCCAAATACTTTCCTGGTTTATCTCCATGGTCATAAAGCTTTTGCCTGACAAATCTCATTTTCTTATCAGCGTCCTGTGTTAGGAGAGAGTCCAACGTTGATCTAAGGACTGATATTTCAGGAGTGGGAGATTTAATGTAGTCCTTTAGTACCTAATTCACCCTCTAATGTTTTTTTGCTTTTCACGCTTTTTCCGCCTCTTAGTAGCTGTGTATGACATAATCAGACCCCTGGCGTACACTTTACAGGTTTCCCAATGGAGCGAGGGGTTATCTGTTGATTGAAAGTTGATAGAGAAAAATGCTTTAAACTCTGTAATAAAATATTATGTAAATGTATGGTCTTTAGGAATGCTTGTATTCAACCTCCAATGTCTTGACAGATTGGATGCCCCGCTGAGTTTTATGTCCAGGATCACCTCCGCATGATCAGATATGACTATGCTTCCTATCCTGCCGGATAAAATAGACTGCAAAGTTGTCCTGGGCATAAAAAAGTAATCTATTCTAGTCTGACATCCATGAGGTGCAGAGAAAAAAGTGAACTCTGTTGGAGGGATGAAGGGTTCTCCAAACATCAGCATACCCCAGATCATCACAAATAGCTTTAAGCGACTTAGCTTGAGGAGAGAGTGAAGCTATACCACTGGGAAACCTGTTAATAAGATGTTTCAACAAACAATTAACATCTCCTCCAACTGCAGTGTCTGAGTTTAATTCTGAAAAGTCTAGAAATACCTTAGTGAGGAAATCAGGGGGGTGGGAAGTAAATATTCATTATGGAAATGTTCTGCCCTTGTAAAGTAACATTAATTATAACAAAACGACCAAATTTATCTTTCACACAAATCAACACCTTAAGTGGTAGGTTATTTTTCACAATAATTGCTGCACCTCTACTTCTGGATGTAAATGATGAGGAAAACACTTGACCAAACCCCCCTTGCTGCAACTTCAGATGCTCCTTATCATCCAAATGAGTTTCTTGCAACAGAGCAATATAAATATTTTATGTTTTCCAAAAAAGACAGTACCTTCTTCCTTTTAATGGGGCTATTGCTCCCTCTAATGTTCTGTTACCTGCCGTTGCCCTTTTACCAAACAATATCCAGACTGAATCCTACTGTAAAGATGGGGTGGTACCTTTTCCCACTCTCATCAATCTCACCGAGCATAAACAAACGGTATGAACCCTGAACCCGAACTATACTAAACCCGAAAATTAAACATGTAAAGATTCAACAGGGGGTTTTCCTACTAGCTAACATGCAGGGGATTTCAACTCTCCAATGTAGACTCTTGAGTCCGCATTGTCACAAATACTTATTTTCCACCATAATTTGCAAATAAATACATTACAAATCCTACAATGTGATTTTCTGGAATTTTTTTATAGTTGAAGTGTACCTATGATGAAAATTACAGGCCTCTCTTATCTTTTTAAGTGGGAGAACTTGCACAATTGGTGGCTGACTAAATACTTTTTTGCCCCACTATATATATGGAAATGAAAATCAACAGAAGAAGATTGAGGCTCTTCCACCTAAAACCAAGCCTGGGCACCAATATAGATTCACACATGTTTCAGTCTGAGCTATAGTGGCAGTTACTTTAGCAAGAAAAATAATAAAGATACGCATATTACTGAACAGGAGCACATGAGAACTCACACTACTGCTTCATGATCAGATTCAAATAAAAAAAAGTCCACATTGCGGAGGTGCAGCTTAAAGTTGTTTACCCGAGAGAGTCAATAAACACAGCAGCCTCTTCGGGTGTGTAGAGTTCTTTAGATGATCTGTTGACCATAATCTTCAATGTGGCCGGGTACAGCAGTGCGTAGCCCATCTTTATTCTCTTGAGTCGAGCCTTCACCTCATCAAATGCTTTGCGTCTTTGTACAACTGCTGTGGAATAATCATTGAAAAATGAGACCCTTGGGCCTTGACTACCGTCAGAATCGATGCTTCTAGCCGCATCCATGACTCGCTGCTTGTTTGTGAAGTTGTGGAACTTTACAACCACTGACCGTGGGCGTTGGTTGGGGCCGGGTAGCGGTGCTTGAGAGCGATGGGCTCTGTCCAGCTTCACACGACCAGCCTTAGTGTCCATTTGTAGGTAGCCAGGGATCCATTCCTCTAAAGAATTGACTGAACGTGGATATTGGATATTGCATCTGTGTCCTCGATTATCCAAGTCATCAATGTGCTCTGCCATTTCGCGCACCTGTTTCTCAAGTGCCTTTATCTTAGCGTCCATTGATGTAATTGAAGTTTCCACAGTAGCAATTCTTCCTTCTGCCTCATCCACACACTTGACAACCCTCTGTAGTTCAGCTGAATGGTCTGCTATTGCTTCCAAGACGTCCGGGATGTTATCCGTCATCCTTTGAATCACCAGGTCCATTGTGCCTGGATCCGCAGTGGCGTTAGCTAGCTCCTCCTGCACATCTACAGGGACGGTGGTTTTGGTCGAGGTCTTAGTAGTTCTGCAGGGCATGTTGTCGAACATTTTTGAGAAATATCCGTCAAGACTCATTGTAGGATAACTTATTTAGCAAATTATACCACTTTTCAAGCTAGAAGATTCATGTAAAAAGAGAAATCTATGAATGCACGGGAGCTCACTGAAACCCAGTGTTCTCTTCATGGTGCGATTTTGTCCCCCATACCTACTAAAGAATGTTAACGGTACCATTGCCTCCCTGATTCTTTATTAGAAGAGTGTAAGGTGTCTGCCAAGCTATGTAGTTTACACATTGTGAGAGCAGAAGAGTAAAAAGACTGACTATACAACAGGCCCAGCTACAGGAAAAGTGGATCCCTTCTTCACATCGCTATCGAGGACTCACAATGATCCAAGCTTCATCTTCCTAAACACAGCAGGTTCAAGCTCCACATAGACTGAAAAACCATCAAAGAAGCACGACAGAGAACACAGAACTCCAGTGTCCGTACGGAAAACAGAAGTTTCATCTCAGTCTGAAGCTAACCAGGCTCATCCCTCAAGAAAGACAGTTGAGGACCCAAACAAACAGTGTCCATTACACAACAAGCCTCACCCTCTGAGAAAATGCGGCAGCTTCAGGAGCAAGACACTGGATGAACGTAAGTCTTATCTCAAAGACAACCACATCTGTTTCAGATCCTGTGCTTCAACCAAACATCTCGCAAAAGACTGTGAGACAGCGTTGCAGTGCAAAGAGTGCAACAGTGATAGACATCCGTCTGCATTACATCCAGGGCAAGCCCCATGGAAAACCGAGAACTCCGCAGCCAAGGAAAACCATGGCGGGGAGCATAGGAAAAGGGAAACACCTGCATTAACCTAAGAGTGCACTGAGATCTGTGGAGAGGCAGTCAGCTCTAGATCGTGTTCCAAGATATGCTTAGTCAAAGTGTATCCCGCAGATCACAGAGAGAAGGCAGTCAGAATGTATACCGTCTTAGATGAACAGAGCAACAGGTGGTTATCCAGAACTGAGTTCTTCGACCTCTTCGCTGTCAGAGGTTGTTCAGCAACTACATTGTGGAGTCACTGGAAGGAAAAACACAGCTTACTCTTCCCACTCTCATAGAATGTGACATGATGCCTGACGATAGATCAGAGATTCCCTCACCTGAAATTGCACGTCATCTCCTGCATCTGATGCCTGTTGCAGACATGATTCCAGCACTCGACGCGGGCGCAGCAATCCTTCTCCTGCTCGGGAAGAGACATACTAAGAGTGCACAAAGTCAGAGAGCAATACAACGCACCCTATGCACAATGCCTTTACCTTGGATGGGTCATTATCGGTGATGTATGTCTGAACAGATCTCACAAGCCAGCTAAAGTTAGCATTTACAGAACAAATGTGCTGCAAAATGGACACACATCATTCCTTAGCCCTTGTGCTAACATCATTCAGATCAAAGAGAGACTGAATAACACAACACAACTTTCGGAAGCTCAGAGTTGCATAGAGGCCGCTGTCCCAGCTGGAGATACGGATGACATCGAATGCAAAGTGTTTGAAAGAACACAAAACTACGACAAGCCCACTCTTCCTGACAGAGATAGAAGAGACTACTCAGTTAGAAACCTTTGAACTCGTGGGATCCAATACTGACACAGAGATCTGGCTGCAAGACACAACCTTCACTACCGAAGGTACTGAAGTCCAACTTGGCTCACACAGGTTTGAACGTTTCTCCAGCTGGAAGTCACTCATCCGAGCAATCGCAAAACTACTCCAAATAGCCAAAGCATTCTCCAGGGCTCCAGACAGTGACAAGGGCAACCATCCTAAACAGGCCAAAAACACCATCATCAGATGCGTACAGCAAGAAGTCTTCAAAGAAGAAAGCAAGTGCCTCAACAAAAGAGAAGAGGTCTCCAAACACTTTCCACTAAAGAAGCTAAACCCTAAACACTTTCCACTAAAGATGCTGGACCCTATCATCGATAAGGACGGATTGATAGGAATCAGAGGTCGCACAGCGGCAGCTGATATGTCATGGGAAAAGAAACACCCTCTCATCATGCCCAAGAACCACCACGTCACCACTCTGTTGGCGAGACAATACCACGAGCAAGTTGCACATCAGGATCATCACTTCACTGAAGATGCAGTCTGGTCAGTTGGATTGTGTATCATTGGAAGTGAAAGGCTGGTATCCAGCATAATCTATAAGTGTGTGATCTGCAGAAAACTTAGAGGAAAACTGTAAGGGCAAAAGATGTCAGACTTACCTGCAGACAGACTTTCACTCATATTCACTCATATTGGACTGAACTTCTTAGAAACCTGGAGCATCACCTCTCATCGGACCAGAGGAGGCAGCTCTGAAAGTAACCGCTGGGCCGTCCTCTTCTCCTGCATGAGTAGAAGAGCGGTACACAACGAAGTGATAGAGTCTGTCTACCCCCAGCTTCATCAATGGTTTGAGAATATTCTTCTCTATCCGATGACCTGCAAAGCAACTACGCTTGGATCGTGGCACAAACTTCAGCCTGCAAAGCGCTGAAGATCAGAGCTGCTGACTCTGAGATGAGTACTTACCTTCAAGACCAAAGATGCACATGGTCTTTCAATCCCCCTGATGCCTCACATATGGGAGGAGCTTGGGAGAGGATGATTGGAATCACTCGTCACATTCTGGATGCCATGCTTCTGGAAGTTAGTTCTACTCGTCTCACACATTAAGTCCTCACCACACTCATGGCTGAAGTCATGGCCATCATGAATGCTCAACCCATAGTTCCAGTGTCCATGGATCCAGAGATGACAGCAGTTCTTACACCTGCTATGCTTCTGACACAAAACAATTTAAACTACAACAGCACCTCCAGGAGACTTCAACCTCAAAATCTCTACAGCAAGCAATGGAAACAAGTTCAGAGCCTCGCAGACACATTCTGGAAAAGATGGAGACAAGAATACCTGGTGACACTCCAGTCATGCAGATGGCAAGTTGACAAACCTAATCTGCAAGTTGGAGATGTCGTCTTACTAAAAGACACGCAAGTCCACCGAAATGAACGGCCTGTTAGATTTGTCGTCAAAACTGTACCAAGTGGTTATAACAAAGTCAGGGATAGTGGAAGTGAGAGTCATGAGACAGGGCACCCCTAAGGGGTTCTTCAGTCTCGGAAGTTGTCCTACTCCTCCAAAAGTAAACATAGTGACATAGCGAGGAGTGTTCTGATAGCTGTACTAATGTACAAAGTATCCTTTGTTGTCATCTAGTGGCGAAGTTCGGTACTGTAGCTTTTAATTTGCTAACTCTCAGTGCAACGCTATTTCCTGTCAGAACAATCCGAGCAACAACAACAGACCGATTAGCTCTATTTTTCCATTTTACTAGGACATGGTTAAAGATACATTTGCAAGAACTTTGAGTTATTAGGACATGCTTTCGCTAATTCAAATTGTGTTTCTAGAATATTTATGTTTTTTACATGTTTATTCTAGTTTTCTAAGTTCCGATGATGCTAAGCTAATTGCACTATCTATCACCCATTCACTTAACATTGTGTGTTAGCATGCTAGCTCACGTTTCGTGATGGAATTTAGCTTCTTTGGGTTTTGGATGTATATAACTATATTTTAAGTGTTCAGATATCTCGTGACAGAGCTAAATTTTAGTTATTAGGCTATATGGACACTTAGATTGTGTGTACATGTCTGATGTAAATTGTCATCATTTCTACATGGTCATGTTGGCTAGTGTTACGGATACCAGTATCCTGTGTGTGTGTGTATATCCTGTTTTCTTTTCTCTCCTTCTCCCCTCACAGGTGAAAATCATCACTCCCCAATCAGTCACCAATCCAATCATCAATCAGAAGACACACCTCCTCCTGTTTCCTACCCTATCACAGTTCCTTTCCCTTGGTTTAAAAACCCTGTCAGTTGTTTGCTCTAGAGCTCAACCTCTCTGTTAATGCCATGTCTGTAGGTTTCTGTGTTTCACTCTCTCTTTGTGTATTAACCTCCCATTTGTTTGAGCACCTCCATAGCACTTTGTCCTCAACTGTGAGTATTGTTTTTGGTTATGGTGTTTGTTTGCTGGTGGGAAAAGGGGAAACCAAGACAAGTCGCCTATGGGCATACACTACCCCGTAGGTAGACTTTGTTAAATACACTAGTTAGAACTGGGCGGACCACCCACTGTATTTTTATTTTTGGTTAATTAGTTAGCTGTTGTTAAAAGTAGGCTAGTCTAGCTTAGGGGTGTTTTTGAATACTTATTGTTTCTTTCCTTGGGTCCAGCTCAGCCCCTTTTCCTGTCCCCCCCCCCCCCAATTACCATGTGTTTTCAAATAAACCTTGAGTTTGACGGTAGATTTTAGTTGTCCCGGTTATTTCGTTCACACTTTTACTTGGACTCTATTCTAATTTGCATGAGTTATGTTACGGGTCTCATTACCATCCCCCCCTAGACTGTCGGGCCAAAAGGGATTCGTAACAGCTAGATAGGCTTATTTTTCTTGTTGCTAGCTCGTGATAGAAATGCTGTTCTTAATTTGTGTGACTGTATATTGTGATTTTTCTACTACATTTTCTCCTTTCTGTATCTGTTACATTTACAAACTAAATATCTTCCACTAAAGGATTCTTCTAAAGATACAATACCAGTCCCTCCCTGATTCTTTATTGGGAGTGTAAGCTGTCTGCCAAGCTTTGTAGCTTACACATTGTGAGGGCAGAACAAAAGGTACTTAATTGTTACACAAATGTGTTTGATATTGAAATAAAAACAGCAGCATTGGGCCTTTTAAGTGTGTAGGTGGAACCTGAGATTCTGATTCACCTTTAATACCAGTTTCATCTGGTGTCTTTTAAAAATACAGGCAATTCTATCCAGTATTGGCACAGATACACAAACACTTGGTTTACAAACAATGGAGTAAATCAACCACTAACACTTTATTTGTATAGTCCATCTGTAGATGCTCTACAGACTATTAGTAACATTTCAACTAAATATCTACTAACCCTAAACTTAACCCTTGCCCTAACCCTTACCTTTATTCTATACCTATCCCTAATTGCAAAATGTAGAAGGGGTTGGGTAAAATGTGGCAGACACATTTCAGTTGTACAACTGACTAGGTATCAATCACCCTTTCCCTTTCCAGTTGCTTATGAAAATATAGTATGACCATCTGTAGAGCATCTACAGATGGATTATCCGTACTATCCAAATAAAGTGCAACCAACCATCATCTTTTGGGTTATGATGGGGTTAAACAGTTGAATTAAGCTCATGAGGCATTTCATATCATTCATTAATTGGAAGGACTGTAGATTTCACAGTACCTGCTCCCGGAGTGCTTTATGAATGCGTCCCATGCCAGCCCAGCTGTAGCGTTTTGCATACTCCTGCAGTGCTGCATACAGCTTCCTGCCACTCGCTGTGGCCTGGGGTGGGAACAGGGCATGGCTCAGCACAGGGGTCAGGTATCCTTGCCCCTGCTCCTCCTCTCCCATCTCCATGGTGATGCAGGGAGTCCCCCGATCGCCAGTGGCCACATTTGATGTGGCACTGCACACTGCTCCAGCACAGCTGCCGGCGATGGACAACACAGAGCGCCTGGAGCCGGACTTGTGCTTACCTGGGATGGCTCGGCCTGGAGCTGGCGGGTCAGAGCCCACCCTGTAACAATACCATAGGAAGAGGAGCAGCAGGGTCCACAGAAGCCCATTCAGAGGACGGACCCCCAGCTCAGCACAGGGGGGCAATGGGAGCAGATCCATGGGCCACTCCATCATACAGTGATGAACTGAAATAACAGAGGGGAAGTAAAGGAGAAAGAGCAGGAGATAAGTATGCTATAGAAGGAGGAAGCGAGAGATATCAATAGGTGCCAGTTTTCCAGACACAAATAAAGCCCTGGACTATAACTAAATAGGTATATCTTCTGCATTCCAGGTGACTACCTCGTGAAGCTGGTTGAGAGAATGCCAAGAGTTTGCAAAGCTGTCATCAAGGCAAAGGGTGGCTACTTTGAAGAATCTCAAATATAAAATATATTTTGATTTAACACTTTTTTGGTTACTACATGATTCCATTAGTGTTATTTGATAGATTTGATGTCTTCACTATAATTCTACAATGTAGAAAATAGTACAAATAAAGAAAACCCCTGGAATGAGTAGGTGTCTCAACTTTTTACTGGTACTGTAAATATTCAGACCCTTTGCTATGAGACTCAAAAGTAAGCTCAGGTGCATCCTGTTTCCATTGATGTTTCTAGATCTTGATTGAAGTCCACCTGTGGTAAATCAATTGATTGGATATGATTTGGAAAGGCACACACCTGTCTATATAAGGTCCCACAGTTGACAGTGCATGTCAGAGCAAAAACCAAGCCATGAGGTCGAAGGAATTGTCCGTAGAGCGCAGAGTCAGGATTGTGTCGAGGCACAGATCTGGGGAAGGGTACCAAAACATTTCTGCAACATGTAGGTCCCCAAGAACACAGTGGCCTCCATCATTCTTAAATGGAAGACGTTTGGAACCACCACGACTCTTCCTAGAGCTGGCCGCCCGGCCAAACTGAGCAATTGGGGAGAAGGGCCTTGGTCACTCTGACAGAGCTCCAGAGTTCCTCTGTGGAGATGGTAGAACCTTCCAGAACAACAACCATCTCTGCAGCACTCCACCAATAAGGCCTTTATGGTAGAGTGGCCAGACAGAAGCCACTCCTCAGTAAAAGGCATGAAAGCCCGCTTGGAGTTTGCTAAAAGATCTGCAGAGAAGACTCGAGGCTGTAATCACTGCCAAAGTTTATTCAACGAAGTACTGGGTAAATGGTCTGAATACTTATGCAAATGTAATATTTTTGTTTTTAATACACTTGCTAACATTTCTAAAAACCTGTTTTTGCTTTGTCATTATTGGGTATTGTGTAGATTGATAAGAGACAAAAACAATTTAATACATTTTAGGGTAAGGTTGTAACATAACAAGATGTGGAAAAAGTCAAGTGGTCTGAATCCTTTCCGAATACATAGTATATTCATTCAAAATAAATGCTCTGTAATGTTTGCCTTGGGCATGGGATCAGAGTAGCTTAATCAGTTCCAATTATTGGAAAAGATGACCGGTTAATAACACACAGAAATTACGAGCCTTTGGTCATTAATATGATCGAATCCGGAAACTATAATTTCGAAAACAAAACGTTTATTATTTCAGTGAAATATGGAACCGTTCGGTATTTTATCTAACGGGTGGCATCCCTAAGTCTAAATATTCTTGTTACATTGCACAACCTTCAATGCATGTCACAATTACGTAACATTCTGGCAAATTAGTTCGCAATGAGCCAGGCAGCCCAAACTGTTGCATATACCCTGACTCCGTGTGCAATGAACACAAGAGAAATTACACAATTTCACCTGGTTAATATTGCCTGCTAAACTGGATCAGTAGTTATAACTAGTGATTATGATTGATTGTTTTTTTTTATAAGATAAGTTTAATGCTTGCTAGCAATTTACCTTGGCTTCTACTACATTCGTGTACCAGGCAGGCTACTCGTGGAGTGCAATGGTGAGAGCGTTGGACTAGTTAACTGTGCGGTTGCAAGATTGGAACCCCTGAGCTGACAAGGTGAAAATCTGTCGTTCTGCCCCTAAACAAGGCAGTTAACCCACAGTTCCTAGGCAGTCATTGAAAATAAGAATGTGTTCATAACTGACTTGCCTAGTTAAATAAAAGGTATTTAAAAAATAAATAATCATAACTGGAAATCAGCGCCCAAAAATACCGATTTCCGATTGTTATGAAAACTTGCAATCGGCCCTAATTAATCGGCCATTCTGATTAATCCACCGACCTCTAGTTGACAGTCAGTAGACACCATGTTTATATTGTAAAAGGTGACACATTTAAGTAGCGATGCATATAAGTTGAATTAAGTTATTTTCTGTTGGTTGTGATCAAATTTGTCCAACAAAAATATAGGATATATTTGTTGTCTTAAGGGGGAAGGTGTTACCAGTTTTGGTTTTTCCATTTATATTTGGAGGTAGCACATAGGGTGAACCGATTTGGTGTCACCTTGCTAGTAAGTATGGGTTTCACCTGTGCCCGCTCGTCATCTCGATAATCGGAAGTCACCTGGAATGCATTTCAATTAACAGGTGTGCCTTGTTAAAAGTTAATTTGTGGAATTTCTTTCCTTCTTAATGTGTTTGAGCCAATCAGTTGCATTGTGAAGATAGCCCTATTTGGTAAAAGACTGTATAACACCCCTACCTTGTCACAACCCAACTGATTGCCTCAAACAAATTCAGAATGAAAGACATTCCAGAAATTAACTTTGAACAACACCTGTTAATTGAAATGCATTCCAGGTGACTTTCTCATGAAGCTGGTTGAGAGACTGCCAAGAGTGTGCAAAGCTGTCATCAAGGCAAATGGTGGCTAATGTAGAAAAGTTTTTTTTGTAAACGAAAAAACATGGAATAAGTAGGTGTGTCCAAACCTTTGCTGGGAATGTACAAGCAAAATATTTTGTGCCCCTGCCTTTTACAAAGTGAGCACTGTTTATCACAGGATGGCATCAGCTCTCACCTAAACAGCCCATAGTTTGTATGTGTTGTTGGGTGTGTGGTTGGTCAGTTTAGCTCAGAATATGTCCTCCTCTCAATCTGCCACCATAGCATGCCTTCTAATAAGTGGTCTCAGGGATGGAGAACTCTGGAAGTTCTTTTGGTCACTACTGAGTTAGCTAAATCAGATTTTAGTGTTCTTGCTCCTTATTGTTCCACAAATCTTCAAAATGTTCTTAAATATGATGTTCTGGTGCCTCTATGGCAATTCATAAAGCTGATTGAGGACCTTGTTACTTATGAATGTTTGTTTTTTATGACCGTTTTTTACTTTCTGCTTGCATTTCGTATTTATATTTTGATGTGTGTATTTTCTACAATTTATGTAAATTAGGGCTCATCTGTAAAATAGACCTTGGTCTCAGTATGACGCCCTGATAAAATAAAGGGGGAAAAATAGCAGTTGAGGAATCATATTATAATTTGTCTAAAATGAGTTTTACAATCTTGCACACATCCAAATACATAGGCCTATTAGATTCAGTATCCCGCGTTTACAGGATTTACTGTATGAGCGAAGGTCTTTTTTGGCTTACACAAAAAGCACACCCAAGAACTGTCCCCTCCGGTGCATTAACAAGGTATCATCGTCAGCGCACATTTCAGTAAACATATTGACAACATAGCACAACTGCGCAGATATTTCCATCACAGCCTTTCACTTGTAAGCGTTCCCGGGATAATGTCCAAATGTAGAGAGGGGGTGGACAAAGCATTGAGTAGCCTAGGCTATTTATTCTGACAATAGTCGACATCTAAATATATAAGTTAATTTCTAGGCTACCATTTAAAAGGTATCTGGTATGCGTGCATGCGGGGATCCTAATACATTTTAATTGTAGCCTAATGACTCACCACTGTCCCTCTTTTTTTCTGTGCTTCACTGTCTATCTGTCTTGATGGGCTGCGCCGGTGCAACTCGATACAATTTGTTCCGCATTCGATGTTTCCGCAAAGCGCCAGAGTATAATGTCCTCCTTTACGGAAAATACCGAAGGGTAAATTATTTTAGACTTATTTATCGTCTGGTCAAGTGAAGTGAAATATATTTTTGTATTCTAATTAGCTTGGTATAAACAATCTTAGTTTAAATGTTGCATGCTATCCAATCTCTAGCCTGGGCTTTTAGATGTGTGTTGCTGTTTCAGCACTGTTGGTGTTCAGCTCTTCGCCAAGAGAACCAAGTTCATGCAGATCTGCGAACATCCACCAGGGCGCATCTGTGAGCTATGACTCCCGACTTAAATGCCCTCATACACACCAACGCTTCAACCATACAGGTAGAACCAGCTACCAGCGTTCCACCCACCCGCTCGCTCCAGGGCCTAGAAATAAGAGAGAGGCGTATAGACATACCATCAACGAGAAAGGGGGGAGCGGAGTCAGAAGACAGCAGGATACCTTTACACATATTTGGGAAGATCAATGGTAGTGATTAGGATATTAGAGGGGTGTAGTCACAAAGCCCCCTGCATACTCACACAAAGAGCAGGGCCGTGTGGGAGCAAATTATAATTTAAACACATTTTATGTGCAGCATCAGCGCTGGTATTTTACGTAAGGGACTCGAAGGAACGCTGTAAAAGACAACGTAGCTCAACCAACAATAGCCCGATTTTTGACTGAAACGAGAATTCCGGTGTGTAAGAGAAGCGCATAATAATAAGGGAATAGATCAGGACGTGATTTTCCAGGTACGTATGCTTCCCTCGCTGCTAACTATTACGCATAGGCCTAATAATAAGCGCAGGTCTCTTTTTCTAATCCATCACATTGCACAACAAACGCTACCTGCATTGAAATCTTAAACCAAACAAAACATACTCCTGATTTTCTCTGACGCAAATACAAATTAGGCCTAATTCATTTTTTTATAGCCGTCCGGTGAGAGTGGTTATCGGGAAAATATAATGATTTGGTGGATATTTTGAAAAAGAAAACGGAACGCCATTGAAAGCATGAAGGAATTAAACATTCTACTGCGATGCATAACTTAACATGATAGGCCTATTCTATGAGGCCTATCATGTTTAGTTTAATGTAGCTATACAGATCTATGATCTCTATTACAGTATTTTAGATCTGAGTGACCGTGACAGCACAGAAGGCATGTCATATGACCACGGATCGAAACCCCCTTGGGCCTTAGGACCCGCATAATGTAAATACGTGTTCACAATCTGAAATGTGTTAAGCCTTTTCCTCTTTATCTTATATTGTGAGATAGATTTATATGATGAGACATTGGTGGAAAACAACACTAAAAAGCACGAATGATAATGCTGCACTGCTGATGATATCACGTTTTGAGCTATTTTATCTTTACCAAGGCACTTTTATTGTAGGTTTAAATATACAAAATGGGATATGTTCAATGACATTGAAATGCTTGATATACCCATTGATAGAATTTACATGTCTCTTAAGCTTAGCACAATTCTTATTTACAGTGACGCCTACACCGGCCAAACCCGGACGACGATGGGCCAATTGTGCGCCGTCCTATGGGACTGCCAATCACGGCCGGTTGTGATACAGCCTGGATTCGGACCAGGGTGTCTAGTGTTGCATATAGCATTGAGATGCAGTACCTTAGACTGCTGCGCCACTCGGGAGCAAGCTTAGCCTACCCTATCATAACCTAAAATAAGATTACTTTACCCCATTGTTTCCATAAACAATAGCATGAACAAATGTAAATACATGTTTTAACCACCTGGATTACATTAATTTATCTTTGAATTTGATAGGGGTTTGTACATTAGGGATGGATGGGTTGGGGAAATGTAACCCTCCTCAATACACATTTTGTAAATGTAGAATTTGTTCTTATTTTACTTGCCTGGTTAAATAAAGTGAAATAAAATAAGTAAACATGTTTAAACATTTTGAAGCTATACCTTGTTTGTTTGTAAACAATGGAGGGAGCAATATAACCTTTGGCTTATGATGGAGTAAGACAGTTGGGCTAAGCTCATTTGTATGTGATATTCTTTACGAATCAAAAATGTAAATGACCATTGAACAGATTCCAAGATCCAAGACTGCACATTTGAATATCTGTCTCTCCAAAACAGGGGTGTCAAACTCATTTTGCTCTGATGGGGGCCTCGTTTGGTCTTCGATGAGGTCCGAAGGGCTGCACTGAAATTGGTTATATTTCTTGCCTGTTGAAATATTTTTACTCCACCTGCGAACCGGATTGGACCCTCTCCGTATGTTGACACCCCTGCTCTAAAGCTTAGGTTTTTAATATATGATCAGTGTAGTTGCTGGTGCTGTTGTTCTGATTGATAAAGTACAATACTGCAGTAAGGAATCATTTAGGTTGTATCTGCTCTTCTTTCCTTCCTTACAATCTCTTTCCCCCCCCCTCTTCTGTTTCCCTCCCCTCTCTGTCAGGCTTGTTCTGATACTAAACCATGGTGTCTACAGTTCTTGCTGTGACACTATCTGTCACCATCCTCCACCTAACTACAGGTAGTGTGTGTGTGTGTGTGTGTGTGTGTGTGTGTGTGTGTGTGATAGTGCTAAGCGATTAATGTTGGTTATTTTTCTGCAGTTTCTCTAGAGATAAATCAGATCATATGCCCGAACTGTGCTTGGGAGTTGTAGTTTCCAACAAGCCAATTTTCTATTCTATATAGAACATGTTCTATATATATATATAGTTTACTGTAGAAAATGTGATTAACTACAATAATCATAATCCATTGCGCGGCTAAACTTGTCCAGTCTTTGTATCTTTTACGCCTGCTACTTAAGAGAGAAGAATGCACAATCAAGAGGGGATACATAGAGAGCAGTTTATTTGCGAGGTATCTCTACTTGAAAATACCGTATATGGATCTAAGTGATTGATAGTTGGCATTCAGCAGTCATAAAAGTATGGCTAATTTACTTTGAAAAACCACTAAAATATTGACTGTCAGACAGCATGGCCAGCAGCTCTATAAAGATGAGATGATGACTTGGAATTAAATAAGTCATCAACTAAATCAAATGTAATATACACAACAACTTAAATATTTTATTAAAATAATGTGAATAGCTGATGGTTAATATTTAAGTGATGAACAGTCATGGGCAGTCCCTACCATCCTGGGACTTTTATTAATTGATTTACTGTGTTACAGCATTTAATGTTTTAAAAAATAAAATAAAAACATTTTTAGGAATCGAAATGACCTCAAAGCTCCAATCGCTCAGCACAAGTGTGTGAGAGAGAGATGCAGAAATGTTTCTTGTGACAGATGTTTCTTGAATTAAAAAAAATGTATAGTTCAAATTCCTCTGAAGTATTTTTTTATATATCTCTTATATATCTCTTTCCTCTTAGGCTTGAGCTTTGTGACCCCTGACCCTGAGGCTCCTCCCGCAGCAAGTCCTGGTCCCCATCCATTGGGCAAGCTGATCCATGCAGCCCTTCTGAGTAAGGAGTACCTGGGCCATGCCCCGGTTGATACAGGTAGCATAGCTCACCAGTAGCAGTTTTAGATTATTATATCAGTACTGATATTCATTCATATGCTAATACTCATTAATAATAACAATAACAGTAATACTATATTTTTATTTATAAAACCCTTTTCAAATATACCTAAACCAACTGCTTAAATAGAATCACGATGGCATCAGTGGTGTAGGGTAGGTGGGGGCCACGATGCGGACCAATCCGCACACTCATGACAAAACTGTGCGTGTTTAAACCAGGGATGAGTAACTTTGATGGGGGTGGGGGCCACAAAAGACCCACACATGCAGTCCTTTTGGGGCCCTAAGTGAAATTAAGATTTACAGTTAATTTCCTGCAATTCTACACATTTTGCCATGGGGTGTTGAGAAAATGTATACATCTTATAAATTATTTCATGCAATTCTACTCATTTTGCCATAGGTTATGGAGAAATGTTAACATTTTTAAAATATGATATCTGACTAAGTGATTTGTTATCAACGTGGGCCCCCCGGTTGGTATTTCAACCATTATTACTAGAAGTTTAGATACCTGACCACAAAACTAACTTACAATCAAAAAAAATGTTAGCTGACATGAGTGACCTTCAGTGACTGACATCACAAGAGAGAACTGCTGATGCCAAACCATATTTTCCACAATTCTAACTCTCAACCGTAAGTTGAGACCTCGAGTGAGGCCACCCCTGCCAAAAAAATAAACAAAACATGTAAAGTGTTGGCCCCATGTTCCATGAGCAGAAATGAAAAATACCAGAAGTGTTTCATACGCACACAAAGCTTCTTTCTCTCAAATTTGTTGACATCCCTGTTGTTGAGCATTTCTCCTTTGCCAAGATAATCCATTCACGTGAAAGGTGTGACATGTCAAGAAGCTGATTATACAGCACAAGGTGCCACAGACCATGTGTACGTAAATTTGGACTTGAACCTGATCGAACATCTCTGGAGAGACCCGAAAATAGCTGCGCAGCTATTTATTGGGGACAATAAAAGGCCACTCTAAAATGTGCAGTTTGCCACACAACACAATTTGCCACACAACACAATGTAACAGATTTCTGAAGTGTGCAATTGGCATGCTGACTGCAAGAATGTCCAAAAGAGCTATTGGCAGAGAATATAAGGTTAATTTCTGTACCATAAGCCTCTCCCAACGTCACAACCGCAAACCACGTGTATGGCGCCGTGTGGGCGAGTGGTTTGCTGATGTCAACATTGTGAACAGAGTCATGGTGGCGGTGGGGTTATGGTATGGGCAGACATGAGCTATGGCCAACGAACACAATTGCATTTTATCGATTGGCAATTTCAATGCACAGAGATACTGTGACAAGATCCTGAGGCCTATTGTCGTGCCATTCATCCGCCGCCACAACCTCATATTTCAGCATGATAATGCAAGGCCCCATGTCGCAAGGATCTGTACATAATTCCTGCAAGCTAAACATGTTCCAGATCTTCCATGGCCTGCATACTCACTAAACATGTCACCCATTGAGCATGTTTGGGATGCTCTGGATATGTGTACGACAGTGTTCCAGTTCCTGCCAATATCCAGCAACTTCGCACAGTCATTGAAGATGAGTGGGACATCATTCTACAAGCCACAATCAACCTCCTGATCAACTCAATGCGAAGGAGACTGCATGAGGCAAATGGTGGTCACATTAGATACTAACTGGTTTTCTGATCTCCACCCCTACCTTTTTTTAAAGGTATTTGTGACCAACAGATGCCTATCTGTAATCCCAGTCATGTGTTATACATAGATTGGGGCCTAAGGAATTTATTTCAATTGACTGATTTCCTTAAATGAACTGTAACTCCGTAAAAGCATTCAAATTGTTGCATGTTGTGTTTATATTTTTGTTGTTCAGTGTATGTACAGTGCATTCGGAAAGTATTCAGACCCCTTGCCATTTCCACATTTTGTTACGTTACAGCCTCTAAAATGTTTTTTCTCCATTATCTACACACAATACCCCGTAATGACAAAACAAAAACAGATTTCTAGAAATGTTTGCAAATGTATTATATGAAAAAAACTGATATCATATTTACATAAGTATTTAGACCCTTTACTCAGTACTTTGTTGAAGCACTTTTGGCAGCTGTTATAGCCTCGCGCTTTCTTGGGTATGACGCAGCAAGTTTGGCACAACTGTATTTGGAGTTTCTCCCATTCTTCTCTGCAAATCCTCTCAAACTCTGTCAGGTTGGATGGGGAGCATTGCTGCACAGCTATTTTCCGGTCTCTCCAGAGTTGTTCGATTGGGTACAAGTCCGGGCTCTGGCTGGGCCACTCAAGGACATTCAGAGACTTGTCCCGAAGCCACTCCTGCGTTGTCTTGGCTGTGTGCTTAGGGTTGTCCTGTTGGAAGGTGAACCTTCAACCCAGTCTGAGGTCCTGAGCGCTGTGGAGCAGGTTTTCATCATGGATCTCTCCGTATTTTTCTCCGTTCATCTTTCCCTCAATCCTGACTAGTCTCCCAGCCCCTGCCACTGAAAAACATCTCGACAGCATGATGCTGCCACCACCATGCTTCGCCGTAGGGATGGTGCCAGGTTTCCTCCAGATGTGACGCTTGGCATTCAGGCCAAAGCGTTCAATCTTGGTTTCATCAGACCAGAGAATCTTGTTTCTCAAGGTCTGAGATGATTTATGTGCCTTTTGGCAAACTCCAAGCATGCTGTTATGTGCTTTTACTGAAGAGTGGCTTCCATCTGGCCACTGATTGGTGGAGTGAAAGGCCTAATTGGTGGAGTGCTGCAGAGATGGTTGTCCCATCTCCACAGAGGAACTCTCGAGCTCTGTCACTTGTTTTCGCTTTGTCATTATGGGGTATCATGTGCACATAAATGTTTTTTAAATGGTATATTTTTTCAAGTTTTACAAAATATACACCAATGTATTTTTATTTTTTCAACCTCTATTTAACTAAACAAGTCAGTTAAGAACAAATTCTTATTTACAATGACGGCCAACACTGTCAATGTAAGTATAAAGATTTGACCATATCCCAACCTTCCTTCCTCCCTCCACACAACACATCCAAAAAAGTGGAGCAACAGAAATAAATAAGTAAATAAATTATTAGTAAACCTTAGCCAAACTTGCTTGGACTGGATAGCATTATATTCATGACTATACCTATTATGTAATGACCACTGGAAATACCTACTGGGAAACTTTAAAGCATCTCAGAGGGGAGCCTCTGCAATCAATTGAAGTATGATATAAATGGTTGCCATTTTCTAACAAATGTATCAGTGGAACACCTAAGAGAATACTTAATTTTCTCAAGCTTTAGGAAGAACATTACATCATTTAGCCATTTAGAAGTAGAGGGGGGCTGCTGAGCAGACTTCCACTGGAAAATAAATCTGTCGAGCTAATAAGGATGTAAAAGCAGCAGCATCAGCATGTTTGGGGTCCAAGGAGAACAAGTATTCTGGAATACCAAAACAGCTATCAAGGGACATGGCTGCAGGTTAATTTCAAACACCATTTTAAAAATAGAATCCCAGTAATTTTGTAGTTTAGAGCATTAAATGAATATGTGACTAAGGTCACATGGTGAGACATGACATCTATCACACTCCTCATTTACATTTGGATATATTTCAGACAATCTGGATTGTACTTTATCAATCGCCTCATCCCAACACTCGTGTAAATTCAACACCCATTTCCCGTTCCCAAGCAGATTTAGTTTTGTTGGTGGAATGTTTGTCCAATGACATAATACACAGATTGATCAGAGAAATGACTGCTTTCTCTCGAGGTAATAGAGTCAATATGCCATCCCAGGGTTAGCAAGAGCGTGGAGCAGGGAAGCCAGACAATTGGGAGGAGATACAATGCCTAATTTGAAGGTAACAGAAAAAGTGTGATGGATGCAAAAAGTATTTAGAGGGCACGTTGGGATAACTAGAAAGAATCCATATATTCTACATATAAGTCTTTCCTTGTCCAGTAAGAGAAAGCATTATCTATTAGGGAAGAAGTGATTATTATCAATAGGACCCATAGTAGATGCAGAGGAGAATTTAAAATTCCTTCAAAACTGGTGTGGAAAGTGTGGTAAACGTGTGGAAAGCACTACAGGATTGCCAGTATAGCGAGAGGGGGATGCTGGGAGAGGAGCAGAGTGAAGCAGGAAGAGAAGCAGAAATACAAGAATGTGCCTCTAGGTGGCACCTGGAGTATGTAACCAGAATGGCAATTTCTGAAAGTTGTCTGCCCAGTAATAGTATAAAAAGTTGGGTAGTGCAAGCCCTCCACTAAACTTGCATCTCTGAAGTAAAGATCTGACTCTGGGTACCTTTCCTCCACAGAAAAACATGGTAGCAGCCTGATTTGATCTGACTTTAAAAAGCACTTTGCTAAAAACAATAGGTTCATATTTTTAAAAATGTATTTTACATTTTTTTATTTAACCTTTTATTTAACTAGGCAAGTCAGTTAAGGACAAATTCTTATTTACAATGACGGCCTAGATTGAAAATAGATCACGGAACTTGGGTAAACTGTTCATTTTATAGCATTAATCCTTCCTATAAGCGATAGTGGTAAGTTACCCCATCTCTGAAAATCAGTTTTAATTTGTGTAAGGTGGGGATGTGTAATGAACGAGTTACATTCACTCCAAGATATTTGAAACCAGAGCGGCTAAGCTGAAAATCCAAGTCTGACTGCTGGAGCTATAGCGCTGCTGAATTGATTGGGAATTTGGAATTTCTTAAATAACTCAGTTGGAAACCCATCAGGCCCTGGAGTTTTGCTGCTCTGCATTGACTTGATAGACTGAATAACTTCAAGGATGAGAGGAGAATCAAGATCATCTGCAGTTTCAGCCTCAACTGTGGGAGTCTCCAGTTCACCCAAAAATGTAGTCATATTGGCAGTATCTGATGGAAATGCAGACGTATACAGAGAGGAATAGAAAGACAGAAATCATGCTATAAGAGGAATCTTTAATTTGGGGAATCAGACAGGTTGCAGCACTGCATTTTAATTGGTGTGCAAGCAGATGACTTGCCCTGTCGCCATGTTCATAGTAGCTACCACGTGAATGCAATAGTAACCATTCTTTTTCTATAGTGGACAAATTCAGATTGTAAATTCAAGCGTTGCTTATATAGCCCTGGTGATGGCGTCAAGGCATATTGGTGGTCTAAGTCAAGGATGGCTTTAGAGAGTTCTTCAAGTTTAGCTTCCCGAGTTTTGTTAAAATGAGAAGAATAATGTCAACGGTGAAGAGGCGACTCCGGGATGCTTGCCTTCTAGGCAGAGTTGCAAAGAAAAATCCATATCACAGACTAGCCAATAGAAATAAAAGATTGTCAAAAAAACACAGACACTGGACAGAGGAACTCTAGAAGGCCAGCATCCCGGAGTCGCCTCTTCACTGTTGACGTTGAGACTGGTGTTTTGCGGGTACTATTTAATGAAGCTGCCTGATGAGGACTTGTGAGATGTCTGTTTCTCAAACTAGACACAAATGTACTTGTCTTGTTGCTCAGTTGCGCACACCGGGGCCTCCCACTCCTCTTTCTATTCTGCTTAGCGCCTTCTGTGAAGGGAGTAGTACACAGCATTGTTCGATATCTTCAGTTTCTTGGCAATTTCCCGCATGGAATTGCCTTAATTTCTTAGAACAAGAATCGACTGAGTCTCAGAAGAAAGTCTTTGTTTTTGGCCATTTTGAGCCTGTAATCAAAACCACAAATGCTGATGCTCCAGATGCTTCTTTAATCAGTACAACAGATTTCAGCTGTGACAACATAATTGCAAAAGGGTTTTCTAATGATCAATTAGCCTTTTTAAAATGATAAACATGGATTAGCTAACACACAAGTGGAACACAGGAGTGATGGTTGCTGATAATGGGCCTCTGTATGTCTATGTAGATATTCCATTAAAAAATCAACCATTTCCAGTTACAATATTAATTTACAACATTAACAATGTCTACAGTATTTCTGGTCAATTTTATGTTATTTTAATGGACAAAAAAAATGCTTTTCTTTCAGAAACAAGGACATTTCTAAGTGACCCCAAACTTTTGAACGGTAGTGTACATTGACCAATACTACAGGTGTGTGCCAAATGTTGCCAGTTATGATTAAATATCTACCATTACTGTCTAAAATAACATTATATTATTTTACTAACCAAAATTGCAACCCTTCTGGCTTTGGAGTTAAAGTCTGAATGGAAAACTTGACTGAACCTGGAGTTTTGAGCCTTGAGTGATCTTTAATTTGTATATGGGTCTCATGTAAAAATACCACATCTGCTTTTAGCTTTTCAAATGGGAGAAGACCCTAGACCTCGATAATTCATTGTTTTATTATTCCAAGATAAAAACTTTATAGGATTAGGCCTGCCTATTTCAATATGACTATTATTAGCATTGTTAGCCATCCACAATATGAGTGAAACAAAAGGTGTGAAAACAGACCAAGCATTTGCAAAGATAAGAGAAAACAAAAAATTATTATAAAAAAATACAAATAGGACCAAAAAAGGTCACTCACCCTCCCCTCCCACCCAAACCCAAAGTCTCCTCCCCCAGCGAATTGAGACAGCAGATTGAAGTTTGCTCAGTTTGTGCATATAAACAGAACCTTCCTATCCAAACGCGGAGAGGCTCCATAGTAGTGAAATATATTTGAAAAGGCATTCACAAAACGGTAAAGTAGGTCAACAGATAAAAACCCCATAACAGTAAAACGGAACGGTGCTGAGTCAGGGAGTCTTCAATCAGTTCAAACATGTACAATGTGTGTTAAGGATGCCAAAATAAGTGTCCCGCAGTATGTTACCCTGTTACAAAAAAAAGAAAAGGGGCTGAGTGTCTGTACATGTACGAATAATCAATTGGGTGTAATAAAGTGGTTTAAAGTCCTTCAGTGAGTATCTAAATAAAAAAATAAAAAGGAAAGCTCTGCAAGCCTTGAATTTTAGCCATGCATTACTACGCTAGCCATCTAGCCAAATAAAAAGGACCTCCCAAACATGTTAGTCATTTTTATCATAGTTATATAGTGTTTCTGCAGAGTAAAAAAGGAATGGCAACGTGGGGAAAAAGGCCCTGCCGTAAAAATCTAAACACACTTTCGACTTGGAGGGTAGGCTAGGCTATGCATGCTACCTGGCAAAAGAGTAGGTCATAGATTCAAGATACGGCTCAGAAGTGACTGTCGAACCAACTCTGGGCATCCTCGTGGGAGTCAAATTGTAGCTTCCCCCTGGCATGTTCAACTTGGAGACGAGCAGGGAAGCGGAGTGAGAATTTCACATTCTTTTCATGAAGGTTGCGTTCATATTGAGGAATTTAGCTCTTTTCTTGGTGACACTTGTGCTGAGGCCAGGAAAGATGAACACCTTGTGTCCGCAGAAGTGTAGCTGGTCTCTGCCTTGCCTCTCAAGGATACGTTCCTTGTCACGGTAGTACTGAAAATGGACGATAAACACTCTAGACTTGGAGTTGTCGTCTCCTCCCGCTGGGGATGGGCCAATGCGGTGGGCTCGGTCCAGCTTCGGGGGTGAGGGAATGATGGCCGGACCTAGCACCTCCGCAAAGAAGTCTGACATGAACTTAACTGAGTAGTTTCTCTGGTATACCAAACAACCCAAAGATTGCAACGGTGAGAATGGGATTCCAGGTTATCTGTCTTGTCAATCAGCTTTTGATTTTCGGAGCTCAGACAGGTGACCGTTTTAATCTGTAGTTATACAGGTCTAGTTCAAAGCCGTCAAGTTGGCGCCCATGTTCATCTGCAGCGGTTCGGACACCATCCAGGACGGCGGAGAAGGGGGCCAGAGCCGCATCGATGGCAGTTTTGATCTGAGTGCCCCTCATGATCTCATGTTAAATACAGTTGAACTATGATGGCTACAGATTCGTCTGCCTCACCTAAAGCCCATTTGGGTGGGAAGCTGCTATAGACCACCAAATGCAAACAGTCAGTATCTGGATAACGTATGAGATATAAACAGAGGTATATTTTCTGGGTGATTTTAAATATTGTCCGGCTTTCATCAAGCTGCACACTCAAAAAGCTTCAAACTGTAACTAGTGCCTGCAACCTTGTTCAGGTTATCAGTCAGCCTGCCAGGGTTGTTACAAACAGCACAGGAATGAAATAATCAAATTAGTGATATGCTAACTTACAAGCCCTGAACAAACTATGCAGTTTTAAGAAAATACATGAAAAAAAGTAAGAAATAAGATTAGGGGTGGCAGGGTAGCCTAGTGATTAGAGCGTTGGACTAGTAACCGAAAGGTTGTAAGTTCAAATCCCCGAGCTGACAAGGTACAAATCTGTCGTTCTGCCCCTGAACAGGCAGTTAACCCACTGTTCCTAGGCCTTCATTGAAAATAAGAATTTGTTCTTAACTGAGTTGCCTAGTTAAAGAAAGGTAAAAAAATACAAAATAACAATAGCGGGGATATAGACAGGGGGTACCGGTGCAGAGTCAATGTGTCAATTTGCGGGGGCACCGGTGTCGAGGTAATTATGTGCATGTAGGTAGAGTTAAATTGGCTATGCATAGATAATATCAGAGTAGCAGCAACATAGTGCGGTGAGAGGGAGGGGGAAATGCAAATAGTCTGGGTAGCCATTTGATTTGCTGTTCAGGAGTCTTATGGCTTGGGGATGGAAGCTGTTTAGAAGCCTATTGGACCTAGACCTGGTGCTCCGGTACTGCTTGCAGTGCGGTAGCAGAGAGAACAGTCTATTGCCGGAGTCTTTGACAATTCTTAGGTACTTCCTCTGACACTGCCTGGTAAAGATGTCCTGGGTGGCAGGAAGCTTGGCCACAGTTATGTACTGGGCCGTACACACTATACTCTGTAGTGCCTTGCAGTCGGAGATCGACCAATTGCCATATCAGGCAGTGATGCAACCCGATATTGAATGTTTCCAACTGCTCTCGATGGTGGTAAACCTTGTGAGGATCTGAGGACCCATGCCAAATCGTTTCAGTCTCCTGAGGGGGCATAGGTTTTGTTGTGCCCTCTTCACAACTTTCTTGGTGCAGTCATGAGTGAACAGCGAGTACACAAGGGGACAAAGCACGCACCCCAGAGGGGCCCCTGTGTTGAGGATCAGCGTGGCGGATGTGTTGTTACCTACCCTTACCACCTGGGGGCAGCCCGTCAGGAAGTCCAGGATCTGTTGGTACGGTGTGCTTCCCTTTGTAGTCTAATAGTTTGCAAGCCCTGCCACATCCAACTACCATAGTATGATGTGTAGTATGATTCAATCTTAGCCCTGTATTGACGCTTTGCCTGTTTGATGGTTCGTCGCAGGGCATAGCGGGATTTCTTATACGTTTCCGGGTTAGAGCCCCACTCCTTGAAAGTGGCAGCTCTACCCTTTAGCTCAGTGTGAATGTTACCTGTGGCTTCTGGTTGGGGTATGTACAGTGCCTTGCGAAAGTATTCGGCCCCCTTGAACTTTGCGACCTTTTGCCACATTTCAGGCTTCAAACATAAAGATAACTGTATTTTTTTGTGAAGAATCAACAACAAGTGGGACACAATCATGAAGTGGAACGACATTTATTGGATATTTCAAGCTTTAACAAATCAAAAACTGAAAAATTGGGCGTGCAAAATTATTCAGCCCCTTTACTTTCAGTGCAGCAAACTCTCTCCGGAAGTTCAGTGAGGATCTCTGAATGATCCAATGTTCCAATGTTTTTGAAATCGGACACGATGGGTAGATGAACAAGAAGTTAAACTTTAATTTGGTGTATTGCACTTGTGAATGTATGAAAGTTACATATTTGAGAAAAAAAACATTTTTTTAATTTCGAGCTCTGCCTTTTCAGTGGAATGTTGTCGAGGGGTTCCGCTGAGCTAGCCCTCCTGTTGTCGTTTGACCCCACATGGATTACGACAGTGTCAGCTCCCGGCATCTGTGGTAGAACAGTCGGAAGCAGCCTTGTTATATCCTGTACTCGTGCTCCTGGGTAGCACAGGGTTTTTGCTTTGGGGACCGAGATGTTTCTCACCATAGAGCTGCCTATGATGACAGCTGGTGATGTTGAATGGGCTGGTCTCTCAGGCAGCCTCATGGTCTGGTGAGGATTTGAACCCGAGGTAGAAGCCACCGGAGAGGGAGACAGAGCCGAAGACGCAGGTACCTCCGGATCCGATCTTGATTGGGAAGCCACCACTGACAAAGGCGCCACAACCTCTGGATCCAGGGTGGCAAAGCTGTTTCTGGTCTTTGTCAGTTCTGGGCTCAACATCTCCATGGAGACACCCGTTGCCAGAGGACATATTCTTCGACTTACACGGCGAGTGACGTACCTCCATGACTGGTTGGTTGGGTCGAGATCAGCTCCGTTCTCCAGGGAAGGGGGAGAACCCTGCCTAGCACCGGCCAGTCGGCTGTGGAGAGCCGATACGGTGATGAAACTTCCACCAGACCAGAGCGGCTTCCGGCTGGCTATTGGGGTGGAAGAAAAATAAAAAGTAGGTGGGCGTGGGTTCCCCAGTAGCTTACGTAGGTTTTCTTCTTGCTTACAAAGAGTAGTTACTTCGCTCCTGTAGTCCTCCGCAAGCAAGCAGTTGCTACATTGAAAGTCAACGCGGTCCACATTGTTCCTAAACAAAGTTGGAAACATTCAATATCAGCCTCCATTTGAGACCGCCGAGCCAGCTATGCTAGCTGTCTCTCCCCCAATATGGAATCTGGCAGGATCCCAGGACAGATAGCAGCGCTCACAGCAATTTAGGCCAACAGAGCCACAGGATTCAAAATAAAATAAAAAAGTATATAAAAACACTGTTAGCTTTTAAACCCGAGGTCTTTAGTTCAGTTTTATCGTTCGACAGCATTCAATAACAACAAACATACATCGCGCTCTGATGTTTGTTACCCGTCTAACAGAACACAGAGGGTGTTATTTAATGGAAGCCTATACAGATAGAATCAGGAATTCCTCAGGGCAGCCCCTCACTTTTTTCAATCTACTAATGACATGCCACTGGCTTTGAGTATCGCCAGTGATTCTATGTATGCGGATGACTCAACACTATACATGTCAGCTATAAGACATGCCACCAAAGGTCTCTTCACAATCCCCAAGTCAAGAACAGACTATGGGAGGTGCACAGTACTACATAGAGCCATGACTACATGGAACTCTATTCCACATCAGGCAGCTGACGCAAGCAGTAAAATCAGATTTAAACAACAGATACAAATAGACCTTATGGAACGTCGGAGCCTGTGAAGAGACACACATACAGTACTGTCACGCCACCCGCTCTGTTTCACCTGTCCTTATCTCCATCCCCTCCAGGTGTCGCCCATCTTCCCCACTTATCCTCTGGGTATTTATACCTGTGGTTTCTGTCTGTGCCAGTTCGTCTCGTTTGTCAAGCTTACCAGCGTTCGTCCTGTCATCTCCTGTCTTTTCACAGCCTTTTTTTCTCGCCATCCTGGTTTTTGACCCTTGCCTGTCCTGACCTTGTACCTGCCCCCTGACCCCTCTGCCCATTCCTAATCCTGAGCCTGCCTGCCTTCCTGTACCTTTGCTCCATCTCTGGATTACTGAACACTGCCTGTCTCTGACCTTGAGCCTGCCTGCCTTCCTGTACCTTTGCTCCTACTCTGGGATTGTCGACCCCTGCCTGCCTTGACCTGTCATTTCTTGCCCCTGTGGGTACAATAAACATTGTTACTTCACACAGTCTGCACTTGGGTCTTACCTTAATTCCTGATAGTACGAACTGGCCATGACTGGCCCAGCAGACTTGGACCAGCTCCCCAATGCCGTCTCCTCCCAAGGAGCCACCATTGGTAGGCACGAGAAGTTGCTTCATGGTCTGATGGAAGGGTTCCAGGGAACCCCACTTACCTCCCCCAGAGCGCTACAATGGTGATTACAGATCCTGCCAGGCCTTTTTCTCCCAGTGCTCCCTTGTTTTCGAGCTGCAGCCTCCTTCATTCCCCTCGGACCACTCGAAGATAGCGTACTGGGAGATAGCGCTTGGGCCACGGCGGTATGGGAGCAACAATCCAGCATCTTCCTCAGTCTGGAGGTATTAGTCGCTGAGTAGAGAAGTTTTCAAGGCTCCTGTGTCTGGGAGAGAGGCTGCCCGGAAGTTACTCCAGCTTCAGCAGAACACCCTCAGTGTGGCAGACTATGCAGTGGAGTTCCGCACGCTAGCAGAGGGTACCTGGAACATGGAAGCGCTGTTCAACACATTCCTGCACGGATTATCGGAGGAGGTAAAGGATGAGCTGGCAGCCTGAGAACTACCAATGGATCTCGACTCATGCATCGCTTTAACCATCCGGATCGATGGTCAGCTATGGGCATGTAGGTGGGAGAAGAGGTCCGATTGTGGTCCCAATCACACACTCAGGGATCTGATGAACTCCGGAAGTCCCCAACGTCTACATCCCCGAGAAGATCCGAGCTTAACCGAGTCCCTCCAAGAGCCTCAGACTGCCGATTCACCTCTTCCCGAGCCGATGTAGCTCGGTAGGTTTAGGCTGTCTCCAGCCGAATACGTACCAGACTTGAGACCCAGAGCTGTTTGTATTGCGGTATTGCCGGTCATTGTGTGTACCCTCCATACTTTCCCTACCTTTTCTGTGTCTAGAGGGTCAAAAACCAGGAGGACGACCCTGTACCCGCCCTCCTGAGCCTGCCTGCCGTCCTGTACCTTTGCTCCACCTCTGGATTACTGAACTCTGCCTGTCTCTGACCTTGAGCCTGCCTGTACCTTTGCTCCTACTCTGGATTATCGACCCCTGCCTGCCTTGACCTGTCGTTTGCCTGCCGCTGTAGTTACAATAGACATTGTTACTTCACACAGTCTGCACTTGGGTCTTACCTTGATTCCTGATACAGTACACATGATAAGACACATACTTTACACACACAAACACGTTTTTTTGTAATATATGTGAATGTGGCGTAGTTGTCTAAGGGAACACACTAAATGTAAATGGTAGTGTTATGAAATGTAATGTCATGTAATATTTTAAACTGTAAGAATATGCCTTATGTTGCTGGACCTCGGGAAGAGTGGGGATCCTTAATAATTACAAATGCAAACCGGTGTGCCTGGAACCTACTACCATACTCAGTTCAAAGGCACTTATCTTTAATCTTGCCCATTCACCCTCTGAACAGCACACATACTGTACACAAGCCATGTCTCAATTGTCTCAAGGCTTTAACCGGTGTCCTCTCCTTCATCTGCACTGATTTGAGGTGGATTTAACATCAACAATATGAAGGGTGGTACTCAGTGATGTGTTGGATTTTCCCTAAACATAATACTTTGTATTGAGGACATAAAATGTATTTCTTTATCACATTTTAGGCATATTTACTTTAGTGTCTTATTGCAAACAGGATGCATGTTTTGGAATCTTTTTTGTACTTACTCCGCAATAATCATCTAAGTGACAGAGTAAAAAGAAATAGGCCTGTACAGAATTCAAATAGTGTTTCTATGGGCTATAGGAGTAATGGGCTATAGTAGTAGTATTTAGATTATGGTATGACCATCTTAAAATAATTCCATATGTTAGCTTATTAGAATCCCCCCTCCATTTTGACATTATGGAGTATTGTGTATTGGCCAGTGACTATCTCAATGTATTAATTTTAATTTCAGACTGTAGCACAACATTCAAAAGGCACTCGCACATCTGAGCAATCTTATTTGCAGGTGCATGGCAACAATTGAACAAGATGAAGGAAAAAGGAAACCGCACACTGCTCGAAAGTATCACTGATCTTTAATAAGTTTACGTATCGGCCTCACAGCCTTTGTCAGAGCTTTTGTGATTAGTTTTTTTCAAAAGCCCCACCCACATCCATTCCACACATCGAAGGGGGTTGGAGGCAAAGGAAAAACAAATAAGTGCTAAATATTACAAAAGTGTATAAATAAGACGTATGAAACACGTCTGGAAAACCACAATGAGGACATAGCAAGTTTTCATTATATCAGTGATACTATCAAGAGCAGTGTACAGTTTCCTTTTTCCTTCAGACTGTAACACAACAAAATGTGGAAAAAGTAAAGAGGTGTAAATACTTTCTGGAAATTGATCCAACTACAAAAGAGGGTTTACGCGTGCCGCTAGTTGCCAATCTCTGGTTTAAACACTCTGCCTTGATTGCAGGTACAACCACCAACCCTACTCAGGCTGTACCACAGCTTGGGCAGACTGAGCCTGCAGCCACTGTGATGCTACCAGGGGTGCTAACTACGGCCCTGACCTCATCTCCTCCAGTTAGCCTATCAGGAGCAGGGAAAACTGTAACATCACCCACAGAGGAGGAGACGACAACCACTTTGATCACCACAACAACCATCACCACGGTGCACATGCCGGGTAAATGCAAGCCTTAACAAGCCTAACATGTTAGGATGATGGTAGTGTTTCATAGGCATTACTTCCATAGGGTTGAGATATTTGTGCATTTTCAGTCAAGTGTCCTGACTTTCTCTCTCCAGTGCAGTGCAATGCCAGTCTCTCTGGGATGGAGGGCATTGTGGAGTCTCCAGATCCTCTCTCCACATCCCCTTACTCTCCTCTGGAGTGCACCTACAGCATCACAGTGTATCCGGGTTATGGAGTGGAAATTCAGGTAAGTCACCGTTAGTCATAATCATCATCATACCACTATTGTTTTTTTAATTATTTGCACACGAGAAATTACAAAGCAATGGGATTAGAGTTTAAGAAGCAAGTGAAAAGTGCACATATGGGAAAGGGTCTGGAAAGGCTCCTTGATGTTGTAGGCACAAAGCGTCTAATGAAGTGGGCTGTACTTTTATACTGATTGGTTCTCTTGTATCTTTCTCACTCAAACAACCACTTGGACAGCCAAAAATAAAATTTTGGTTTTCATGAATTTTTACGATAAAGCCCGTGTTGACTTTGTGGCTGTGGACTCTAGGGGAAAACACTTATCAAGCACATAGGCTTGAAAATCACAGCGCCAGTTTAAGCACCACCTTCTCCCAATTCTAATTTGTCAAAATAATCCATGAAGAAAACCCAGAACCAGGAACTACTCCAGTGTTGCCAATTTAGCAACCTTTTCAGTATATTTAGTGACTTTTCAGACCCCTCCAACAACTTTTAGTGGTAAAAGATTCAAGCAAGAAATGCAGTTACTTTTCAGGCTGCCTTCAGGGAGTTTGACACTGAGGAATTCTATGGTTTTGATAGCATTTAGCTAGTCTTGCTAATACCAGCCTCTACGTCCATGATGTGAGAGTCTGGAACGGCTGCTTTGATGTGTCAGCAAGAAGCGACCATAATGAAGGGGCTGTGCCCTCAAGACTTCAAAGCAGCATCCTATGCTGGTAGGATATCCCCGTTTTGAATTTAGTCATGAGCTATTGTTTTACATAGGACCGCTTAAGCCCTTCCGCTTCCAGGATAAGCAAACACACACAGTAGCTAGCATGCACAAACTTTCAGAGTTCGGACATCATTTGCCACTAATCCATTTTATATTTTTGTATTCTTTATTTATTCAGGGAAAGCCCATTGAGACCATGGTCGAAGGAGACCATGGTCGAAGGAGACCATGGTCTCAATGGGTTTTCCCTGAATTAACTGATGACCTAGTAATGGAGTGCTGTAACTGTTTTTCATAAATGTTGAGTTTTGTATTGATTGCTGTGTTGGTTGTTGTATTGTTGTTATCAGGACCCCCTTGCGAAGGGGGGTGAAGTTGGGTGAATTGGGTGAATTTTGGCCCATTCCTCCTGACAGAGCTGTTGTAATTGAGTCAGGTTTGTAGATCTTGCTCACACATGTTTTTCAGTTCTGCCCACAAATGTTCTATTAGATTGAGGTCAGGGCTTTGTGATGCCCACTCCAATACCTTGACTTTGTTGTCCTTAAGCCATTTTGCCACAACTTTGGAAGTATGCTTGGGGGTCATTGTCCATTTGTAAGACCCATTTGCGACCAAGCTTTAACTTCCTGACTGATGTCTTGAGATGTTGCTTCAATATATCAACATAATGTTCTGTCCTCATGATGCCATCTATTTTGTGAAAAGCACCAGTCCCTCCTGCAGCAAAGCACCCCCACAATATGATGCTGCCACCCCAATGCTTCACGGTTGGGATGGTGTTCTTCGGCTTGCAAGACTCACATTTTTCCTCCAAACAAAACGATGGTCATTATGGCCAAACAGTACTATTTTTGTTTCATCAGACCAGAGGACATTTCTCCAAAAAGTACAATCTTTGTCCCCATGTGCAGTTGCAAACCGTAGTCTGGCTTTTTTTATGGCGGTTTGGAGCAGTGGCTTCTTCCTTGCTGAGCGCCCTTTCAGGTTATGTCGATATAGGACTCGTTTTACTGTGGATATAGATACTTTTGTACCTTTTCTCTCCAGCATCTTTACAAGGTCCTTTGCTGTTGTTCAGAGATTGATTTGCACTTTTCGCACCAAAGTACATTCATCTCTAGGAGACAGAACGAGTCTCCTTCTTGCGCAGTATGATGGCTGCGTGGTCCCATGGTGTTTATACTTGTACAGATGAACATGCATTTGGAGATTGCTCCCAAGGATGAACCAGACTTGTTGAGGTCCACATTTTTTTTCTGGGGTCTTGGCTGATTTCTTTTGATGTCATGATGTCAATCAACGAGGCACTGAGTTTGAAGGTAGGCCTTGAAATATAGCCACAGTTACACCTCCAATTGACTCAAATGATGTCAATTAGCCTATCAGAAGCTTCTAAAAACATGACATTTTCTGGAATTTTCCAAACTTCTGACCCACTGGAATTGTGATACAATGAATTATAAGTGAAATAATCTGTCTGTAAACAATTGTTGGACAAATTACTTGTGTCATGCACAAAGTAGATGTCCTAACCGACTTGCAACAACTATAGTTTGTTAACAAGACATTTGTGGAGGGGTTGAAAAACTAGTTTTAATGACTCCCACCTAAGTGTATGTAAAGTTCTGTCTTCAACTGTATGTGCTGAGAGAAGGACAGTGCACCGTCTAGCCATACTCCCAAGTACTTGTATGAGGGGACTACCAAAAGCTCTAAACCCTGAGGTAGTAATGACACCTGTGGTAAGAGGGGTGTTCTTCTTACCAAACCACATGACCTTTGTTTTGGAGGTGTTCAGAACAAGGTTAAGGGTAGGGAAAGCTTATTGGACACTAAGAAAGCTTTGTTGTAGAGTATTTAACACAAAATCCAGGGAGGGGCAGGCTGAGTATATGACTATCATCTGCATATAGATGGATGAGAGAGCTTCCTAATGCCTGAGCTAGGTTGTTGATGTAAAATTGAGAAGAGCGTGGGGCCTAGGATTGAACCTTGGGTTACTCCCGTGGTTACTGGCAGTGGCTGAGACAGCAGATTTTCTGACTTTATACACTGCACTTTTTGAGAGGTAGTTACCCAACCAGGCCAAAGACCCCTCAGACACCAACACTCGACACAAGAATGGAATGGTCTACCGTATCAAAGCTTTGGCCAAGTCAATAAAAATAGCCGCACAATATTGCTTAGAAATCTAGGGCAATGGTGGCATCATTGAGGACTATTAAGGTTGCAGTGACACATCCATAACCTGAGAGGAAACCAGATTGATTACCAGAGAAAATACTATAGGCATCAAGAAAGCCAGTCAGTTGATTAGAGAAGTTTTTCAACACTTTTGATAAACAGGGCAAAATAGAAACAGTTAGGATCAGCTTAATCTCCCCCTTTAAAAGAAAGATGAACTGTGGCTGCCTTCCAAGCAATGGGAACCTCCCCAGAAAGGACAGACAGGTTAAAATGTTTGGAGATGGGCTTGGCGATGATTGGGGCAACAACCTTAAAGATGAAAGGGTCTAAACCATCTGACGCAGATGTTTTTTGGGGGTGAAGTTTAAGAAGCTCCTTTATCACCTCGGACTCGATGACTGCCTGCAGTGAGAAACTTTATAGCGGGGCAGGGGAAAAAGAGGGAGAAACATCGGGGATAGTCACATTAGAAGGGGTGGGAGATGAGGAAATGTTGGACAGGCAAGGAGGCATGGCTGAGTCAAATAGGAATCCTGACTTAATGAAGTGGTGACTAGAGCTCAGCCATGTGCTTCTTGTCAGTAACAACCACATCATCAACATTAAGGGACATGGGCAGCTGTGAGGAGGAGTGTTTATTCTCCAGGTCTTTAACCGTTTTCCAGAACTTCTTGGGGTTAGACCCACAGAGAGAGAACTGCTGCTTAAAGTAACTAACTTTGGCCTTCCCGGGTAACCTGACTGCACTTATTTCTCATTTGCCTGTACGATAGCTAGTCAGCATGATTATGCGTGTGCCGAGCCTTTCTCCAAATTCAATTCTTGAGGTGGAGTAACTCTGCAAGGTCGAACAAGGGCTGAACCTGTTTTTAATTCTCATTTTTACCAATACCATTACCATTGAAAATATCAAAAAATAAGGTCCAAGCATCTTCTACTGGGGTAGAAGAAAAAGAAAAGTAGGTGGGCTTGGATTCCCCAGCTACCTGTTTGCTCAGAGTAGTCCTCTGCAAGCAAACAGTTGCGGTATACATAATGTGAAATCCATTCGAAATTGTGGAGAACCAGTTTTGAATAATGTAAACATGGTGGTTGGCAACCAGTGTTAGGCATTTCTACCCCTCAATGATTCCTAAATGAGTCACTAGATGTCCACCATCTCCCCTCTCCCCAGGTGAAGAAAGTGAAACTGTCCAAGGACGAGTCCCTGACTATCCTTGGCTATGGAGGGACGGGACCAGAACTCTTAGCCAATGAGACCCTAATGAGTGAGGGTCAGGTAATTCGAAGCTCAACCAATCAGGTGCAGATTTACTACCGCAGTCTCCGGCAGACCGATCATGGCATGTTCAGCCTACACTATCAAGGTAAATTCAGAGGGGCGTCTTTTCTTTTTCCACTAAAATATTTTTGAGTCAATAAAATTTTCTTATAAAGGGTGCTGTCCACAACAACGAGGGGAAGCACACCATAACTGGAGGTTATTATTTTAGTTTAATAAAAAATGAAACAAAGACATCTCATATTTCACATGAATGATCAAGGTATTCCATCCCAGTGAGCGCTTTGAGTGTGATGGTTTGTTCACGTCATCCTGCCTTGTTTTGTGCAATTAATCTGTAGCTCTCTCTCTTTCCTCCATGTCTCTCTCTCCCTTAATCTGTCCTACATGCAACAGCCTTCCTCCTCTCCTGCTCATTCCCTCTTTCTCCTGGGGGAGGGGGTGTGACAGTAACGGACATCCACCCCGGAGGCCAGGCCCACTTCCACTGTGACCCTGGCTTCCAGGTCAGGGGCCACGAGGTAGCCACCTGCTTGAACATGACTCAACCTCATTGGAGCTCTCCTGAACCTCAGTGTGTGGGTCAGTGTCCGCTACCTTCTGACTGTAGAATCTTTGACCATGTCAATATGATTCAACAATTGTCTGGCCTGCACAGAAAATGTGTATCTGAAACGTACAATGTAGCTTTGTTGTGGCCAGTATGGGTACTGTGAGCTCATGAGAAATTGTTCGTCCACGGAAGGCCCCACATCTCACACAGTTGAGGGAAGTGTTGATGTTTCTGTGGCTGGCCCCAATGCCAGTGTCCACACACATTGTGTATAACTGATGACTCTTGATTGTTCTTCCCAAATGTCAGCTGTGTCATGTGGAGGGTGGATCCGAAATGCGACCGTGGGTAGAATCTTCTCTCCACCTCCTCCATCTGCGAGTAACCACAGCAATGGCAATAATCTGAGCTGCCATTGGCTACTGGAGGCCAGGGAGGGACACAGGCTTCACCTCCACTTTGAGAGGGTTGCGCTGGACGAGGATGATGATAAGTAAGTTAAATGTTAAATGGGTAATCTGAGATTGCTACATCAATTTCTTTACTTTTAAATTCATGATATATACACCTTTTAATCCTTGAAAAATATAATGTATAAATGCCTCATGAGCTTCAACTGTCTTACCCCATCAGCACCCAAAATATAACCTTGTTTTTACTTCTATGTAATTGTAAACAAACACTGTATAACGTCAACATGTAGAAGTCTCATGGATGGTCAGTCTATGAATTTGAGAGTGGTTACATTTCTCCAGCCCCATCCCTCAGCTATTTACCAAATCAGTGGCAAGGTGACAGCGGTGTTATTGTTTAAACTGCAGATTCAGCTGCTCAATTCTACATGAATAATGTAAAACTATTTTGATTTGTTGAACACTTCTTTTGGTTAGTACATGATTCCATGCGTGTTATTTCATAGTTTTGATGTCTTCACTATTATTCTACAATGTAGAAAATAGTAAAGCAATAAAGAAAAACCCTTGAATGAGTAGGTGTTGTAAAACCTTTGAACGATACTGTAAGTATTCAGACCCTTTACTATGAGACTCGAAAATGAGCTGAGGCGCTTCCTGTTCCCATTGATCGTCCTTGAGATGTTTCTACAACTTGGAGTCCACCTGTGGTAAATTCAATTGATTTGGAAAGGCACACACTTGTCTATATAAGGTCCAACTGTTGACAGTGCATATCAGAGTAAATACCAGGCCATGAGGTCGAAGGAATTATCCATAGAGCGGATTGTGTTCAGGCACAGATCTGGGGAAGGGTACCAAACAATGCCTGCAGCATTGAAGGTCCCCAAGAAAACAGTGGCCTCCATCGTTCTTAAATATAAGAAGTTTGGATCCACCAAGACTCTTCCTAGAGCTGGCCACCCGGCCACACTGAGCAATTGGTGGAAAAGGGCCTTGGTCAGGGAGGTGACCTAGAACCCGATGGTCACTCTGACAGAGCTCCAGAGTTCCTCTGTGGAAATCATCTCAGCAGCACTCAATCAAATCAGACCTTTTTGGTAGAGTGGACAGGCAGAAGCCACGCCTCAGTAAAAGGCGCATGACAGCCCGCTTGGAGTTTGCCAAAAGGCACCTAAAGACTCTCAGGCCATGAGAAACTAGATTTTCTGGTCTGATGAAAAAGTGGAAGTCCCCAGGGACGAAGGTGCCGGAACCTTTGGATCCAGGGTGGTGAAGCTGTTTGAAGTCCGGGCTTACCACTGCCAAGGAGGCCCCTAGATTTAACTTTTTTGGCCTGAATGCCAAGCGTCACATCTGGAGGAAACATGGCACCATCACCATGGTAAAGTGTGGTAGTGGCAGAATCATGCTGTGGGGATGTTTTTCAGCGGCAGGTACTGTGAGACTACCAGGATCGAGGCAAAGACAAACGGAGCAAAGTACAGAGAGATCCTTGATGAAAACCTGCTGTAGACCTCTTAGGACCTGAGACTAGGGTGAAGGGTCAACTTCCAACAGGACAACGACCCTAAGCACACAGCCAAGACAACACAGGAGTCTAAATGTCCTTGAGTGGCCCAGCCAGAGCCCAAACTTAAACCCGATCAAACATCTCTGGAGAGACCTGAACATAGCTGGGCAGCAACTTTCCCCATCCAACCTGACAGAGCTTGAGAGGATCTGCAGAGAAGAATGGGAGAAACTCCCCAAATACAGGTGTGCCAAGCTTGTAGCGTCATACCCAAGAAGACTCGAGGCTGTAATCGCTGGCAAAGGTGATTCAACAAAATTGCTGAGTAAAGGGTCTGAATACTTATGCACATTTAATATCAGTTAGGGGAGGGTTTTGCCGGCAGGGATGTCCTTGTCGGGGCGGCAGGGTAGCCTAGTGGTTAGAGCGTTGGACTAGTAACCGAAAGGTTGCAAGTTCATATCCCCGAGCTGACAAGGTACAAATCTGTCGTTCTGCCCCTGAACAGGCAGTTAACCCACTGTTCCTAGGCCATCTTTGAAAATAAGAATTTGTTCTTAACTGACTTGTTTAGTTAAATAAAGGTAAAATAAAAAAATTCTGTGGCAGGCCGGGCATAGTGCATGCTGACACGGTTGCCAGGTGTATGGTGTTTCCTCAGACATATTGGTTCAGCTGGCTTCTGGTTTCAGTGGGCATTGTTTCAAGAAGCAGTGCGGCTTGGTTCGGTTGTGTTTCAGAGGACGCACGGCTCTCGACCTTCACCTCTCCCGAGTCCGTGCGGGAGTTGCGGTGATGAGACAAGACTGTTGCTACCAATTGGATACCACGAAATTGGGGAGAAATGGGGTAAAAAAAAAAATCTAATAAATAATTAGATTGATGAGGGGAAAAACTATTTAATCCATTTTAGAATGAGACTGCAACCTAACAAAATGTGGAAAAAAAATCTGTATACTTTCCAAAGGCACTGTACTCCTCCACACGTATTTGGATACTGTTCAAGTTGTTTTGTGTTTTTGTCTATCCTCAAGGGCTCCCTCTAATTCCTGATTTAGGTTTTGACTATTGTCTAGCACAATAGCAAATTCTTGCTTCTGTTCATCTAATCTATGTGCACGCCCTTCGGATATCCCCAGTTTTTAATTCATTGCCTCGTTCTTGTCTACTGCATTTTACATCGCAGGTCTCCATTTTTCTCTTTTTCCATTTTCATCCACTGCTGATAAAATGCCATGGTTAGGATGCCTGCATCTTGTGGTCTGGACTGTTCCAGTATTCCACACTACTATTGCATCCACACACTCTTGTCTGGTTTTAAACTTCCCATCTACACAATAATATGGACCAATTTTGTCCAATTTGGAATATTTTTCCCACCATTTATTTGGTTATTGATGCTGGTAATGTATGCCTTTTTTAGTGTATCTAATGCTTTGGTAACATTGTCCCCTTCTACCCCTCCCACTCCGGGAGTTCTCCTGGACTCTAGAAGCCATATGTTATTTTTGTCACGCTGTATAATGATAGGAGACATGTGCAGGAATACGTAATAGGGGCTGGTTTTGTTTCTCCACCCAAAATAAAGTACGTCATGAAAATGATGGGGACAAAGCCCAAAACAAACAGGTGTAGGGACTGTGCTTACCTTGAGTCGGACTTTCCAGTTCTACTGTAAATTGTGGTGAATCCTGCCGACAACGCCACTGTCGTCTGCAGAATCTAACGGACTAGTCAAAGCTCAAACCAAGTTTATTCACCCAATGGGTCAAACAGTTGAAAAGACTACAACAGGTTTCCGCCAGCACAAGTATTTATACCCTACTATTAGGTGCATTCTCCTCCTTGCACAGCTAGACAGCCAATACAACTCTGTTGCTAGGCAGGAAGTCATGTGATGTGTGTAATAAAAAAACTGTTCCTTCTCACTTCATCTGACCTAACCTGACCTGACCTTGGCCTACGTTCCTCACTAATCCACAGCTATCCAGCCTTAGTGACCACAACCAAGTGATTGCCTTTTCCCTCACTCAGTAACTTTCCAGACCGCTAGTTTTTATCCACCCTCCATTGACCCCACCATATACATTCCTTATACATGTACAGTGGGGCAAAAAAAGTATTTAGTCAGCCACCAATTGTGCAAGTTCTCCAAATTAAAAAGATGAGGCCTGTAATTTTCATCATAGGTACACTTCAACTATGGCAGACAAAATGAGAAAAGAAATCCAGAAAATCACATTGTAAGATTTTTAATGAATTTATTTGCAAATTATGGTGGAAAATAAGTATTTGGTCAATAAAAGTTTATCTCAATACAGTCTTGGCAATGACAGAGGTCAAATATTTTCTGTAAGTCTTGACAAGATTCACACACTCGCTGGCATTTTGGCCCATTCCTCCATGCAGATCTCCTCTAGAGCAGTGATGTTTTGGGGCTGTTGCTGGGCAACACTGACTTTCATCCCCCTCCAAAGATTTTCTATGGGGTTGAGATCTGGAGACTGGCTAGGCCACTCCAGGACCTTGAAATGCTTCTTACGAAGCCACTCTTTCGTTGCCCGGGCGCTGTGTTTAGGATCATTGTCATGCTGAAACACCCAGCCACGTTTAATCTTCAATGCCCTTGCTGATGGAAGGAGGTTTTCACTCAATCTCACGATACATGGCCCCATTCATTCTTTCCTTTACATGGATCAGTCGTCCTGTCCTGGTCCCTTTGCAGAAAAACAGCCCCAAAGCATGATGTTTCCACCCCCATGCTTCACAGTAGGTATGGTGTTCTTTGGATGCAACTCAGCATTCTTTGTCCTCCAAACACGATGAGTTGAGTTTTTACCAAAAAGTTCAATTTTTGGTTTCATCTGACCATATGACATTCTCCCAATCTTCTTCTGGATCATCCAAATGCTCTCTAGCAAACTTCAGATGGGCCTGGACATGTACTGGCTTAAGCAGGGTGTAGCATGTGTAGCTACCATGTTGTTGTCATGTTTTGTTGCTACCATGCTGTGTTGTCATGTTGTCATTGTCATGTTTTCATGTGTTGTCCTCGGCCTCTATGTTGTGTTGTCTCCTATATTTATATATTTATTTGAAATTTTTAATCCCAGCCCCCATCCTGCAGGAAGCCTTTTGTCTTTTGGTAGGCTGTCATTGTAAATAATACTTTGTTCTTTACTGACTTGCCTAGTTCAATAAAGGTTACATTAAATAAATAAATGTCAGTCACTGACAGTCACTCAATTAGCCATGTCAGCTAACAATTTTTTGATTGTTAAGTTAGTCTAGCCAGCTATCTAAACTTGTTGAATGCTGACCAGGCATGCAGGGCACGTGCCCAGGGGCCCTGACCTACAGGGGGGCCCAATTGATTGTATTAGTAACTCTCATTCAGATATCATATTGACATGGCATAAGTCATGGAATTTTGTGGAATTGCAGGAAATTAGTTATTAAAAGTAGTTATTCTCTCTACTCTGTGGCAAAATGTGTAGAAGTGCAAAAAAACTGCTTTAACACTACAGTATTTCTCTAAGCCCCATGACAAAATGTGTAGAATTGCCATATACTTTTTTTTAAATCTCTCCACCGTCAAGATGGGGCCAGTAAAATGTTTTGCCCGAGAGGTGGTTGGGCCACCCAAGCAAATCTCACTTAGGGCCTCCAAAAAGCTAGGGCCCTTTCTACTGGTATAATGCATTTAGTTAAGAGAGTTAACTAGTCTAACTGCACAGATTGATTGCACAAATCAGTTGACTGATCAGTTGACTTGTAAATTATTTTCAAGAAGAGAGACACTGAAGCCCAGCTAGCCTGTTTCAAATGGAGGTCGCTAAACAAACTTTTTCAACGCTGCAGGAACTGTGTTGGTGGGAGTGTTGCCGCTATGTTGTCTCTCCACAGCCGACTGGCCGGTGCCCTGCAGTAATTCCTCCCTGAAGGGGTTTCCACTTTCCCTGGAGAATAGAGATTAGGATGCTTTTGGATGACTTAGTGGATGTTCCTATTCTTGACCCTACTGAGCAGCCATGGAGGCACGTCACTCACCGTGAAAGTTGAAAGCAGCAGGCTTTGGCAATAGGGGCCTCCTTGGCAGTGGTAAGCCCGGACTTCAAACAGCTTCACCACCCTGGATCCAAAGGTTCCGGCGCCTTCGTCCCTGGGGACGTCCACTTTGAGATCAGATGCGGCGGTACCTGCCTGTTCTGTCTTTCTCTCTGGTGGCTTCTACCTCGGTTTCAGATCTTCAGAGCTCCCACCTTCATTGGGCCATGAGGGTATCTGGGATGAAAGAAAGTCCGGACCTCCTCAGCCATATCACCAGCCTTCATCATCGGTACCTCTATGGTGAGAAACATCTTGGTTCCCGGGGAAAAAACCCTGTGCTATCCCAGAGTACAGGACATTACGAGGCTCTCTCCTACCATTCTCCGACAGCTGTTGGGGGCTGATGCTGTCGTAGTCCATGTTGGATTAAATGGCATTAGGAGGGCTGGCTTGGAACTGCTGAAAATGGATTTTGAAGAACTGATTCCAAAAAGCGGCCAGTTATTTCAGGCCCGAAGCCATCACTGGGCCACGGCTGTGAAAGATTCAGCAGGCTACTGGTATTACACAACTGGCTAAAATACTACTGTAGATCTGTTGCATAGCTTTTATGGATAACTTTGACACCTTTTGGAAACAGAAGATGCTCTACAGGAATGACAGAGTCCATCCAAATCATCTTGGCTCCTGGACCCTGCCCACAGATTTCAAGGCTGCATTTAGACAATGACTTATCAGTAACTAAGCCCTGCTCAGATAACTCAGCAACACAATGGTCGGGATTATTGTAGTGCTCTTGCAAATGTGCATTGTCCCAGGGGCGTTGGCAGTCATAATGAGTAACCTCATATTACCTAACCTAATTTCAATATCTCTGTCAATCCTACAGCTATTGTATGCATTAATCATGCGCCTATGAACCTGAGGTATACTGTTAGCACTGAGGCGGATTGCCCTAGTAGGAAGTCCAGTGTGCAGCTCACCTTGCATTATCAGCTCAAACATAAATATCACTGTCATCTCTACCACTGATAAGCCGCCCAGTAAAGCAATAAAACAACCAAGAATTCCAGAAAAGTGCTAAAAATAGCCCACATTAAACTGGTACATTCAGACTAGACTAGGTTTATGTGCGTTAAGGGCAAAACGGACAAGTACACTTCTGTTCAAAAGTTTGTTGTCACTTGGAAATGTCCTTATTTTTGTCCACTTAAAATAACATAAAATTGATCAAATCTGTGTAGATGTTGTTAATGTTGTAGCCGGAAACGGCTGATTTTTAAATGGAATATCTACATAGGCTTACAGAGGCCCATTATCAGCAACCAACACTCCTGTGTTCCAATGGCACGTTGTGTTTGCTAATCCAAGTTTATAATTTTAAAAGGCAAATTTATCATTAGAAAACCTTTTTGTAATTATGTTAGCACAGCAGAAAATTGTTGTACTGATAAAGAAGCAATATAACTTGCCTTCTTTAGACTAGTTGAGTATCTGGAGCATTTGTGGGTTCGATTACAGGCTCAAAATGTCCAGAAACAAATACTTTCTTCTGAAACTCGTCAATCTATTCTTGTTCTGAGAAATGAAGACTATTCCATGCGAGAAATTGCCAAGAAACTGAAAATCTCGTACAACTTTGTGTACTACTCCCTTCACAGAACAGCGCAAGCTGTCTCTAACCAAACTGTTCGGACGCTACATAAAAAAAATATTATGCAAATTAGCATTCCCCCAGTCTAGCCAAACACCTAGGTATTTGTAGTAGTCCACACATTCTAAGTTTGAACCATCCAGAGTAGTGATGCTGGACGGGCAGGCGGGCAGCGATCGGTTGAAGAGCATGCATTTAGTTTTACTTGCATTTAAGAGCAGTTGGAGGCCACGGAAGGAGAGTTGTATGGCATTGAAGCTCGCCTGGAGGGTTGTTAAGTGTCCAAAGAAGGGCCAGAAGTATACAGGTTTAGAGTGTCTCCCCCTTTGAAGAGGGGGATGATCGCGGCAGCATTCCAATCTTTATGAATCTCAGACGATACGGAGGAGAGTTTGAACAGGCTAGTAATGGGGGTTGCAACAATTTCAGCAGATCATTTTAGAAAGAGAGGGTCCAGATTGTCTAGCCCGGCTGATCTGTAGGGGTCCAGATTTTACAGCTCTTTCAGAACATCAGCAATCTGGATTTGGGTGAAGGAGACAGGGGGAGTCTTGGGCGAGTAGCTGTGGGTTGGTGCAGTGCTGTTGACTGTGGTAGGGGTAGCCAGGTAGAAAGCATGGCCAGCCGTAGAAAAATGCTTATGGAAATCATCAATTATTGTAGATTTTTCAGTGGTGACAGTGTTTCCTAGCCTCAGTGCAGTGGACAGCTGGGAGGAGGTGCTCTTATTCTCCATGGACTTTACAGTGTCCCAGAACGTTTTTGAGTTTGTGCTACAGGATGCAAATTTCTGTTTGAAAAAGCTAGCTTTAGTTTTCCTAACTGCCTGTTTATTTTGGTTCCTAACTTCCCTGAAAAGTTGCATATCACGGGGACTATTCAATGCTAATGCAGTATGCCACAGGATGTTTTTGTGCTGGTCATGGGCAGTCAGGTCTGGAGTGAACCAAGGTCTATAATCTGTTCCTGGTTCTACATTTTTTGAACGGGGCATGCTTATTTAAGATGGTGAGGAAGGCACTTTTAACTTCTTGAAACTCCCCATCCCGGATCCGGGTTTGTGACTAAAGCCTCAGGCTCATTAGCATAACGCAACGTTAACGATTTCTGAAAATCGCAAATAAAATGAAAATAATGCGTCTGCTCTCAAGCTTAGCCTTTTCTTAACAACACTGTCATCTCAGATTTTCAAAATATGCTTTTGAACCATAGAAATTGACTAATTTGTGTAAGAGTATGCAAAGCTAGCATAGCATTTTGAGTAGCATTTAGCACGCAACATTTTCACAAAAACCAGATCACCAAATAAATAAAATCATTTACCTTTGAAGAGCTTCTGATGTTTTCAATGAGGAGACTCTCAGTTACATACCAAATGCGCAGTTTTTCCTGAAAGCATCTGTGTGTAGGAGAAATCGTTCCGTTTTCTACATTGCGTCTGGCTACCGAAACGAACCGAAAATTCAGTCACCTACAACGTAAAACTTTTTCCGGATTAACTACATAATATCGACCGAAACATGGCAAACATTGTTTGGAATCAATCCTCAAGGTGTTTTTTCACATATCTCTTCATTGATATGCAGTTCGTGGAAGCTTGCTTTCCTCTCTGTATCCCATGGGAAAATACTGGCAGGTGACTTTTGCGCACCAATTTCGGCGCAGGACACCGGGCGGACACCTGGTAAATGTGGTCTCTTATGGTCAATCTTCCAATGATCTGCCTACAAATACGTCACAATGCTGCAGACACCTTGGGGAAACGACAGAAAGGGCAGGCTCATTCCTCTCGCATTCACAGCCATATAAGGAGACAATGGAAAACAGAGCCTCAAAAATCCTGTTCATTTCCTGGATGCCATCTCATCTTGGTTTTGCCTGAAGCTCACGTTCTAGGGCACGCACAGAGAATATCTTGGTAGTTTTGGACACGTCAGAGTGTTTTCTTTCGAAAGCTATCAATTATATGCATAGTCGAGCATCTTTTTGTGACAAAATATCTTGTTTAAAACGGGAACGTTTTTCATCCAAAAATGAAATAGCGCCCCCATAGATGTAAGAGGTTAAAGAATAACCAGGCATCCTCTACTTACAGGAGGAGGTCAGTATCCTTCCAGAACAAATTCTGTACTTCCTGTTTGCGTCGTCTTTCGAAGTACCAGAAAGCGCCACTAGGGGGCAAATAACACCATTGAACACAATGAAAATCCAATTTAACCATTGTAATAAAATAATCTGTTACCTTCTAACAGGATGGCAGCACAGACCTGGATAGTAAGACAGAACTCTGCAGTAGATTGCAACTCCACCCACTTTGGCAGTTCTCTCTTGTCGGAAAATGTTATAGCTAGGGATTTTCAGGGTTTTTGATGGTCTCCCTAAGCCAGGATTCACACACGGCAAGGACATCCTGGTTGGCAGAGTGTGCTAAAGCAGTGAATAAAACAAACTTAGGGAGGAGGCTTCTAATGTTAACATGCATGAAACCAAGGCTTTTACAGTTACAGAAGTCAAATGAGAGCACCTGGGGAATAGGAGTGGAGCTAGTCACTGCAGGGCCTGGGTGAACCTCTACATCAGAGGAGGAGTATGATAAGGGCTAAAGGCTATAAGAAATGGTTGTCTAGTACGTTCAGAACAGAGAGTAAACAGAGAGTAAAAGGAGCATGTTTCTTGGCGCGATAGAATAGATTCAAGGCATAATGTGCAGATAAAGGTATGATAGGACGTGAATACATTGGAGGTAAACCTAAGCATTGAGAAAGATATTGATGATGACAGAGATATTGTCTCTAGACACATTTAACCCAGCTGATGTCACCGCATGTGTGGGAGGTTGAACTAAAGGGTTGGCTAAGGCATATTGAGCAGGGCTAGAGGCTCTAGAGTGAAATAAGACAATAATCACTAACCAGAACAGCAATGGACAAGGCATATTGACATTATGGAGAGGCATGCGTAGCCGAGTGATCATAGGGGTCCAGTGAGTAGTTAGGCTGGCTGGAGACACAGCGATTCAGACAGCTAGCAGGCCGGGGCTAGCAAGCTAGCAGAAGGGCCTTAGAGGGACGTCGTGATGGAAGAAGTCTTATGGCCTCCTCATGCGGAGTCTCGTGTGATTACGTCGATAGACCAGTCATGATGGATTAGTATGGTTCCGTGTAGCAAAGGGGTCCAGTCCAATCGGCAAAATAGGTAGAGTGGCACAATAAATTGGCCGATGGATATCTTCAGCTAACAGTCCAATATGCTCCAGACAGCTAGCGGCTAGCAGGCTAGCAAGAAGTGGCTTTCAGGGGACGTCACGACGGAGGTGTCTGTTGGAGAAAGAAAAAAAGTGCTACCACAATGCTATTTCACAGTAAACAAATGAACAACTCCACGTTTATAGGGATGGACATTCAACATGTGCGAGACTTTCACGAATGACTGATTGGCTGAGAGAAATTGATAATAAAACATTTGTGGGATCTGTTTCATTAGACTGCAGTGCAGCTTTTGACATTTTTGATCATAATCTGCTGCTGGAAAAACATATGTTATGGCTTTCCATCCACTGCTATATTGTGGATCAAGTGTTACCTGTCTAACAGAACACGGGTGTTCTTTAATGGAAGCTTATCCAGCATAATCCAGTTAGTCAGGCATTCCCCAGAGCAGCTGTCTATGACCCTTACTTTTTTCAATCTTTACTAATGGCCTGCCACTAGCTGTGCGTAAAGAATGTGTGTCTATGTATGCTGATGACCCAACACTATACACGTCAGCCATCACAGCACATGAAATCACTGCAACACTTAACAAATAGCTACTGTCAGTTTCAGAATGGGTGGCAAGAAATAAGTTAGTCCTACATATTTCAAAACTGAAAGTATTGTATTTGGGACACATTCACTAAACACTAAACCTGGTCCAAACTTATTGATGCAACAGTAGCTAAGATGGGGAGTGGTCTGTCCATAATAAAGCGCTGCTCTGCCTTCTTAAGAACGCTATCAACAAGGCAGGTCCTACAGGCCCTAGTTCTGTCGCACCTTGACTACTGTCCAGTCGTGTAGTCAGGCACCACAAAGAGGGACCTCAGAAAATTACAACTGGCCCAGAACAGGGCAGCACACCTGGCCCTTAAATTTACACAGACAGCTAACATTAAAAATAGGCATGTCAAGGTCTCCTGGTTCAAAGTAAAGGAGAGATTGACCTTATCACTATTTGTATTTGTGAGAAGTATTGACATGTTGAATGCACTGAGCTGTCTGTTCAATCTACTAGCACACAGCTCAGACACCCATGCATACCCCACAAGACATGCCACCAGAGGTCTCTCACAGTCCCCAAGTCCAGAACAGACTATGGGAGGCGCACAGTACTACAAAGAGCCATGACTACATGGAACTCTATTCCACATTACGTAACTCATGCAAGCAGTAAAATCTGATTAGAAAACAGATTAAAATACACCTTGTGGAACAGCGGGGACTGTGATGAGACACTTGCACAAGCAGACATGCATATACGCACGATAACATACGCACGATAACATACGCACAACACACACACGTACACAGATTTTCTGTTGTAGATATGTGGTAGTAGAGTAGTGTCCTTGGCAGCGGCTAATGGGGATCCATAATAAATACAAATACAAATAAAATGATTAAACGTCTTGAAGGAATAACCTCTCCCTTAACTCTTTTTCTCCCTTCTTTCCTTCCTTCCCACTATTCTTACTCCCTCTGCCCTTCATTCTCCCCTTTCTCTCCACCTTCCGCCTCTCTCTACTCTTCTTTCTTTCCCTTTATCCTTTCTTCTCCCTCTTTGTCAGGCTGATTGTGCGCAGTGGAAACAACTCCATGTCTCCCCTGCTCTTTGACTCAGACCTGGACGATGTGCCAGAGCGTGGCATCGTGAGCGAGGGCTCCATACTCTACCTGGAGCTCACGGCCGACTCCTCTTCCATCCCGTTACTACTAGCTCTGCGCTATGAGGGTGAGACCTTAAAATGCTCCCAACACCAGTACACACAGTTTCTCTTGTCTCTTTCTCACTCTTATTTGTAATTGACTGTGATATGACTGTGCAATACAGACACTGCTGCTTGCTTTAGTTTAGGGCTGTCCCCGACAAAAAAACAAACATTTTTGGGGTCAATTGAGAGTCGTTGTGTTCTTTCGACCAATAGATGGGTCAAAATGTTTAAACTTGTTTTTCCATATGTGTTTGAATAAAACCAATTACGTATGCACTGAGCTTGTCTGATGGTTTAAGCACACTGTTTGATTAAGTCACACAAATGACTCAAGAAAGAGCCCAATAGTCACACTGTTAAAAAAAATTGACAGCGAGTGTCTGACTGGCGCACGTTGTCTCGCTCTCCTCGCATGCGACCAATAGGGCCTGACCTATAGCCCACCATAAATCACATCAATAAATTGGTTTTAACAAACTCCGAACACAGTAATGTCAACAGCAAAATGGAGGCAGAGGACGGAAAAAAGAAACACGAAATGGGCGAATGTTTACTAGTTGCTCAGGAGGGAAAGGGAAAGTCAGATCTGTAGAAGACATTTGACTTAGCTTTGGAAACTACTGAAGATCAAGAAAAAGGAGTGTATTGGAGCAAGTGTTACGTTTGTTTGGCACACACAATACTGTTGCTGTTTTTTCGGAACAGTGTAAACAACACCAAATAAATAAATGTACCAGAGAGTCTGTTCTAACACAAAATAAATAATATAGAGCCTTTATTATAGCAGACAAAAAATAGTTGCATGCATTCTTGAATTGCGGTACAGTCATCCCTGGGGCGGAGTGGTGCCTGGGAGAAGGTCAATCCCACAGTGATATGGTCGGTGCGGCAGCAGCGACGTGGCATGGGCCTTACAGAACACCTCCCGGGGGTCCTGGTACTCCGCGGGAATGGTGGAGAGGTCCGGGGCAACTTCCGAGCTCCCAGGAAGACGTCCCGGGGCAGGCTGCGCTGACTTCAGGCCATGAGCTTGGCAGAACGGGCTCCAGCCCATGATGGCACCGGCAGACCAGTCAATGAAGAGATTGTGTTGCTGGAGCCAGGAGAATCCAAATACCCTGGGAACATGAGGAGACTTAATGAGCAGGAACTGGATAATTTCGCTGTGGTTCCCTGACCCACCTAGGTTGATGGGGGTGGTATTGTGGGTGACCCGGCCTATAGAGTGCCCGTACAGTGCTCTAACGTCCATGGGAATGGATAGGGGCTGAGTGGGGATATCCAACTCGGAAGCCAGGGTAGCGTCCATAAAGCTCTCAACGGCCCCAGAGTCAATGAGTACTCAGAGAGATTTTGACTGGTTCCCCACAGCAATATGGAATGAAAGGAGGTGCAAGTAAGGGGAGAGGAAAAGTTATCCGTGTGGCCCGCCAAAGTACTCACTCCTACCGGTGATCCTAGTCTTTTAGTGGACAGGTGGAGACGAAATGACCAGTAGTCCCGCAATACAGGCAGCTCTTAGTGTGAAAATCAAATCAAATTTTATTTGTCACATACACATGGTTAGCAGATGTTAATGCGAGTGTAGCGAAATGCTTGTGCTTCTAGTTCCGACAATGCAGTAATAACCAACAAGTAATCTAACTAACAATTCCTAAGCTACTGTCTTATACACAGTGTAAGGGGATAAAGAATATGTACATAAGGATATATGAATGAGTGATGGTACAGAGCAGCACAGGCAAGATACAGTAGATGGTATCGAGTACAGTATATACATATGAGATGAGTATGTAAACAAAGTGGCATAGTTAAATTGGCTAGTGATACATGTATTACATAAGGATGCAGTCGATGATATAGAGTACAGTATATACGTATGCACATGAGATGAATAATGTAGGGTAAGTAACATTATATAAGGTAGCATTGTTTAAAGTGGCTAGTGATGTTTACATCATTTCCCATCAATTCCCATTATTAAAGTGGCTGGAGTTGAGTCAGTGTCAGTGTGTTGCCAGCAGCCACTCAATGTTAGTGGTGGCTGTTTAACAGTCTGATGGCCTTGAGATAGAAGCTGTTTTTCAGTCTCTCGGTCCCAGCTTTGATGCACCTGTACTGACCTCGCCTTCTGGATGATAGCGGGGTGAACAGGCAGTGGCTCGGGTGGTTGATGTCCTTGATGATCTTTATGGCCTTCCTGTAACATCGGGTGGTGTAGGTGTCCTGGAGGGCAGGTAGTTTTCCCCCGGTGATTCGTTGTGCAGACCTCACTACCCTCTGGAGAGCCTTACGGTTGAGGGCGGAGCAGTTGCCGTACCAGGCGGTGATACAGCCCGCCAGGATGCTCTCGATTGTGCATCTGTAGAAGTTTGTGAGTGCTTTTGGTGACAAGCCAAATTTTTTCGGCCTCCTGAGGTTGAAGAGGCACTGCTGCGCCTTCTTCACGATGCTGTCTGTGTGAGTGGACCAATTCAGTTTGTCTGTGATGTGTATGCCGAGGACCTTAAAACTTGCTACTCTCTCCACTACTGTTCCATCGATGTGGATAGGGGGGTGTTCCCTCTGCTGTTTCCTGAAGTCCACAATCATCTCCTTAGTTTTGTTGACGTTGAGTGTGAGGTTATTTTCCTGACACCACACTCCGAGGGCCCTCACCTCCTCCCTGTAGGCAGTCTCGTCGTTGTTGGTAATCAAGCCTACCACTGTTGTGTCGTCCGCAAACTTGATGATTGAGTTGGAGGCGTGCGTGGCCACGCAGTCGTGGGTGAACAGGGAGTACAGGAGGGGGCTCAGAACGCACCCTTGTGGGGCCCCAGTGTTGAGGATCAGCGGGGAGGAGATGTTGTTACCTACCCTCACCACCTGGGGGCGGCCCGTCGGGAAGTCCAGTACCCAGTTGCACAGGGCGGGGTCGAGACCCAGGGTCTCGAGCTTGATGACGAGCTTGGAGGGTACTATGGTGTTGAATGCCGAGCTGTAGTCGATGAACAGCATTCTCACATAGGTATTCCTCTTGTCCAGATGGGTTAGGGCAGTGTGCAGTGTGGTTGAGATTGCATCGTCTGTGGACCTATTTGAGCGGTAAGCAAATTGGAGTGGGTCTAGGGTGTCAGGTAGGGTGGAGGTGATATGGTCCTTGACTAGTCTCTCAAAGCACTTCATGATGACGGAAGTGAGTGCTACGGGGCGGTAGTCGTTTAGCTCAGTTACCTTAGCTTTCTTGGGAACAGGAACAATGGTGGCCCTCTTGAAGCATGTGGGAACAGCAGACTGGTATAGGGATTGATTGAATATGTCCGTAAACACACCAGCCAGCTGGTCTGCGCATGCTCTGAGGGCGCGGCTGGGGATGCCGTCTGGGCCTGCAGCCTTGCGAGGGTTAACACGTTTAAATGTTTTACTCACCTCGGCTGCAGTGAAGGAGAGACCGCATTTTTCCGTTGCAGGCCGTGTCAGTGGCACTGTATTGTCCTCAAAGCGGGCAAAAAGTGATTTAGTCTGCCTGGGAGCAAGACATCCTGGTCCGTGACTGGGCTGGATTTCTTCCTGTAGTCCGTGATTGACTGTAGACCCTGCCACATGCCTCTTGTGTCTGAGCCGTTGAATTGGGATTCTACTTTGTCTCTGTACTGACGCTTAGCTTGTTTGATAGCCTTACGGAGGGAATAGCTGCATTGTTTGTATTCAGTCATGTTACCAGACACCTTGCCCTGATTGAAAGCAGTGGTTCGCGCTTTCAGTTTCACGCAAATGCTGCCATCAATCCAAGGTTTCTGGTTAGGGAATGTTTTAATCGTTGCTATGGGAACGACATCTTCAACGCACGTTCTAATGAACTCGCACACCGAATCAGCGTATTCGTCAATGTTGTTATCTGACGCAATACGAAACATGTCCCAGTCCACGTGATGGAAGCAGTCTTGGAGTGTGGAGTCAGCTTGGTCGGACCAGCGTTGGACAGACCTCAGCGTGGGAGCTTCTTTTTTTAGCTTTTGTCTGTAGGCAGGTATCAGCAAAATGGAGTCGTGGTCAGCTTTTCCGAAAGGGGGGCGGGGCAGGGCCTTATATGCGTCGCGGAAGTTAGAGTAACAGTGATCCAGGGTTTTTCCGCCCCTGGTTGCGCAATCGATATGCTGATAAAATTTAGGGAGTCTTGTTTTCAGATTAGCCTTGTTAAAATCCCCAACAACAATGAATGCAGCCTCCGGATAAATTGTTTCCAGTTTGCAAAGAGTTAAATAAAGTTCGTTCAGAGCCATTGATGTGTCTGCTTGGGGGGGGGATATATACGGCTGTGATTATAATCGAAGAGAATTCTCTTGGTAGATAATGCGGTCTACATTTGATTGTGAGGAATTCTAAATCAGGTGAACAGAAGGATTTGAGTTCCTGTATGTTTCTTTCATCGCACCATGCCTCGTTAGCCATAAGGCATACACCCCCACCCCTCTTCTTACCAGAAAGGTGTTTGTTTCTGTCGGCGCGATGCGTGGAGAAACCCGTTGGCTGCACCGCTTCGGATAGCGTCTCTCCAGTGAGCCATGTTTCCGTGAAGCACAGAACGTTACAGTCACTGATGTCCCTCTGGAATGCTACCCTTGCTCGGATTTCATCAACCTTGTTGTCAAGAGACTGGACATTGGCAAGTAGAATGCTAGGAAGTGGGGCACGATGTGCCCGACTCCGTAGTCTGACCAGAAGACCGCCACGTTTCCCTCTTTTTCGGAGTCGTTTTTTTGGGTCGCTGCATGCGATCCATTCCGTTGTCCTGTTTGTAAGGCAGAACACAGGATCCGCGTCGCGAAAAACATATTCTTGGTCGTACTGATGGTGAGTTGACGCTGATCTTATATACAGTAGTTCTTCTCGACTGTATGTAATGAAACCTAAGATGACCTGGGGTACTAATGTAAGAAATAACATGTAAAAAAACAAAAAACTGCATAGTTTCCTAGGAACGCGAAGCGAGGCGGCCATTTCTGTCGGCGCCGGAAGCCTGTATAGCTGTTCAGCTGGAGACAGCCTAGCTCTGCCTCGTTGCATGGGCTCAGGAAGAGGTAAATTGTTAGTCTTTGGAGGCCCTTGGGGGAACACAGGTAGCCTCGGGTTCCCTCGACAACGGAGCCGTCGGGGACTTCCGGGATACCTTGGAGGCGAGGTGGAATCCATGGACGGGCGGGCAAAATTGGATCTCCTCTACTTCCGTTGTTCCTGTAGTCGCCCATCAATCTGAATGCTCAAGGCAATGAGCGAGTCGATATCCGTCAGTAGCTCTTTTACTTCCTCCGATATGCTGTGCAGGAACATGTCAGACAGTGCGTCCAGGTTCCAGGCACTCTCAGCTGCCAACGTGCGTAATTCCATTGTGTAGCCTGCCACACTGCGGGAGCCTTGCCAAAGCTGGAGTAACTTCCGGGAAGCCTCTTTCCCAGACGATGCAGGATCAAAAACTTTATTTTCCTTTGCCACAAACTCCTTCAGACTGAAGTATATGGCCGGATGTTGTTCCCATACTGCCGTAGCTCAGGCCAGAGCCCTCCCAGACATCAGCGTGATGAGGTACGCTATCTTATTTATAATAAAGGGGCAGGCAAATGACAGGTCAAAGGCAGGCAGGGGTCAGTAGTCCAGAGAAGGTGCAAAGGGTCCAGAACCGCAGGCAGTCTCAGGGTCAGGGCAGACAGGCGTCAATAATCCAGTGAGGTGGGGCAAGGTATAGAATAGCAGGCAGGCTCAGGGTCAGGGCAGGCAGAAACATCAAAACCAGGAACGACTAGGAAACAGGAGCAAGAAACAGACAGGAGCCGTGGAACAAACGCTGGTAGGTTTCACAAACAAAACAAACTGGCAACAGACAGAACACAGGTAGACAATAAATGAGACAAGCGTGAATCATCTGCACAATGAAAAAAATATATAACATTGCGACTGCTCAACTAAAGAAATCTCGGTCGACCAACAGCCTATCAACCAAACAATCAACCGGTTGACTAAATGGGGTCAACCCTACTTAGTCTTATATTATGCATTATCCTACTTCTCTCCTCATATTCACACGTGCACACTTATCTCTCTCGCTCTCTCTCAGCCTTTGACGGGGAACACTGTTATGAGCCCTACTTGCCCCATGGGAATTTCAGCGGCAGTGACATCACCTTTCCGTTGGGCACCACAGTCACCTTCTCCTGCTCCCCGGGCTTTGTCATGGAGCAGGGCTCTGGGGTCATTGAGTGTGTGGACCAAAGCGATCCACACTGGAATGAGAGCGAGCCTGTGTGTAAAGGTAATACTATTGAATACTACCATTACATTATGATCATTTGTTTATAAAGCCCCTTTCATTCACTAAACTAAAAACTAAAGACAATACAAGTAATGTTACAATAACTTTTTTCCTGTGCTACTACCTCACACCCTCTCTTCCCACCCCCTCTCAGCTTTGTGTGGGGGAGAGTTGACCGATCCCTCCAGTACTGTTCTGTCCCCCGATTGGCCACAGAGCTACTCCAAGGGGCAGGACTGTGTGTGGCAGATCCATGGCAATGAGGAGAAGCGTATCGAACTGGACATCCAGATGTGAGTTTGGCCTCACCAACACCCAACAGGCATAATTCTAGTCTTTGAAGCTGTGGTTTAAGCATTTGGGAGAGGGAATTGTTCTCCTTTAATTTTCCCATGCCTCTTTTGCTTCTGAAACCTCACTGCATAACATGAGCGCTCCCTTTGCATAGTTTTTTTTCCCACCACACAAGAGGTTCATATGATGGAGGTAGAACTCAAAATAAGCATGTTTATTTAGAAACATGCATGTTTTGTAAGGAATATACTTGAGGTATAAAATGTAGGTTGAACAATGTGAGCCTTGTGTTTCGCTGCTTCACTGATGGCTACTTTCGTGGCTGGTGTAGCGACGTCTTTTTGATTACAATGGGTGCATTTCAACTGTGACTGACAGACATAAAAAAACTGATGTGATGCTTCCAGTGAAGTTTTTATTGTAAGGATTAGAAATGACAATGTTTGTGAGAAGCTACGTTTTATGACATTTTATGATTCCATTTGAAGTGACATTGTGATTTAAAGGGAAAGTTGTTTTCCTCTCCATGTATTTTGTCGCTCAAAGTTTGAATATCCGCCACAACGACGTTCTCACCATATTCGATGGTCACGACCTCATGTCCCATGTGATTGGCCAGTACCTGGGGTCACGAGAACGTTTCCAGGTCGTGTCAGGTGGTTCTGAGGTCACTATTCAGTTCCAGAGTGACCCTGACGACTCCTCATTTATTCTCAGCCAGGGGTTCCTTATTCACTACCGTGGTACGTACACATACAGAACTTTTACATACACATAAACGACATAATATGCAAAACATTGTTTGCCCATACATGACATCACACAAAATCTACATTATCCTGGCATATATTCAGTGAAGCAAAATGTTAATAACTTTGTAGATATAATATGAACAGACAATACGATTACGTATTCTACCTCAATTATGTGTTCTACATGATATATTTAAATCTGAATGTTCTGTAACATTATATCCTCCTGAACAAGCAACTGGTTTATCCTACATCTGATGACATCTTCTTTTTCATCCAGAGGTAGAGCCTAATGACACCTGCCCTGCCCTCCCTCAAATCGAATTTGGCTGGATTAGCTCCTCCCACACCTCTCCCGTGAGGGGAAGTGTGTTGACCTATCAGTGCCAACCGGGGTATGACATCAGTGGCTCTGACATCATCACTTGCCAATGGGATCTTTCCTGGAGCAACAGCCCACCCACCTGCATCAAAGGTGAGCTAAAGTGCGTTCCTGCCCGACTACATTGCTGACGCATGCCAGATCATATATTATAGCAATCTGGTGCCCAACGGCACAGTCAATGTGGCATGCATTCATTTGTTGATGCAATGTAACAGCTGAGTAGGGGAACACAACCCTATATTTCAAACAACACTTCGGATGTGTTTGAGAGCCTCGATTTGACTCTGTTGCACATCACCGACTGAGCATACTAGCTGATTTACAAATCTCTTTACATCTTAGAGGACCTAGATTCAATCAGATCGAGCATTAACTGGCGATAGCCAAAACCCGCATAGCTGATGTTATGGTGTTGTCGGAGGTGGAACTGTGAGCAGCTGCTCTTGATCATTGTCACAAAGCCTCACCCGTCTCACATGTTAGAAGTTCAGAGCGAGAAAGTGTAGGCTATATAGAAATAATGACGCTCAAAAAATGATTGAAATAATGAGGATTTCTCTCAGCCTAATCAAGGTGTAGATTACATCTCATATTCCAGTGTTTGACCTTGTAAGCAAGGCTACATGGGATTTATCTTAATGCGACTCTGAGCAGCCAATGGCAATGTCCGCTTTAGGTAGAATACCAAGAGCCATTTGTAGATTTGACAGCTCTAACGCAGTTCCACCTCCGACACCGCCAAAACAACCACTATGCAGATGTTGGCTAAATTGAATAGAGCCTTTGAAGATTGCAGAATTAGGTTGCTGTTAAACATTATGATTGAGACTTTTAATTGGTAGGATGAAACCAATTTGACATATCACTTTACATATGCGTTTTGGGAGAAATTTACATGATCAGAATTTGACCGAAGTCATGTTGGAAAAGTGTTCGGAAAAGTGACGTCGAGAGAATAACACACGAGTGAATACACAGCAGGAGTGAAGCCAACTGATCTGAGCATATCCTCGGATTTCTTTATTCTGTATCAGCAAAAAATTGGTTTATCACTTATACGGTGTGCAGGCTTTTAACATAGCCCTTTATACTCCCCTGCTGGTTTACCCCTACTAGTTAACCACTAGCAGCCTTGAAACACATAACTTATTAGCAGTTCAGCACATCAGCGTTTCTCATGCTTTTACACAAAAATCAAGAAACTTTTACCATAATAGTAGACTGAACATTTATAACCTAAACTCTGTTGTTGGCTGTTAGTACAGTGGTTCTTCCTTTAAAAGTTGCGTCATACTGTAGCACAGCTTGTGGCACGTTAGAGTGCATGAAGTCATTATTTTACTGTAAGTCGTTGTTGCCATTAATGCTAGTTTGACCACCAGAGGGCATCTTTGAGAAGCAAAGTTATTGAAATGACATGGAGCTGTAGGCCTAAGTGTCCTGTTTACTGTAGTTGTTATAGCATAACTTACTTACTGGCATACAGGCCTACTTAAATATACAGTATATCATTCATTCATTTGTGCATGTCATCACACAGCATACAAGTCATCCATGTCTTTAAATATAGTCAAGCATTTTAGTTATAAAACGAGTTAAGGGAGCCTTGAATAATTAAACAACGAAAAAAAATCGCAACATGTCGGCTAAAGCGATTGAATTCACTAATGCATTTGGCTGTTTTTAAAATTGTCTGTGCTAGAGACTTAAACCTTTTTATGTAGATATTTTGCTTAATTGATTAATATTATGGTGTTTCTATTCCAAGAAAAGTGGAAATGCATTTTACAGTAGCCTCCTCAGGGTTTCCATAAGAGAAAAATGGCGCTGTGCCATGTGACCGGTCGGGAGTAGACCTAGGCTACTGCGAGTGAAGAGCAAAATAATCTTAACATTTCCAGACCCTAATTGTAGGCTAACCAATAACCAAACGGAGTATGTGAAAATAAAAATCTGATTTATCAAGACCAGTCCTCATGCTTGTCTCAAAGCAGCGTGAAACAGAAATAGTTGCTTCAAATCCTATAACAATTGGATGACTTTGGGTGTTTCAGTAAGCAACGATTTGTTGCCTTCATTAGCCTACTTAATTCCATTATTTATGTCATTCAGTGATATTCATTCTCATAGTAATTTGTTATGGATCCATCCAGATGTGGTTAGAAAACAGTGCATTTGGTGGGCTATACAAAGAGATGGGAGAAGTGACATGCCTCGCAAACATCCATTAATATATTTAGTCCGTTAGGAAAATATGACGCTGTACAATGTGACCAGTCAGGAGTAGGCCTAGGATACTAAGTGACTGCGAGTGAAGAGCAAATTAATCCTAGCATTTCTACTCTAATTGTAGGCTAACCAATACCCAAAGATGTTGATGAACAAATACTGTAAATGCGTCTGTGCGTGTTACATGGTCCAGTTACAACTTCTTCTGACAAAGTGTTTTTCTCTAGTGTATTTTTTTGTGTGTGTGCGCAAGACAGAGGGAGAGCAATACTTACACAATAGTTTTAAATTCAATCACTCTTCTTCATCCTCATCATTCAGTTAATTCAAATGAAATATATTTTGTCACTCCCATGGCAAAGTTTAAAAAATTTGTGAAATTGATTTATCCAACATTTTGTGGTTGCATGAGATTTGGTGATCACAGAATCAGTAGGATATTAAATAAACACTCAAATAGGCAACAGAAGCAGGAACAGCATAGGGCAGAGTGACTCAGTCATTGCTGGCTTTCGTTCAAAATAAGTTATATTATAATGCAGGGTTAAAGACATTTTTTCACATTTTTTGATATGGAGTTAGAAACTTGAGTACTTAATCATTGAATACATTGCAAGTTTTCAATTTTTTTTCACCATTAGGCTACTACACTTTACAATAGGACTCAACTCGGGGCACAAATTGGAACCACACCTCGTTGATTTCCTCTATCGCTTCTTGAGGCCGACTGTCCACCTGGTATGTGTGGTTCCAAAGGATAAAGCGTCACCGTCAGGTGGATGTGTGGTTTCAGAGAGAAGCCAGCTGTGAGCCTGTGACCAGGCACGGTGGATGACATCCTTTTTCTGCACAGGAATTTGAAGAAATACAGTGATGAATGGATGAATGAATATTTTTTTAAGTTATTGTTTTACTATATTTGTCTAATATTAGAAGGCTCTTTAAAGCAATTTGAGTTGTCAATGTGTCGCATTGCATATATATCTGTTCTTAATTCAAGGCGTGGTTTCTTTTTAGACAAATGTTGAATAGACATGCAGTCAAATTAATTATAATGCAGGGAGTAAAAGAGGAATAATAGGCTACTGTCTGTCGTCATAAAAACAATTAGGCTAAATAAATTGATATTATTTTGGGGGGGTAACGGATTGGCACTCAGAACTCATTAAGAGGCGGCTTCTATCGTCAATATAATCATTCATTGAGACATGTAAACACAAACGGTGAAGTTTGGGGCCATGTGGCAGAGAGTGACGTCAGTGCTGGAGATGGGGGTGTGAGCAGGTGGGTCTGGGCAGGTGTGATGTAGGTGTCATTTGTATGTGTAAATAAAGCCAGTTTGTTATTCTGAATTATGTATTTATGTTTTTAGAGGAAGAGAAACCAAAGCCCCATGTGACTATTTTTCGAAAATAGTCAGTCCACAAGTGTAATTGCGCCATCGTATTTACCCAAGTTCTCGCTCAACTCCAAGACCACCCACCAGCAAACATTTTTGGGTCCTGATGCCGGACTCTATAGAGACAAGAAGAGAGACTCTCAGACTGAAACATTCACACCTCCATTAATTTACAAATAGTCAATTTGTGCCACAGTTTAGACTACCGATAGAGCAGTGTTCGAACTCCCCCTTGTGATAGTGGCAGATTGTGGTAAATTGCACCACACTCTGCCACTATCTACCACAAACGGTCACGGCATAAGCTCAAAACCTTTAAAGGAAGAACCACTGTAGCTGTAGCTCGCCAAATGCTAACCTGAGTGCTAACATTACTAGTAGCAGTAACTGTAAAATCCAGTTATAATGGCAAACACAAACATTGGCTATCATGATATCCTGCAAGTTGTATCCACCAATAAAGATCAGGTAGTTCAGCAAAAAAAGACATACCTTGAAATAAATAATGACATGAATCTAATTCGTATTTCACCATTCATTTCTGCAAAACATAGTGTTAGAGTTGCTGTAGCTTGCTTGCTAACTATCTAGCTAGCTTATTCCATCAGCAAACACCATGCTAAATCCAAATGGGCCAGCTTGTTTTGAATGGCTAGTTGCACTTAGACAGCTATCTTAGTTTTTAATCATCTACAAGTAACATATAACATGACAAAACATTTTAGGGCACTTTAGTACCTACTTACCCGATTCACCTCCATCACAGAAGTCGTCCGCCGTCGTGCTGTAACACCGGTGGTGTCAGTGGACTTGGAGCCGGCAGAATTTAACTGTGGGCAGAGAACTGTTTTTTACTAGCCCGAGCTTCATGGTGAATCCACTATTCAACTGTTGGTAGCCATCGTAATCCTTTGGGGCAGAGTGGGACTGAACCATTCTATCCGAAGAGGTCCGACTTTTTTCCAAATAAACCAAACAAGCCTACTGTTTCTTTTTTAATTACCCTTTTCTCCTCAATTTTGTGGTATCCAATTGGTAGTTAGTCGTCTCATCGCTACAACTCCCGTACGGACTCCGGAGAGGCGAAGGTCGAGAGACGTGCATCCTTCGAAACACAACCCAACCAAGCTGCACTGCTTCTTGACACAATGCCCACTTAACCCGGAAGCCAGCTGCACCAATGTGTCGGAGGAAACACCATACACCTGGCGACAGTGTCAATGTGCACTGTACCCGGCCCGCCACAGGAGTCGCTAGTGCTCGATGGGACAAGGACATCCCTGCCGCCAAACCCTAACCCGGACTATGTTGGGACCATGGGTCTCCTAGTCGTGGCTAGCTGCGACAGAGCCTGGACTCTAACCCAGAATCTCTAGTGGCACATGGCGATGCAGTGCCTTAGACCACTACGCCACTTGGGAGACACCGAAGTGTATAATTATTATACTTAAAAACGTTTTAATCAATTTGTTGTTAGATATGTGGAAATATACAGTGCATTCGGAAAGTATTCAGACCTTCACTTTTTCCATATTTTGTTACGTTACAGCCTTATTCTAAAATATATAATTTTTTAAAATCCTCACACAATACCCCATAATGACAAAGCGAAACCATTTTTCTGGGGATTTTTTTTGCAAATGTATTACAAATGAAAACATACCTTATTTACATAAGCATTCAGAACCTTTGTCATGAGAATCGAAATTGAGCTCAGGTGCATCCTGTTTCCATTGATCATCCTTGAGATGTTTCGACAAATTGATTGGAGTCCACCTGTAGTATCAGATATGAATGTAAGACCGGAGATGCAGACCACTTCGGATAACGAATAGTTTAATAATCCCAAAGGGACAGGCAAATAGACAGGTCAAGGCATGCAGGGGTCAATAGTCCAGAGAAGTGGGGGAAAGGTACAGGACGGCAGGCAGGGTCATGGGCAGGCAGAGTGGTAAGGCAGGCGGGAGGCGGGAAGGTCAAGGGTCGAAACCAGGAGGGTGAGAAAAAAGGAGATTGGGGGAAAAGCAGGAGCTGAGACAAAACGCTGCTTGGCTTGAACAAACAAGACAAACTGGCACAGACAGACAGAAAACACAGGTATAAATACACAGGGGAAGATGGGCGACACCCGGAGTGGGGTGGAGACAATCACAAAGACACGTGAAACAGACCAGGGTGTGATGTGTGGTAAATTCTATTAATTGGACATGATTTGGAAAGGCACACACCTGTCTATATAAGGTCCCACAATTGACAGTGCATGTCAGAGCAAAAACCAAGCCATGAGGTCAGAGAAATGTCTGAAAAGATCTGGGAAAGGGTACCAAAAAAATGTCTGCAGCATTAAAGGTCACCAATAACACAGTGGTCTCCATCATTCTTAAATGGAAGAGGTTTGGAACCACCAAGACTCTTCCTAGAGTTGCCACCCGGCCAAACTGAGCAATCAGGGAGAAAAGCCTTGGTCAGGGAGGTGATCAGAACACAATGGTCACTGACAGAGCTCCAGAGTTCCTTACTGGAGATGGGAGAACCTTCCAGGAAAGGACAACCATCTCTGAAAAACTCCACCAGAGTGGCCAGATAGAAGCCACTGTTCACTAAAATGCACATAAAGGCACATAAAGGACAATCAGACCATGAGAAATAAGATTCTCTGGTCTGATGAAACAAATATTTAACTGATTTGCCTGATAGCCAAGGACAACAACCCTAAGCACAGAGCCAAGACAAAGCAGGAGTGGCTTCGGGACAAGTCTCTTATTGTCCATTAGTGACCAAGACAGAGTCCGGACTTGAATCTGATCGAACATCTCTGGAGAGGCCTGAAAAGAGCTGTGCAATGACGCTCCCCATCCAACCAGACAGAGGTTGAGAGGATCTGCAGAGAAGAATGGGATAAACTCCAAGTGCAGGTGTGCCAAGCTTATAGCGTCATACCCAAGAAGACTCAAGGCTGTAATCGCTGCCAAAGGTGCTTCAACAAAGTACTGGGTAAAGGGTCTTAGTACATTTACATATTTTGTTTTTAATTAATTTGCAAAAATTCCTAATACCTGTTTTTGCTTTGTCATTATGGGTCTTGTGTAGATTGATGAGCGGAAAAAACAACAACATTTAATCCATTTTAGAATAAGGCTGTAACGTAATTATTTTGGGAAAAGGTCAAGGGGTCTGAATACTTTCTGAATGCACTGTATTGTGCAACCTTCCCTTTAAAGTTAATTATTTATTGTACCAACAACATCTGCAAATCCCAATAAAACTATCACGTTTCGAAGTTTACAGTCCTTGCTTTGTCCAACAACACTATTTTGAATCGAGCAAATACGTTTTTGGGGTTCAGAGTGCACTATTTATTTAGTTCCATAGTGCAAATATTTGCTAGCAAGTTTCTCACACTGGATTTATTTTTTATTTCACCTTTATTTAACCAGGTAGGCTAGTTGAGAACAAGTTCTCATTTACAACTGCAGCCTGGCCAAGATAAAGCAAAGCAGTGCGACACACAGAGTTACACATGGAATAAACAAAAATACAGTCAATAACACAATAGAAAAGTATATATAGAGTGTTTGCAAATGAGGTAAGATAAGGGAGGTAAGGCAATAAATAGGTCAAAGTGGTGAAATAATTACAATTTAGCAATTAAACACTGGAGTGATAGATGTGCAGAAGTTAAATGTGCAAGTAGAGATACTGGGGTGCAAAGTAGCAAAACAATATGAGGTAGTTGGATGGGCTATTTACAGATGGGCTATGTACAGGTGCAGTGATCAGTGAGCTGCTCTGACAGCTGGTGCTTAAAGTTCGAGAGGGAGATATGAGTCTCCAGCTTCAATGATTTTTGCAGTTCGTTCCAGTCATTGGCAGCAGAGAACTGGAAGGAAAGGCAGCTTATTAAGAAGGAATTGGCTTTGGGGGTGACCAATGAAATATACCTGCTGGAGCGCATGCTACGGGTGGGTGCTGCTATGGTGACCAGTGAGCTGAGATAAGGTGGGGCTTTACCTAGCAAAGACTTATAGATGACCTGGAACCAGTGGGTTTGGCGACGAGTATGAAGCAAGGGCCAGCCAACAGGAGCATACAGGTCACAGTGGTGGGTTGTATATGAGGCTTTGGTGACAAAACGGATGGCACGGTGATAGACTGCAACCAATTTCCTGAGTAGAGTGTTGGAAGCTATTTTGTAAATGACATCACCGAAGTCGAGGATCGGTAGGATAGTCAGTTTTACAAGGGTATGTTTGGCAGCATGAGTGAAGGATGCTTTGTTGCCAAATGGGAAGCCGATTCTAGATTTAATTTTGGATTGGAGATGCTTAATGTGAGTCTGGAAGGAGAGTTTACAATCTAACCAGACACCTAGGTATTTGTAGTTGTTCACATATTCTAAGTCAGAACCGTACAGAGTAGTGATGCTGGACGGGCGGACAGGTGTGAGCAGCGATCGGTTGAAGAGCATGCATTTAATTTTACTTGCATTTAAGAGCAGTTGGAGGCCACGGAAGGAGAGTTGTATGGCATTGAAGCTCGTCTGGAGGTGGTTAGTTAACAGTGTCCAAAGAAGAGCAGGGTGGTTGCCTAGCAACCAGACCTGGGTTCGAATGCTATCTCTATGAAAACAAAAAAAATACGTTTTAAGTGAGACGTAATTGGTCTGAAGCCGAGACAAAGGAAATTCATGAGCACCACAATGCCTGCTCTATCAAGGTTTTCCAGCACACAGCTTTGACCTACAATTATACTTCAAACAATGAATAGGCATGTTGTTTAACCTGTTGCGTCGCGCAATCCCGGATCCGGGATTCTATTTATAGCCTCAAGCTCATTAGCATAACGCAACGTTAACTATTCATGAAAATCGCAAATGAAATGAAATAAATATATTTGCTCTCAAGCTTAGACTTTTGTTAACAACACTGTCATCTCAGATTTTCAAAATGTGCTTTTCAACCATAGCTAAACAAGCATTTGTGTAAGAGTATTGATTGCTAACAAGCCTAGAATTCAGCCAGCAACATTTTCACAAAAACAAGAAAATCATTCAAATAAAATCATTTACCTTTGAAGAACTTCAGACGTTTTCAATGAGGAGACTCTGTTAGATAGCAAATGTTCAGTTTTTCAAAAAAATATTTGTGTAAGACAAATCGCTCTGTTTTGTTCACGTTTGGCTATGAAAAAAACCTGTATCCAGTTATAGCCTCAAGCTCATTAGCATAACGTAACGTTAACGATTTCTGAAAATCGCAAATAAAATGAAAATAATGCGCCTGCTCTCAAGCTTAGCCTTTTCTTAACAACACTGTCATCTCAGATTTTCACCTTTGAACAGCTTCAGATGTTTTCAATGAGGAGACTCAGTTACATAGCAAATGTTCAGTTTTTCCTGAAAGAATCTTTGTGTAGGAGAAATCGCTCCGTTTTGTACATCACATTTGGCTACCGAAACGAACTGAAAATTCAGTCACCAACAACGTCAAACTTTTTCCGAATTAACTCCATAATATCGACCAAAACATGGCAAACGTTGTTTGGAATCAATCCTCAAGGTGTTTTTTCACATATCTCTTCATTGATATATCGCCTGCTTTCTTCTCTGAATTCCATGGAAAAATACTTGCACGACAGAAAGGGCAGGCTCATTCCTCTCGCATTCACAGCCATATAAGGAGACAATGGAAAACGGAGCCTCAAAAATCCTGCTGATTTCCTGGATGCCGTTTCATCTTGGTTTTGCCTGTAGCTCACGTTCTAGGGCACGCACAGAGAATATCTTTGCAGTTCTGGAAACGTCAGAGTGTTTTCTTTCCAAAGCTATCAATTATATGCATAGTCGAGCATCTTTTTGTGACAAAATATTGCGCTTAAAACGGGCACGTCTTTTTATCCAAAAATGATATAGCGCCCCTAGAGTTTCAAGAGGCTAAGATTTAAACCTCATCAAATCTTGCTGTGCCGTGTGGAGATTAAGAGTACATGGCCATTAAGGCCAGATCGTTCTTCAAGATGTTCAAACGTTCATAGATGACCAGCAGGGTCAAATAATAATCAGTGGTTGTAGAGGGTGCAACAGATCAGCACCTCAGGATGACGAGCATTCAGAGGGAGACAGCAGGTGAGAGAGAGAGAGTCGAAAACAGTAGGTGCGGGACAAGATAGCACGTCTGGTGAACAGGTCAGGGTTCCATAGCCACAGGCAAAACAGCAGAAACTGGATCAGCAGTACAACCAGGTGGACTAGGGACAGCCAGGAGTCAGGTAGTCCTGAGGCATGATCCTTGGGCTCAGGTCCAGAGAGAGAGAGAAATAAAAATTCCTTCAGAAAGTATTAACATCCCTTGCTAACAAAGCAAAAAGTTAAAATAGATATCATTTTTGTATACCTACAGGGGTCCTAAAATTCCAAATCAAATGGCTAAATGATCAAACAATTTCATATGTTAGCTTAGTAGATATTGCGATTGAAGGGCTTAGACTTACAGGGGTTAAAGTGGTAACTACTAAATTTACATGAGCCAAGTGATAACAGACAGTTGTTAGTTGGACTCAAGTCTGAGTCACAAATTTGATGATTTGAGATTCGACTTGACAGAAAATAAAATGACTTGACCTTGAAATTATTTGGCCAGGTTTGTAATGTTGTGGCACAGAGACTACGTGGATTACTCTCCACGCAAAAAAACTGCAACAGATTGGCTAGTAAAAAGCACAATGATTGGGCTCTATGATTGGACCAGCAAACACAGGTCGGGTGGTGAGCTGGCAAACAGATTTTTGATTTTCTGTACAGCTATAGGATCTGGTGCAGAGCAAACGTCAAATTATAGGAAGAGAGTTTGCCATAATATCGGTTGCCATATGCAGCTCCAAAAATTGTTTGGTAATCAAGAATATTAACCGTTTACTTTGCAAACTCATCAGCAATGGGGCAACAATTACTAGCATAGACCTACTGGTATTTTGGTATCTAACAATTGCTTGAAATTGATCATTTACATATGAAGCTTGCATTCGGAATTTGTTTTAAAATAATTATTACTATGGCACCATACTCCCGCCAGTGGAGAGTGCATTTTTTCTATCTTGTTTAAACGCATAGGCCCTTACTGGGGTCCAGCAACAATAAGGCAGTTATATACAATAAAAAAATGACATTACATAACAAATTGTGATTGACAGCTCAAGAGTTTCATGTATCTCTTTTCAATATAAAGAGTTAATCGTACTATGGTTCATAAGGATTCAGCATGTGGCGCCAAAATGTATAATTTTTAAAAAAGTAAGTAATTTTTTAAAATAAAAAATCCTGCATATACTGTATGTACATACACTGAGTGTACAAGACATTAGGAACAACTTCCTAATATTGAGTTGCACCCCTTTTTGCCCTCAGAACAGCCTCAATTCGTTGGGGCATGGGCTCTACAAGGTGTCGAAAGCGTTCCACAGGGATGCTGGCCCATGTTCACCCCAATGCTTCCCACCACAGGAGGCTGCTGAGGGAGGACAGCTCATAATAATGTCTGGAACGGAGCAAATGGAATAGCGTCAAACACATGAAAACCATGTGTTTGATGTATTTGATACCATTCCACTTCAGCCATTGCCACCAACCTCCTGTGCTTCCCACAGTTGTGTCAAGTTGGCTGGATGTCCTTTGGACGGTGGATAATTCTTACCAGCAGCGTTGCAGTTCTTGACACGCTCAAACCGATGCGTCTAGTAGATACCCCATTCAAAGGCACTTCAATCTTTTGTCTTGCCAATTCACCCAATGAATGGCACCATACACAATCCATGTCTCAATTGTTTCAAGGCTTACAAATCAATTATCTACATATCAGAAAATAGGTTTGCTGTTCACTCATTTAGCTCTGTTTCATCTGTAGTGCCAGGGTAGATAAAAAAAAATGTATACAAAATTTTACGTCATGTCTTGTATACCCTTATCGTCCGCAGTCCAGCAATGTCCTGATCCGGGGGAGGTGGTGAACGGAGCGCGTTCGGTACGCCCAGAGTCTGGATTCGCTGTTGGAACAGTGGTACGCTTCTCCTGTAACCAGGGTTACCAGCTGGAGGGCCCTGGCCAGATCTCCTGCCATGGACGGGATACAGGCACCCCCAAGTGGAGTGATCGCAGCCCCAAATGTGTTTGTGAGTCACTCCCCTGGGTGTTTGTCTGTGTGTGTGTTTGAGATTGATGTCAAAACTAATTCATGGGACTATACACAGTCTTCAGAAAGTACTCACACCCCTGGACTTTTTCCACATTTTGTTGTGTTAAAGTGGGATTAAAATGGATTTAATTCTCTTTTTTTTTGCCAGCGATCAACACATAATACTGTAATGTCAAAATGGAAGAAAAATTCTAACATTTGTAAAAAAAAATATATATTTTTTTAAGTATGAAAAATAAAACACTAATATACTGAATCTGGATTTGATAAGTATTCAACCCCCAGAGTCAATACATTACAGCGATTACAGCTTTCTAGACAAGTCTCTAAGAGCTTTCCACACCTGGATTGTGCAACATTTGCCCATTATTATTTTCAAAATTCTTCAAGCTCAGTCAGATTGGTTGTTGATCAATACTAGATAACTATTTTCAGGTCTTTGTCATAGATTTTCAAGCAGGTTTAAGTCAAAACTGTGACTCGGCCACTCAGGAACATTCCCTGTCTTGGTGAGCAACTCCAGTGTAGATTTGGCCTTGTGTTTTATGTTATTGTCCTGCTGAAAAGTGAATTCATCTCCGTCTGGTGGAAACCTTTCCTCTAGGCGTTTGCCTGTGCTTAGCTCAATCACATTTATTTTTTTATCCTGAAACTCCCCAGTCCTTAACAATTACAAGCATACCCATAACATGATGCTGCCACCACTATGCTTGAAAATATGGAGAGTGGCACCAGGGTAATGTGTTGTATTGGATTTGCCCCAAAAGATTGATACACCATCCAATGTGTAATTTATAACTTTACCTTGCTCAAAAGGATATTCAATGTCGGTTTATTTTCATTTTTACCCATCTACCAATATATATCTGTGGTTGAAACTGTGTTTGAAATTCACTGCTCGACTGATGGACCTTACAGATAATTGTATGTGTGGGGTACAGAGACAAGGTAGTCATTAAAAAATAATGTTAACTTTTATTGCGCACAGATTGAGTCCATTCAATTTATGTGACTTGTTAAGCACATTTTTACTCCTGAACTTATTTAGGCTTGTCATAACAATGGGGTTGAATAGTTATTGACCAAATACATTTTAGCTTTAATTCCACATTATCGGGTATTGTGTGTAGGCCAGTAACAAATAATCTCAATTTAATCAATCTTAAATTCTGATTGTAACACAACAAAATGTGGAAAAAGGGCTGTTAATATTTTCTGAAGGCATTGCTCACTCACTCTTTCCCTCCATATTTATTTATTTTCCCTAAACAGTGAAGTACGACCCATGCCCAAACCCAGGTGTGCCAGACAATGGTTACCAGACATTGTACAAGCATAGCTACCAGGCAGGAGAGACGCTACGTTTTTTCTGCTATGAGGGCTATGAACTCATTGGGGAGGTTATTATCAACTGTGTCCCGGGCCACCCATCTCAATGGAACAGTCCACCACCATTCTGCAAAGGTGACAATCTACATTGGACTGCTAGAAATGAGGATGAGGGGTTTCAAGAAAATCTGCATGAGAATTGAAACACTTGAACATTTTGTAAAGAAGGAATGATATAATAATAATAATCTGCATCTCTCCATCCATCAGTGGCATATGAAGAGCTGTTGGACGATCATAAATTAGAAGGTGATTGTGTGTCTTCTTCTAAGTCTTCTTTAGGGGAATTTTGGCACTTTTCAACCTCATTCATTCTCCAGTTACTTACAAAGACTGAGATTCATGGTGACACAGGGAGGAGGAAAATGCCTCCCCCTGACTAGAAACTCGTAGTAGGTTTTGAAAATCAAATAGTTTTACTTTTAATGCAATTTGATGATATCAGAACCTTTCTTCTTACTAACTACAGAACATAGAAACGTCATGGTAAACAATTTAACAGACAAATTTGTACTTTAGAAACGATGTCAGATCTTCAACTTAATCTCCACTATCAGATTTATTTTTAAATCCAGTTTATCAACAAGTTAATAATTGTTATGTTGGATTCACGTCTCCATCTCAAGTTGAAGAATAGAGCTGGATTCAATCTGATAGCGTGTTGTAAAAAATGCGGCTTATAAGGTCAATGTTCCCGTGTTCATGGTAAATGCTGCAGATTCCGTCTCAATCGTATTGATAACACATTGGGAATTCAACAAACTTTTGGCTGTCTTTTTGAGTGGGTGAATATAGGTTGATCAATGTCTCAACCAAATATGACCTAATTGCTCACGTTGAAATTACGTGGTGTGCTCAGTGGGATGGTAATGGAAATAATGAAAATTAGGTTGAAAAGTGGTGAAATTCCCCTTTAAAATCGCCTTTCATTTATTATTTTGGATTATTTCCCTAGTATCCCAGTCTTTTGAGCCCTCCCATCAGATGCTAAGTGAGAACATTGCCTTGGCAATCATCCTGCCAATCATCCTGGTCATCCTTCTGATTGGTGGAATCTACATGTATTACACAAAGTAAGTGCTGTGCAGTTCAGTAGTCACAATTCAAATGCATTCTTCTTACTTTCACCAGATATTGGCATGGTCTGACCGAACACACAAACAGTACTGAGCCATTGCATGGATCAGATATCAGAAGTTGACTGTATTCTGTATTCTCTCCCTTGAACCTTTATTTCCCTTTTCACCTCAGTGTATGTAGACTGCAGTGGAAGCCACTTTTCTGGAAGTCTCTCTCTCACACCCACTCATACAGCCCAATTACTGTGGAGTCTGACTTCAACAACCCTCTATATGAGGCAGGGGTGAGTATTTACCCTATTTTTGCCTAAACAAATCAAATTGTATTTGTCACATGTGCAGAATACAACAACTGTAGACCTTACTGTGAAACTTACAAGCCCTTAACTCTTCTTGAACTGCACTGTTGGTTAAGAAAATATTTACCAAATAATCTAAAGTAAAAAATGATCAAAAGTAACACTATAACATAACAATTACGAAGCTATATTACAGGGGGTATTGGTACTGAGTCAGTGTGCGGGGGTACAGGTTAGTTGAGGTAATTTTTACATGTAGGTAGGGGTAAAGTGACTATGCATAGATAAACAGCGAGTAACAGCAGTGTACAAAACAAATGGAGAGGGGGGGGGTCAATGTAATAGTCCGGTGTCCCTTTGAATAATTATTCAGCAGTCTTATGGCTTGGTGGTAGAAGCTGTTAAGGAGCCTTTTGGTTCTGGACTCCGGTACCACTTGCTATGCGGTAACAGAGAAAAGTCTATGACTTGGGTGACTGAAGTCTGACAATTTTATGGGCTTTCCTCTGACACCGCCTATTATATAGGTCCTGGATTGCATGAAGCTTGGCCCCAGTGATGTACTGGGCCGTATGCACTACCCTCTTACGGTCAGATGCCGAGCAGTTGCCATACCAGGCGGTGATGCAACCGGTCAGGATGCTCTCGATGGTGCAGCTGTAGAAATTTGAGGATCGGGGGACCCATACCAAATCTTCTCAGTCTCCTGAGGGGGAAAAAAGCATTGTCGTGCCCTCTTCACAACTGTCTTGGTGTGGTTGGACCATGATAAATCTTTGGTGATGTGGACACCAAGGAACTTGAAACTCTCGACCGCTTCACTACAGCCCCATTGAAGTTAATGGTGGCCTGTTCGGCCTGCCTTTTCCTGTAGTCCACAATCAGTTCCTTTGTCTGGCTCACGTTGAGGGAGAGGTTGTTGTCCTGGCACCACACTGCCAGTTCTCTGACAGCCTATAGGCTTTCTCATTGTTGTCGGTGATCAGGCCTACCACTGTTGGGTCGTCAGCAAACTTAATGATGCTGTTGGAGTTGTGTTTGGCCACGCAGTCGTGGGTGAACAGGGAGCAAAGGAGGGGACAAAGTACACACCCCTGAGGGGCCCCAGTGTTGAGGATCAGTGTGGCAGATATGTTGTTGCCTACCCTTACCACATGAGAGCGGCCCATCAGGAAGTCCAGGATCCAGTTGCAGAGGGAGGTGTTTAGTGCCAGGGTCCTTAGCTTAGTGATGAGCTTCTTGGGCATTATGGTGTTGAACGCTGAGCTGTAGTCAATGAATAGCATTCTCACATAGGTGTTCCTTCTGTCCAGGTGGGAAAGGGCAGTGTGGAGTGCGATTGAGATTGCATGTTGCAGTGTGGAGTGCGATTGCTGAATCATGTTATTGAATGTTGACCTGTTTAAAGGTCTTGCTCACATTGGCTACCGAGCGCGTGGGGTACATAATGGGTGAGTATTGCCCAAGCCCTCTCACTTTGGGGCTAGATTCTATCAGATCCGCATAGTGGTTGTTTTGGCAGTGTCTGAGGTGGAACTGCGTTAGAGCTGTCAAATACACAAGTGGTTCCTTGCGTTACCCTATCACGGATTCTGCAACTGCATGCAACGAAACTTCACCCGACTTTTATACCAAACAATTAAACTGATAGAAATCCCCCCCTCCAAATGAACATGAAAACATGCATTAGCCCATCATTATTTCTATTATGTGTAGAAGCTACAGTTTCTATCAACATTTTGAACTTCTAATGAGGTAGTAGGGATAATAAGAAAGGGAGTGGTTGGTGGCACAAGAGCAGATGCTCACCGATTTGTCATTTCATACCGCTGTTACACCTCCAACACTGCCAACGCGGGTTAACGCTCGAGCTGATTGAATCGAGGCCTTAGCTATAGCTGGGTAGGAATTAGCTAACCTGAACCCCTAGCCAGGACACGATTAGCCCTGTCTGTGTAACCAACTGGGAATCAAACCCTAGGTTGTTAGTATAGCAGAATTTGACTTTGTTGTGGAGTTATGTCTATATAGTATCAACTTTAATAAACTGCCACTTATTTTTTCCAACTTTTCACCTTTTGACTAGTATTTAGGACAATGTTATCTGTAACTTTGCTTTTTATTTGGCTGGAAATTGCCATGCTATTGACTGTAAGTTAAAGAAAAGTGTATACTCTAGCCCGTTGCTTATGAATCCTGGAGATTGCATGTCCTAAACTGCTGAGGATATTTTGCTGTAGCATTTTCTTCTTTAAATTAATTGTTATTTCGGTCTGTTGTATTGCTACCTGGTTCTTAGGACACACGGGAGTATGAGGTGTCCATTTGAAGAAGAAAAGTCTTGAGAAGAATGAAAATGCACAGATAGATCTGGAGGAAGAGGAACCATTGTCTTCGTCTTTCAGATGACTTCTTTCACTTCCCTCATCTCCCATTCTGCTATTTCCTCTTCCTTGCCTCACTTTTGTTTGCTCTCTTTATCTTTGAGTTTGTGTCTTTACACCGCTTTTCTTTTGTTTGTGTCTCTAATTTCCTAATTTCTGTCAGTGATTGTAGGTTTGCCCTTCCTTGGGCCAGATTCAATCCGATCGTGTTTTGTCCGCTATGCAAAACAATGTTAAAGGCAATGTTCCAGCACTAGTGGAGACGACATTCACGGTAAACTCTGCATATGTCAGTTCAATTGGAAATTACCTTTAAATGTCGCACTTTAACGTGGATTTTCCACGGCCCACATTGAATCTAGGCCCTTGTCTTCATCTGTTCATTGTGTGCAGCGATGACTGTCTCCCAGTGGTGTGCTGTTTTTCACAGTCCAACTTTTTGTCTAAAATTAGGATTGGTGCCTTACAGAGGTTAAGCGATGGATAATATGGAAGGAGAGACAGAACGGGGGAGCTGAGATATATTTGAGGTAAAATCACAGAGAGAAACAAAAAAGTAAAGGGAGAGACAAGAAAGCAGACACTCATGCTCAGTTGCACACAGTATACACACAGACACAGAAAGAGCGAGAAAGATGCATACACACATTGAATGTAAATATTTGGTGGAATATTGAGGCTCATATATACAGAAAATTCAGTGCCAAAATATAACATTGCATAATGTAACTTCATGTTTCAACTCTCGTTGCCATAGTAAAATGTAAAATTACTAAGCCAGCATTTCATATTGTTCTTTGCCATTTCTGAAGTGTATTTCCACTTGACTGAGAAAAAGGTGAAGACCTGAATGTCGTCACGCTTATAGCACGCAACGATTGTATACTTTACCGCTTCTGCTGAATCATGTTATGATTATCATTGTTATCAGTGCAAATTTGAAGATGTTGTATATGCACTGTTGAAGAAAATAAGCTAACTTGGCTGCTTGCTGTGATGCAGTATTTAACTGACATGCTTTTTGAATTTCTTACCAGTTTGTCTGAACAGTAAATCTAATTCACTGTGCCAATATAGGGGTCCAGGAGACTCTTTTGCATTGTAAAGGTATTATTTGCATCATAATTTGTCATAAAGGCATTATTTATTTGCTGAAATGTAATATTAAATAAGTCTCTGAATGGTGAAAGGTCTTGTGTGGCTCAGTTGGTAGAGCATGGTCTTTGCAACACCAATGTTGTGGGTTTGATTCCCACGGGGGACCAGTATGAAAAGTAATGCACTTTAATGTCATGTAAATCCCTCTGGATAAAAGCATCTCTTATATTTTTTAAACATTTGTAGTAGTAAATCACCAAATAACAGTAAATGAGCAATGCTAGCATGTGATATCTGTGCATATTGGTATCACTTTCATTGTGTTGACCTATTTCCAGATAGTCAAAAGGATGTGGAATCAGAATCATGTCGAGTTCAAGTACAGTCATTGCAAAATGGATTTAGTCTTAAAGGGGACTGTGACACATTTATACATTCTATTGCTAGTGACAAGATGACATTTAAAAAAAAATAAAAATAAAAAAATAAAAAATAAATAGTACAAACAGAAAATATGAGGCTCATGTTCAAGCTGTCATCAGGGAAAATGGTGGCTACTTTGAAGAATCTCAAATATCTTATTTGTTTAACACTTTTTTGGTTACTACGTGATTCCATAGTTTTGATGTCTTTACTATTCTACAATGTAGAAAATAGTAAACAAAGAAAAACCCTTGAATGAGTAGGTGAGTCCAAACTTTTGACTGGTACTGTTACGCACTTCTAGGAGTATTGGGTGCGGAGTCAGGCGCAGAGAGCAGCGAGCAGAGGGTAAAGGACAATCGTGTTTATTCCGGCAGAGAAAACGGTCACGTCAAAACACCAGGCGCAACACCGGCCAAAAATCAGGACCCAAACAGTCCAGAGAAAACAAGAAAATAGCACAACCACAAAAATGAACAGAGGAACAAGCCTGCTTTATAACAGGCTTAAATAGCCCTAACCAAAACAAGAAACAGGTGTAACCAATGAGACAAAACTAACAGAAAATGAGATCGGTGGCAGCTAGTAGACCGGTGACGACCGCCGAGCGCCGCCCGAACAGGAAGAGGAGCCACCTTCGGTGGGAGTCGTGACAGGTACTGTACATCACAGAAGACCGAAATATAACAAAACCGTTTGACATAGAAACAACGGATTTTTTAATAGCATTCCACCCATTAGGCAAAAGAGGGTGCTTTTGGGCATTTGGTGCAGGAAAGGGCTAACCAGCCTATTTCCCTTCATCTACACTGACATCAATAGCTAGGGATCATAGGTTACACCTGGATTCACGTGGTCAGTCTATGTCATGGAAAGAGCAGGTGTAAGGTTATGTACACTCATTGTATGCATCCTATGACACAGTGCTAGATTTGAACCGTATAGTGTCTAGGAACCCCATTTTAAGTTGTTTGACCACAGTAAGTCCAGCAACACTTATGACTTTTTTTTTGTTCAAAGTTGCCCCACGGACTCCCTTCCACCCCACTTTAGCTGAGACGGGTAGTAGACAGTCCAATACAGTGTATTGCATTGGGGGCTATGGAAGGGGTAGAGTAAAAAGCCAGCAACTGTCCGTATGACACAGTCTCCCCCCACAACTAAACATATTTGGTTAGTAGATACCTTTTCCAACTCACTTTAGCTGAGACAGGTAATAAACGTTTTCCTCTACAGTCCAATATGTATTCCATATACAGAGAATTGCATTGGCGGCTGTGTTCTGTTGCATGGGTAAATAGTCAAACTCAATTCCCCAATAGATAGTGTGACAACTGCTAGGCACAGCACATAGCATTATGGTTTCACAGAACTAGAATAAGACACTTGAGGCTTTCAGCTACTAGAGGGTGCAACTAGTATAATACACATGAGGCTGTAAGCCGCTAGGCCATACAGTATAATCACAGATAGAACAGTGTTAGTTATAGAAAAATATTTTGTATAATCATCTAGCTATACAGCAAACTGAAAATAAATTAAAACTCTGATAGGATCTGTAAGGACCAAGAAACACTTATAAGCATAGCACCAGTCACATACATAACATTACTAATACTGACTATTAACTACTACGACATGAGGTGAAGTACATTGAGAAATTGTAATGCTTTTAATGTCATTGTATAATTTTGGAACATATTTGTAAGATTATGCACTATGACTATGCAAAGCTGCCAGAAAAGAATGATTTAGTATACACATAGCATTTTAGCGCAGACCTTTATTTGAGACAAAATCGTAAAACCGGAAGTCTTATTGTTGCTGTCTGAAGCTAATCTTGTCGGGATGGTGGCTGCAAGAGTGCGCTTGTTTGAAATGTAAAAGCATTGTGGTAGCTTTTGATAAAGAAGAACATCAAGACGAAGCAGCTGCTTTATAAGTGGGATGCACTTTTGAGGCAAGAACAAGATCTATGTCATTAAAGATCCCATGGCCCTTATCATAAGAGTAGGGCTGTTAACCCCTGTGTCCTGGCTAATTTCCCAATCTGGCCCTCAAACCATCACGGTCACCGAATAATCCCCAGTTTACAATTGGCTCATTCATCCCCTCTCCCCTGTAACTATTCCCCAGGTCGTTGCTGCAAATGAGAACGTGTGCTCAGTCAACTTACCTGGTAAAATAACAGATAAATAAATAAAAATGTACATATTCTTCATCCCTTTACACTTGTGTGTGTATAAGGTAGTTGTTGTGAATTGTTAGGTTAGATTACTTGGTTATTACTGCATTGTCGGAACTAGAAGCACAAGCATTTCGCTACACTCGCATAAACATCTGCTAACCATGTGTATGTTACAAATACAATTTGATTGTCTACAGTACCCTCAACAGTAGCTTGTGTAGCTGGAGGACAGCTAGCTTCCATCCTCCTTTGGGTACATTGACTTCAATACAAAACCTAGGAGGTTCTTGGTTCTCACCCCCTTCCATAGACTTACACAGTAATTATGACAACTTCCAGAGGACGTCCTCCAACCTATCAGAGCTCTTGGAGCATGAACTGACAAGTTGTCCACCCAATCAAAGGATCAGAGAATGAATCTACTACTGAAAGCAAAAGCTACAGCTAGCTAGCGCTGCAGTGCATAAAATGTGGTGAGTAAGTGATTCAGAGACAGAAAGACAATAGTTGAACAGTTAACAAATTCATTTATTCAAAAATGGAGGAGCAAGAGAGAGAGACTTCATTTTTTTTCCACTTTCAGTTTCACTTACTTAGCTAGTAAATGCTGCTGGCTAGTTTACCCTACTCAGATACGCTGCTCAAACAGAGGGGCTATGACTATCCAACAGTTGAAAAAAATCTGCCACGTTTCGGCTGCATGGCCTTCTCCCTGACGAAGGCCAGTGTCAGATTTTTAAAACTTTGTTTCTATTGAACATGCTATACAAATAAAGACATTTTAATTAATTATGTGAAGAGTGCCTTGGTCCTCCTTTCTTTTTGATGACCGATTCACCTCTTTTACCAAAGAGCACATTCTGTCTACCAAAATGTACTATTGTGTACCTTATTAGCGCTTCCCTTTCTTTCTACAACACTGGAACTCTTCCATGTCAAGGTAAGCGTTTGGTTTTATTAATTTATTGCCACTGGGGCCCACCAGTGTAACTGCTTACTGACTTAACACTTACTTTACTGCATGATTGTAGCATGTTTACTAACGCATTAGTTATGTTAGCTATGTTGACTAGGATGTTACTTTAGCTAATATGGGGACAACGATGTAGGCTGTGTGTTGCAGTTATGACATGGTTTGGCTTGGAAAGTTTTTTTTCCGCCTGGTCACGTACAGCTGATGTGTTGTGCATTCAAGTCCACAAAGGAATGGAAAAGGTGAGAGGAGGAGTGTATAGAGGCGAGAAGGAACCAAGGTAACGATAGTTTCAGGTTGGATAGTCGCCAGATATTTGCGCTTTCAAACCTCAATAGCTTTCAAACCACTTAAGCCACAAACTCCAAATACGTGTCAGGATGTTGTAAAAATTGCACATCTTATTTTCATGTTTTGGACATTAATTCGCTTCCCAAAGTTAATAAACATGTGGAAATGTGAGCAGCATTCCATATTCCTAGTTGAATTAGTTAGGGGGAATAAACAAAGTACAAACTTTTTTTTACATTTGAATTTCAATAGCTCCTTAGTCATGTGACCCACTGACCTCAACCAGGGTTCAGAATGTCCACTGACTACCCTTCTATATTGCACACCCTTTTGTTTGTCCCTTTTCATCTCAGGTGATTTTGCATTAATTTTTCAAAATGTTACATTTCAATAGCTCCTTGATCATGTGACCTACTGACCTCAAAACATGGTTCAGAATGTACATTCGGGGGGCATACACATTGCAAAAGGTGCCACTAAGTGTACATTCTAAACCTTGTTTGAGATCAGTAGGTCACATGACCAAGGAGCTATTGAAATTCAAAAGTTTACAAAATTCATGTAAAATCATTTGAGATGAAAATGGACAAACTAATGGGTGTGCAATATAGAAGGGTATTCAGTGGATATTCTGGAAGTAGTTTGAGGGTTGTAGGTCACATGACCAAGGAGTTATGGAAATTAAAAAGTTTGAAAAATGTAAAATCATGTGAGATGAAAATATACAAACACAAGGGTGTGTGCTACATATACGGTTACTCAGTGGATATTCTGAAAGTAGCTTGAGGGTTGTAAGTGATATGACTAAGGAGCTATTGAAATTTGAAACTTTCATTGTAAAATCTCATGAGACGCAAATGGACAAACAAAAGGGTGTGCAATGTGTAGGCCCACTGAGTGTACATTATGAACTTTGTTTGAGGTGTGTGGGTCACATGACCAAGGCGCAATTGAATAATAAAAAAATAATTTAAAATAGTGCGAGATGTAAATCAACAAAAAAAAGCGTGTGCAAATGTGTCTCTGCCATCAGGGTGGTTTTGAAAGTTTTAGGAGTAATGGTTAAAGAGTTTGTGGCAAACCTCTTCAAGGTTAGGAGCGTTTGTCACAAATTACGTGATAAACTGTCACCAAATCACCCAAGAATGAGAGTTCTTTCGAACAGGACAGTACCTGTTTGTTTGTTTCTCCGTCCTGGTCCACCCAGGCCGTAGGTGAGGTCAAGAATAGCAGGGTTCGGTACACGAATCTGGTTCTCGGTAGGTCCCGGTCCAAACGCCAACAGGTAAGTCCAAAACAATCCAGCTCATACACAGTAAATCCAGCCAATCTCTATTGTCTCTCTCTCTATTGTTCATAAATCTTTCCAACACTCTCTCTCCCTCTTCCTGGTTTTTCTTGACCCTTTATCTGTGGGTCGACTCCACCTTCTGAGGGGTCCCCTTGCTTCTGGGGCGTGTAGTTTTGGCGGTCGGCCATTTTGTAGTTCTGACAGGGGTGGCCATTTTAGTGATCGGGCAGAGCCTGTTTATTAGTTCTGCTCTCACATATCTGCCATTTATCACTCGACCCCCTTCTTTGCCACAAGATATTGAAATTAGAAAAATATGATTGGTCACTATGTTGACGGTCCCTAACTGCTGTTGTTGGACGTAAGGAAAACTACAGGCGAATGTCCAACCTGAATCTGTTTTTACCTCGGTCGAGAACCGATACAATGTGGTGTTTACCCGTGATCAGGTGTGTATTCATTCCGCCGATTTTGTTGAAAAACTTTTCTTAAACGGAAGCAAACGAAACGGGGATATAAATGCCAGAATTTGTCCTATAGTAACTCTTGTTTGCAACTGTTGGACTAATGATTACGAGGCGGTATTGAATGTGTCACTCTCTGTCACCTTAAAAATGTATCTCGACCTTTATGCACCTACATTGTAAACATTCATTCACAGGTAAGGTTGTAGCAACCTCATGATGGGTATAGGGAACATTTGAGTATTATATAGTAGCCTAAACCTATCGATGTTACATTGAATGGAATATGAATGACAGTAATCCAATATGCTGTAATAGAAATAAGACCATGCTGTCCTGTCTCAGCCTCCAGTATTTATGCTGCAGTAGTTTGTGTCGGGGGACTAGGGTCAGTTTGTTATATCTGGAGTACTTCTCCTGTCCTATCCGGCATCCTGTGTGAATTTAAGTATGCTCTCTCTAATTCTCTCTTTCTCTCTTTCTTTCTCTCTCTCGGAGGACCATGCCTCAGGACTACCTGGCATGATGACTCCTTGCTGACCCCAGTCCACCTGGCCGTGCTGCTGCTCCAGTTTCAACTGTTCTGCCTGTGATTATTATTATTTGACCATGCTGGTCATTTATGAACATTTGAACATCTTGGCCATGTTCTGTTATAATCTCCACCCGGCCACCCCACATAGCCTGGTTCCTCTCTAGGTTTCTTCCTAGGTTTTGGCCTTTCTAGGGAGTTTTTCCTAGCCACCGTGCTTCTACACCTGCATTGCTTGCTGTTTGGGGTTTTAGGTTGGGTTTCTGTACAGCACTTTGAGATATCAGCTGATGTACGAAGGGCTATATAAATACATTTGATTTGATGCTCATGAAAAAAAAGCGTCATCCCATAAACAGCACTGACAGCCACTTATAAGGAGACATATACTTGGAATACGTAGGAGGAATGGAGGGGGGAAAAGAGAGGCAGAGGAGGTCTGAGAAAGAGATGGAGGAAGAGGGTGAGTTTGAGTCAGTTAAAAATTGCAGGAAAGGGGGAGATGGTTTGTTTTAGAAGAATGGTAGAAAGTGTAAGCAGTGTGAGCTGAAAACAGGAGGTATCAGAGGTAATGGGTGTGGTGAAGTTCTCTGAGCCGAGGCTTGCACCGAGGGTCAGGATAAAGATGAGTCTGTGACAGTTGGAGGGACCCTTGCCTTTTGGCTGATCCATTTGTCATTTCAGGGTGGGTGAAAACAGAGTTGGGTGCTGTGGATTCGGAAACCAAAAGTGGTCTTGTGATAATTGTTTGTGTTTCTGCTGGTCAGAGGGAGAACGCACTCCACGTTAAATTAATGGGGGCAAGAAATGTGAATTGTTTTGCTTTCAAGAAAAGGGTGCCATTGAAAGGAGTGATTGCTGGGGTAGCAGTGAATGTAAAAGTTGACCAACTGAAGGGAAAGATTCCCGGTGTTTGTGATGCTCGTCGTTTGGTGCGAAGCAGACAGGGTGGCATGAGTGGTGGAACAGGAGTCATTGTCTGTTCTTTTGACTTTTGATGTTGAGTCTTTGCCCAACAAAGTGATGTTAGGATATATAAGTTATCCTGTATGAGCTTTTCGGTGAATACATTACGTTGTTACAGGTGTCAAGCTTATGGGCATGTAGCAGCAGTGTGTAGGTGTGAGAAGTGTGCAGAAGGGCATGAGACAAAATAATGTGTAGCATTGGGAAAAGTAGTGGTATGTGTTAATTGTAGGGGTGCCTATGGGGCTGGGGATCAGAAATGTCCCAGGCAGGTTGAGGTTTCCGGGTTAGAGTAGTGCAGAAGTTGTCATATGCTGAGAAAGTAGAGGAAGATAGGCCAAGGGGGAAGGATCCTGAGAGGAGTGGTGTGAGTAGTAGATCTGTACCAGTACAGAGGGATAGGTCAACAAGTGATATGTTTCAGTATGATTAGATTTTTAGCATTTATAGCAATGGTTATCAACTGTTCTCCAGGGATGAAACATAGGTCGCAGAAAATTGAGGTTGTGGTGGCAGTTCCAGAGAGGTATTTGGGTGTGCGAGAAAGAAGAGTAACAGGGTGTATTAAGTGGTGGTGTCCCATCCTTTCAGATTGTTGGCCTGAGGTAGGACTAAATATATTTAAATAGTGGAGTATTGTGGTGTTATTCTTTTAAATATTTTTTTTTTTGTGATGTTAGGGTATTTGTTTACTTATGCATATTTTCTTTTCAAGCAAAAGTATACGGGAGTTGTACTCCAGTCTACTAGGTGGCGGTAATGCAACATTTATTGGAAGCCAAACGCCGTTAAACCTCAACGAAGAATAAACTAATCTTGTCGATGACGTTAGCTAGTCAAGCAAGCTAAATATGTCAAAATGACCTCGTCCTAATTAACCACAGTATTTCCCTAATTCGTGCAACCTTGTTAAGTGGTTTCTTTTTCCGTTGTTTTAAATTCTAATTGTAATAGCATTGGAGATTTGGAGCCACCACAAAAGTTAACCTCTAATGTTAGCTAGCAAGTCGGCTAGCCTGGTGAGTACGTTAGCTAGCTAACGGCTTGCCTTTAGCATCCAACCAGAGACGTTACGGTAACTTGAAACTAACGTTAGTAAATGTAGCTGCCTAGGTAACAAGCCAAATACTAACTAGCAAGTTAACTAGTGTGATTGTAGCGAGCCACTTTGTTGTCTTCCATGTGTCTAAGCAAGATGTCTTGCAGTGTCTGGAAAGCTAGCTAGCTAACAGTTAACGTTACCCATTCACATTTCACCTGGACATGATGATAACTGGCCTAGAAGTAGGCAGGGCAAATACCCGAAATCGTCCAAATAAATTAAATCATAGCACGTTTTTGGACTCTTCCAGTAGTTTTACCGGATTAAGTAGCTACACTACCGCTGGAAACTACTGTAGATTATAATTTAACATGAAGAAAAAATTACTTGCTTGAGCTTTTTGAAGTAATGTGTGGCCACTCCTCAATTGTCCAGTTTTTGATCGGTGCCAGGGAGTAATTATGTTCTGATTTCAGATTTAAATAGCAGAGAAAGATTTCATATGCTCTCAATTTGTGTAATTTGTTGGGTAAGTGGTCAAAGTAAATGATTTGTGTTAAAAGTAACATTTGTTTATAGTGAATGGAATGTTTGGAGTGATGTCACAATGGGAACTTTTAGAGGTATAAAAGCTATCAAAAAGTTGTATGTGAGCACACTATTCCAGACCAGTCGACACGTTTTAAAGTTAGAAAGACATTTCTAGCTTAAACAGTAGGGTGTAAGAGGAGTAGCCTTGACAATAATGATATCTATAAATCAGAATTATTGCAGTATTAAAAGTTTAATGTTAATTACTTAATGAGGTTGTAATTTTTATTTATTTGTTTCTCCCCAATTTTGTTATAGCCAATTGGTAGTTAGTCTTGATTGTGTATGTGTGCCATTCGGAGGGTGAATTAACAAGACAACATATTTAAGTGCCCTTGAACGGGGTGTGGTAGGTGTCAGGTGCACAGGTTTGAGTGTGTAAAGAACTGCAATGCTGCTGGGTTTTTCACGCTCAACAGTTTCTTGTGTGTATTAAGAATGGTCCACCACCACCCAAAGGACATCCAGCCAACTTGACACCACTCTGTGAAGCATTGAGAGTCAAATCCAATTGTATTTGTCATATGCCATGAAATGCTTACTTTACAGGCCCTTAACCATCAAAACAGTTTTAAGAATATAGTTACGAAATAAACAAAAGTAATAAAAATGAGGCTGTATACAGAGGGCACTGGTACCAAGTCGATGTGTGGGGATAGAGGTTAGTCGGGGTAATTTGAACATGTTGGTATTGGTAAAGTGACTATTCTTAGATATTTTTATTTTTTTATTTCACATTTATTTAACCAGGTAGGCAAGTTGAGAACAAGTTCTCATTTACAATTGCGACCTGTCCAGGATAAAGTAAAGCAGTTTGACACATACAACGACACAGAGTTACACATGGAGTAAAACAAACATACAGTCAATAATACAGTATAAACAAGTCTATATACGATGTGAGCAAATGAGGTGAGATAAGGGAGGTAAAGGCAAAAAAAGGCCATGGTGGGAAAGTAAATACAATATAGCAAGTAAAACACTGGAATGATAGATTTGCAATGGAAGAATGTGCAAAGTAGAAATAAAAATAATGGGGTGCAAAGGGGCAAAATAAATAAATTAAATACAGTAGGGAAAGAGGTAGTTGTTTGGGCTAAATTATAGGTGGGCTATGTACAGGTGCATTAATCTGTGAGCTGCTCTGACAGTTGGTGCTTAAAGCTAGTGAGGGAGATAAGTGTTTCCAGTTTCAGAGATTTTTGTAGTTCGTTCCAGTCATTGGCAGCAGAGAACTGGAAGGAGAGGCGGCCAAAGAAAGAATTGGTTTTGGGGGTGACTAGAGAGATATACCTGCTGGAGCGTGTGCTACAGGTGGGAGATGCTATGGTGACCAGCGAGCTGAGATAAGGGGGGACTTTACCTAGCAGGGTCTTGTAGATGACATGGAGCCAGTGGGTTTGGCGACGAGTATGAAGCGAGGGCCAGCCAACGAGAGCGTACAGGTCGCAATGGTGGGTAGTATATGGGGTTTTGGTGACAAAACGGATTGCACTGTGATAGACTGCATCCAATTTGTTGAGTAGGGTATTGGAGGCTATTTTGTAAATGACATCGCCAAAGTCGAGGATTGGTAGGATGGTCAGATTTACAAGGGTATGTTTGGCAGCATGAGTGAAGGATGCTTTGTTGCAAAATAGGAAGCCAATTCTAGATTTATCTTTGGATTGGAGATGTTTGATATGGGTCTGGAAGGAGAGTTTACAGTCTAACCAGACACCTAAGTATTTGTAGTTGTCCACGTATTCTAAGTCAGAGCCGTCCAGAGTAGTGATGTTGGACAGGCGGGTAGGTGCGGGTAGCGATCGGTTGAAGAGCGTGCATTTAGTTTTACTTGTATTTAAGAGCAATTGGAGGCCACGGAAGGAGAGTTGTATGGCATTGAAGCTTGCCTGGAGGTTTGTTAACAGTGTCCAAAGAAGGGCCAGAAGTATACAGAATGGTGTCGTCTGCGTAGAGGTGGATCAGAGACTCACCAGCAGCAAGAGCGACCTCATTGATGTATACAGAGAAGAGAGTCGGTCCAAGAATTGAACCCTGTGGCACCCCCATAGAGACTGCCAGAGGTCCGGACAGCAGACCCTCCGATTTGACACACTGAACTCTATCAGAGAAGTAGTTGGTGAACCAGGCGAGGCAATCATTTGAGAAACCAAGGCTGTCGAGTCTGCCGATGAGGATGTGGTGATTGACAGTCGAAAGCCTTGGCCAGATCAATGAATACGGCTGCACAGTAATGTTTCTTATCGATGGCGGTTAAGATATCGTTTAGGACCTTGAGCGTGGCTGAGATGCACCCATGACCAGCTCTGAAACTAGATTGCATAGCAGAGAAGGTATGGTGAGATTCAAAATGGTCGGTAATCTGTTTGTTGACTTGGCTTTCGAAGACCTTAGAAAGCCATGGTAGGATAGATATATAGATAATAAACAGCGAGTAGCAGTACTGTAAAAACAAAGGGAGGGTGGCCATTTGGTTAATTGTTAAGCAGACTTATGGCTTGGAGATAGAAACTTAAGGTGCCTTTTTGACCTAGACTTTGCGCTCTGGTATCGCTTGCTGTGCTGTAGCAGAGAAAAGTATGATTGGGTGACTGAAGTCTGACCATTTTTTTGGGCCTTCCTCTGACACCGCCTAGTATATAGGTCCTGGATTGCAGGAAGCCTGGCCCCGGTGATGTACTGGGCCATACGCACTAACCCTCTGTAGCGCCTTACGGTCGGATGCCGAGCAGTTGCCATACCAGTTGGTGATGCAACCGATCAGGATGCTCTCAATCGTGCAGCTGTATAACTTTTTGAAGATCTGGGGACCCATGGCAAATCTCTTCAGTGTCCTGGGGGGGGGGGGGCATTGTAGTGCCCACTTCACAACTTTTTTGGTGTGTTTGAACCATGATAGTTTGTTGGTGTTGTGGACACCAAGGTACTTTAGTCTCAACCTGCTCCACTACAGCCCCATCGATGTGAATGTGGGCGTGTTCAGCCCTCCTTTTGTTGTAGTCCATGATCGTCTCCTTTGTCTTGCTCATGTTGATGGAGAGGTTGTTGTCCTGGCACCACACTATCAGGTCTCTGACCTCCCTATAGGCCGTCTCATCGTTGTCAGTGATCAGGCCGTTGTGTCGTCAGGAAACTTAATGATGGTGTTGGAGTCGTGCTTGGTCACATAGTTGTGGGTGAACATGGAGTACAGGAGGGGACTAAGCACCCCTTAGGGGCCCCCGTGTTGATTATCAACGTGGCAGATAGTTGCCTTTTCTTACCACCTAGGGGGCCGCCGGTCAGGAAGTGCAGAGAAAGGTGTTTAGTCCCAGGGTCCTTAGCTAGGTGATGAGCTTGGTTGACACTATGGTGTTGAACGCTGAGCTGCAGTCAATGAACAGCATTCTCACATGGGTGTTCCTTTTGTCCAGGTGTGAAAGGGCAGTATGGATTGAGATTGCATCATCTGTGGATCTCTCGGGGCGGTATGCGAATTGGAGTGGGTCTAGGGTTTCTGGGTTGATGGTGTTGATGTGAGCCATGACCAGCCTTTCAATACACTTCATGGCTACTGAAGTGACTGCTATGGGGCAGTAGCCATTTAGGCAGGTTACCTTTCGCTTTCTGGGCACAGGGACTATGGTGGTCTGCTTGAAACATGTAGCTATTTCAAACTCCAGGTACAGGTTGCAAATGTTAGTGAAGAAACTTTCCAGTTGGTCTGTGCATGCTCTGTGTGTACGTCCTGGTAATCTGTCTGGCCCTGCTTCCTTGTGAATGTTTACCTGTTTAAATGTCTTGCTCATATTGGCTACGGAGAGCATGATCACAACATGGGTCAGCATCCCTGGGATTGCTTTCGACACCTTGTAGAGTCCATGCCTGATGGATTGAGGCTGTTCTGGAGTGCAACACAATATTACGAAGGTGTTCCAAATGTTTTGTATACACTTTTGTATTTTGAATTATTTTTCCATATATAATTCATCACATATACTTCTCACTAGTTTAACCATTTTGAGATGATAAAAGACTCCTAAGCACAATTTAAGATTAGTGTCCATTGGGATCTAGATTAGTGTCCATTGGGTCTGTGCAGCAGGCTGAACATTTTACATCCCTACTAAAAGGCAGGTTTCTGACGAAGGTAGAGGGATCACTAGCTAGCTAACGTTACCTACTCGGCGCGAGTGCAGTATCTCTAACTTAAAGTATCTAAAGCCAGGATGGCTAACTACTTGTCTGAACTGTTTATATAATGCAAGTGCTTTCTATATACACTACATGACCAAAAGTATGTGGACACCTGCTCGTCGAACATCTCATTCCAAAATCATGGGCCCCCCCACTTTGCTTCTATGACATCCTCCACTCTTCTGGGAAGGATTTCCACTAGATGTTGGAACATTGCTGCGGGGACTTGCTTCCACTCATCCACAAGCATTACTGAGGTCTGGCACTGATGTTGGGCGATTAGGCCTGGCTCGCAGTCGGCGTTCCAGTTCATCCCAAAGTTTTTAATGGGGTTGAGGTCAGGGCTCTGTGCAGGTCAGTCAAGTTCTTCCACATCTTGTCAACCCGTTTCTGTATGGAGCTGGCTTTGTGCACGGGGGCAATATGATGCTTAAACAGGAAAGGGTCTTCACATAACTGTTGCCACAATGTTGGAAGCACAGAGTCCCCACTCCAGCCGACACTTGGCATTGCGCATGGTGGTCTTAGGCTTGTGTGCGGCTGCTCGGCCAATGGAGCCCCATTTCATGAAGCTCCAGACAAACAGTTCTTGTGCTGACGTTGCTTCCAGTGGAAGTTTGTAACTCTGTAGTGAGTGTTGCAACCGAGGACAAGGGCTGTCTCCAACTAAAAACAAAAGTTGTGGTCGACTGAATTTCAATTTGTCCATTTTTAAACTGATATTTTTCCATATGTAGACACACCCTATGTGTTTTAATAAAATCAACTGTGCATTGAGCTTGTTTGATGCTTTACGCTTAGTTTGATTCCTCAAGGGCCCTAGAGATCTAGGTAACCAGAAGGATAACAAATGTAACCTGACCCAACTATTCTCCTGCTACTACTGGCTTTCACAGATTCTGCCATTATTCTCCAGAAGTTTCCAATAATAAGGCTACACGAGGAGTCTGCAACCTTTCTCATGTGGAATTCAATTTTTTTCCTACCGATCCAGTTATGGTTTTCATATGTACATTTTCATGAAACAGTTTAATTTATAATAACGTTTTCATATCTAAAAATCATTGTCGTGGTTAATCAATTCTATCCAAATTAAATGAAAATGATACTTTTAGGTTGAACTTCTATTGCTATCTATGTAAAAATTGCCTACATAAAGCCCCAGTTGGTCCCCCCCTCCAGCCTGCAGGTGAACTTGAAACATTGTATTGACTATTAACTTGGGTCTTGCCAAAAGCTTGTGCTAGCTAACTTACAAAATTGTATAAAATATTCACATTTTGTACTGCTTGAGCTATTAGCTCAAAAGTATTGTGGCGCTCCTGCACCTAAATTACACTGCTCAAAAAAATAAAGGAACACTAAAATAACACATCCTAGATCTGAATTAATGAAATATTCTTATTAAATACTTATTTTTCTTTACATAATTTGTGTGATTGTTGTCAGCACATTCAACTATCAATGGAAATCAAATTTATCAACCCGTGGAGGTCTGGATTTGGAGTCACACTCAAAATTAAAGTGGAAAACCACACTACAGGCTGATCTAACTTTGATGTAATGTCCTTAAAACAAGTCAAAATGAGGCTCAGTAGTGTGTGTGGCCTCCATGTGCCTGTATGACCTCCCTACAATGCCTGGGCATGCTCCTGATGAGGTGGCGGCTGGTCTCCTGAGGGATCTCCTCCCAGACCTGGACTAAAGCATCCGCCAACTCCTGGACAGTCTGTGGTGCAACGTGGCGTTGGTGGATGGAGCGAGACATGATGTCCCAGAGATGTGCTCAATTGGATTCAGGTCTAGAGACTGTTCCTGTGCGGGCCAGTCCATAGCATCAATGCCTTCCTCTTGCAGGAACTGCTGACACACTCCAGCCACATGAGGTCTTGCATTAGGAGGAACCCAGGGCCAACCGCACCAGCATATGGGCTCACAAGGGGTCTGAGGACCTCATCTCGGTACCTAATGGCAGTCAGGCTACCTCTGGCGAGCACATGGAGGGCTGTGCGGCCCCCCCCAAAGAAATGCCACCCCACACCATGACTGACCCACCGCCAAACCGGTCATGCTGGAGGATGTTGCAGGCAGCAGAACGTTTTCCAGGGCGTCTCCAGACTCTGTCACGTGCTCAGTGTGAACCTGCTTTCATCTGTGAAGAGCACAGAGCGCCAGTGGCGAATTTGCCAATCTTGGTGTTCTCTGGCAAATGCCAAACGTCCTGCACGGTGTTGGGCTGTAAGCACAACCCCCACCTGTGGACGTCAGGCCCTCATACCACCCTCATGGAGTCTGTTTCTGACCGTTTGAGCAGACACATGCACATTTGTGGCCTGCTGGAGGTCATTTTGCAGGGTTCTGGCAGTGGTCCTCCTTGCACAAAGGCGAAGGTAGCGGTCCTGCTGCTGGGTTGTTGCCCAACTACTGCCTCCTCCACGTCTCCTGATGTACTGGCCTGTCTCCTGGTAGCGCCTCCATGCTCTGGACACACGCTGACGGACACAGCAAACCTTCCTGCCACATCTCACATTGATGTGCCATCCTGGATGAGCTGCACTACCTGAGCCACTTGTGTGGGTTGTAGACTCCGTCTCATGCTACCACGAGAGTGAAAACACCGCCAGCATTCAAGTGACCAAAACATCAGCCAGGAAGCATAGGAACTGAGAAGTGGTCTGTGGTCTCCACCTGCAGAACCACTCCTTTATTGGGGGTGTCTTGCTAATTGCCTATAATTTCCACCTGTTGTCTATTCCATTTGCACAACAGCATGTGAAATTTTTTGTCAATCAGTGTTGCTTCCAAAGTGGACAGTTTGATTTCACAGAAGTGTGATTGACTTGGAGTTACATTGTGTTGTTTAAGTGTTCTCTTCGTTTTTTTGAGCAGTGTATAAACAGTAACAGCACCCAATATGAGTTCCGGAACCATTTTCAGTCCAAGTCGAGCACTGATAAGAAGCCTAATTCATGACTTTTCCACTGGATCAGAGCATGACATTTTTTTCCTTTCACGCCGAGTGGTTATCAGAAGGGAGAGAGCTGGAAAGATTTTTCAAATACATTGAGGAACTATTGTAATTCTCAATGGATGTAAAAACATACTGTTTGCTTGCTGTTTGAGGTGAATAAAACATTACTAGTGGTGGTGTGTTAAGCCAATCAGAAATGCTATCAGCTCTCCAAATGAGCACATTTATATTAGAGGTCGACCGATTGATATAAACTCAGCAACAACAAAAAAATGTCCCTTTTTCAGGACCCTGTTTTTAAAAGATGTAAAAATCCAAATAACGTTCCAGATCTTAATTCTAAAAGGGTTGAAACACTGTTTCCCATGCTTGTTCAATGAAGCATAAATAGTTAATGAACATGCACCTTTGGAACGGTTCGCTAAGAAACCAACAGTTTACAGACGGTACCCAATTAAGGTCACAGTTATGAAAACTTAGGACACTAAAAGTGTCCTTTTTACTGACTGGAATAAAAACAGAAAAAAAGATGCCCAGGGTCCCTGGTCATCTGCGTGAACATGCCTTAGGCATGCTGCAAGGAAGCATGAGGACTGCAGATGTGGCCAGAGCAATCAATTGCAATGTCCTTACTGTGAGATGCCAAAGACAGCGCTGCAGGGAGACAGGATGGACAGCTGATCGTCCTCACAGTGGCAGACAACGTGTAACAACACTTGCACAGGATCGGTACATCCGAACATCACACCTGTGGGACAGGTACAGGATGGCAACAACAACTGCCCGAGTTAGACCAGGAATGCACAATTCCACCATCAGTGCTCAGACTGTCCGCAGTAGGCTGAGAGAGGCTGGAATGAGGGCTTGTAGGCCTGTTTTAAGGCAGGTCCTCACCAGACATTACCGGCAACAACGTCACCTATGGGCACAAAGCCATCGTCGCTGGACCAGACAGGACTTTCAAGAAGTGCTCTTCACTGACGAGTCACGGTTTTGTCTCACCGAGGGTGATGGTCGAATTCGCGTTTATCGTAAAATGAGCATTACACCGAGGCCTGTACTCTGGAGCGGGATCGAGTTGGAGGGTCCGTCATGGTCTGGGGCGGTGTGTCACAGCATCATTGGACTGAGGTTATCATTGCAGGCAATCTCAACGCTGTGCGTTGTGGTACCCTTCCTGCAGGCTCATCCTGACATGACCCTCCAGCATGACAATGCCACCAGCCATACTGCTCGTTCTGTGCGTGATTTCCTGCAGGACAGAAATTTCAGTGTTCAGCCATGGCCAGCGACGAGCCCGGATCTCAATCCCATTGTTAGCCTTTTTAAAATGATAAACTTTGATTAGCTAATTGATCATTTTGTTAGCTCAGCTGAAAACTATTCTGATTTAAAGAAGCAATAAAATTGTCCTCCTTTAGACTAGTTGAGTATCTGGAGCATTTTTGGTTTCGATTACAGGCTCAAAATGGCCTGTAATGGTCTATTCTTGTAATGAGAAATGAAGGCTACTCCATGCGAGAAATTGCCAAGAAACTGAAGATCTCGTACAACGCTGTGTACTACTCCCTTCACAGACAGCGCAAACTGGCTCTAACCAGAATAGAAAGGAGTGGGAGGCCCCGGTGCACAACTGAGCAAGAGGACAAGTACATTAGTGTCTGGTTTTGAGAAACAGACGTCTCACAAGTTCTCAACTAGCAGCTTCATTAAATAGTACCCGCAAAACATCAGTCTCAACATCAACAGTGAAGAGGCGACTCTGGGATGCTGGCCTTCTAGGCAGAGTTGCAAAGAAAAGCCATATCTGACTGGCCAATAAAAATAAGATTTAATATCGGCAAAAGAATACACACTTGACAGATATGGCGTTTTCATTGCAACTCTGCCTAGAAGGCCAGCATCCCGCAGTACGTGAACAATGGTGGACATCTTGAAGCATGTCGGGACAACAGACTGGGATAGGGAGAGATTGAGTATGTCCGCAAACACTCCAGTCTGCTGGTCTGCGCATGCTCTGAGGCCGCGGCTAGGGGTGCCATCTGGACCGGCAGCCTTGCGAGGGTTAGCACACTTAAATGTCTTACTCCAGTCAGCCATGGAGAAGGAGAGCCCACAGTTTTTGGTAACGGGCCACGTCTGTGGCTCTGTGTTATCCTCAATGCGGGCTAAGGTGTTTAGCTTGTGCGGAAGCAAGATGTCGGTATCCGTGACGTGGCTGGTTTTCCGTTTGTGGTCCGTGATTGTCCGTAGACCCTGCCACATACGTCTCGTGTCTGAGCCGTTGAATTGCGTCTCCACTTTGTCTCTATACTGACCGTTTGCCTGTTTGATTGCCTTACGGCGGGAATAACTACACTGTTTGTATTCGGCCATATTCCCAGTCACCTTGCCATGGTTAAATGCAATGGTTTGCTCTTTCAGTTTGTGAAAACAGTCTACTTTCTCTTTTGCAGCTCAAGCAGTTATTCTAGGCAAGGCTATTCTATGTCAAGTCATTTGCTCAAGGCCCAAGTCTATACCTCGCCATCTACTGGTATCACGTTATTATTGAATGCAGTTCTAAAACAAGCTTTAGACATTTTATTTTGGAAATGAAACTGGATGCTCTAAAGCAACTTTAACTTCTGTGGGACTGGGGGGCAGTATTGAGTAGCTTGGATAAAAAGGTGCCCAGATTAAACTGCCTGCTACTCATGCCTAAAAGCTAGAAAATGCATATAAATAGTAGATTTGGATAGATAACACTCTGAAGTTTCTGAAACTGGTTAACTGATGTCTGTGACTATAACAGAACTCATATGGCAGGCAAAAACCATAGGAAAAAAATCCAAACATGAAGTGTGAAATCTGAGGTTTGTAGTTTTTCTACTCATTCCCTATCAAAAAGTCTATGGGGTCATATTGCACTTCCTAAGGCTTCCACTAGATGTCAACGGTCTTTAGAACCTTGTTTGATGTGTCTACTGTGAAGTGGGGGTGAATGAGAGGGGAATGCGTCAGTCTGGCAGAGTGCCATTAGCTGACCACGTGCATTCACGTGATAGTTAGCTTGCGTTCCATTGCAATTTTACAGACAAGGGAATTCTCCAGTTGGAACATTATTGAAGATTTATGATAAAAGAAACTCCTAAAGATTGATTCTATACTTCGTTTGACATGTTTCTACGAACTGTAATTACTTTTGGTCTGGACTTTTGCATGGACTTGCCTGCGCGTCGTGATTTTGGATTGTGTACTAAACGCGCAAACAAAAGGAGGTATTTGGACATAAATTAGGGACTTTATCAAACAAATCAAACATTTATTGTGGAACTGGGATTCCTGGGAGTGTATTCTGATGAAGATCATCAAAGGTAAGTGAATATTTATAATGCTATTTCTGACTTCTGTTGACTGCACAGCATGGTGGTTATGTTTGGCTGTTTTGTTGTCTGAGCACTGTACTCAGATTTATTGCATGGTGTGCTTTTTCGGTAAAGCTTTTTTGAAATCTTTCACAGCGGTTGCATTAAGGAGAAGTTTATCTGAAGTTCCATGTATAAGACTTGTATTTTCATCAACATTTGAGTGTTTCTATAAATTGATGTGGCTCTCTGCAAAATCACCGGATGTTTTGGAACTACTGAACATAACATGCCAATTTTTGGATATAAATATTAACTTTATCGAACAAAACACCGAACAAAACATACATGCATTGTGTAACGAAGTCCTATGAGTGTCATCTGATGAAGATCATCAAAGGTTAGTGATTAATTTTATCTCTTTCTGTTTTTTTTGTGACTCCTCTCTTTGGCTGGAAAAATGGCTTTGTTTTTCTATGACGTGGTGCTTACCTAACATAATCGTTTGGTGTGCTTTTGTGCCGTAAAGCCTTTTTGAAATCACACTGTGGCTGGATTAACAAGAAGTTACCTTGAAATGGCGAAATACTTGTATGCTTGAGGAATTTTAATTATGAGATTTCTGTTATGAATTTTGTGCCCTGCACTTTCACAGACTGTTATTGAGGTGGGATGCTACCGTCCCGGATATCCCAGAGAGGTTAACTGGTCTGGGCAAGAGTTGCTTGATTTGACGAGCTACGTTCATGTCTTTTGCAGGTGCTGCATTACTGACAAGTTTGTACGTATAAAAAAAGATCTCTAACCCAGTCAAGGGAGATGGAAAGTAATTAAATGTGTAAATATTAATTCATAGTCGTAACGGGAGAGATCTAAAGTTTTCATTTAATGTTTCAGCATTGGCTTTTCTTACGATCCTAACGATACATACAGTCGTGGCCAAAAGTTGAGAATAACACATTCATTTTCACAAAGTCTGCAGCCTCAGTTTGTATGATGGCAATTTGAATTTACTCCAGAACGTTATGAAGAGTGATCAGATGAAATGCAATTAATTGGAACATCCCTCTTTGCCATGCAAATGAACTGAATCCCAAATAAAACATTTCCACTGCATTTCTGCCCTGCCACAAAATGACCAGCTGACATGTCGGTGATTCTCTCGTTAACCTCTAGTGACACCCCATCCCGTGAACGGGACCGTTGTCATCATCTGACACTAATTAGCTTTAACGCAACAGACATAAATATTACTAGAAAATATTCCTATTCATGAAAATCACAAGTGAAATATATTGAGACTCAGTTTAGCCTTTTGTTAATCACCCTGTCATCTCAGATTTTCAAAATATGCTTTAGAGCCAAAGCTAGACAAGCATTTGTGTAAGTTTATCGATAGCCTAGCATAGCAGTTTGTCCAGCTAGCAGCAGGTAACTTGGTCACGGAAATCAGAAAAGCAATCAAATTAAATCGTTTACCTTTTGAGCTTCGGATGTTTTCACTCAGGAGACTCCTAGTTAGATAGCAAATGTTCCTTTATTCCAAAAATATTATTTTTGTAGGCGAAATAGCTCCGTTTGTTCTTCACGTATGGCTGAGAAATCGCCTGGAAATTGCAGTCACGAAAACGGCAAAATATTCCAAATTAGCTCCATAATATCGACAAACATGGCAAACATTGTTTATAATCAATCCTCAAGGTGTTTTCCAAATATCGATATGATAATATAGCCATCGGGACAATTCGTTTTTCAGTAGGACCGATTGGAGTAATGGCTACCTCCTGTATTTTATGCGAGAATCTCTCGGGAGCATCAGGTGACGACTTGCGCAATGTAGCCGCTTACGGGTATTCTTCAACATAAATGCGTAAAACTACGTCACAATGCTGTAGACACCTTCGGGAATATGGAGAAAGAGTAATCTGGTTGATAGCCCATTCACTGCTCAATAGGGACTCATTGGAACGCAGCACTTTCAAAACATGAGGCACTTCCGGATTGGATTTCTCAGGCTTTCGCCTGCAATATCAGTTCTGTTATACTCACAGACAATATTTTTACAGTTTTGGAAACTTTAGAGTGTTTTCAATCCTAAACTGTCAATTATATGTATTTTCTAGCATCTTGTCCTGACAAAATATCCTGTTTACTACGGGCACGTTCTTTTTCCAAAAATGAAAATACTGCCCCCTAGTCACAAGGTTAACACAGGTGTGAGTGTTGACGAGGACAAGGCTGGAGATCACTCTGTCATGCTGATTGAGTTCGAATAACAGACTGGAAGCTTCAAAAGGAGGGTAGTGCTTGGACTCATTGTTCTTCCTCTGTCAAACATGGTTACCTGCAAGAAAACACGTGCCGTCATCATTGCTTTGCACAAAAAGGGCTTCACAGGCAAGGATTTTGTTGCCAGTAAGATTGCAACTAAATCATCCATTTATCATCAAGAACTTCAAGGAGAGCGGTTAAATTGTTGTGAAGAAGGCTTCAGGGCGCCCAAGAAAGTCCAGCAAGCGCCAGGCCCTTCTCCTAAAGTTGATTCAGCTGTGGGGTCAGGGCACCACCAGTACAGAGCTTGCTTGCTTAGGAATGGCAGCAGGCAGGTGAGTGCATCTGCACGCACAGTGAGGCAAAGACTTTTGGAGGATGGCCTGGTGTCAAGAAGGGCAGCAAAGAAGCCACTTCTCTCAGGAGAAACATCAGGGACAGACTGATATTCTGCAAAAGGTACAGGGATTGGACTGCTGAGGACTGGGGTAAAGTAATTTCCTCTGATTTATATCCCCTTTACGATTGTTTGGGGCATCCAGAAAAAAGCTTGTCCGGAGAAGACGAGTTGAGCGCTACCATCAGTCCTGTGTCATGCCATCAGTAAAGCATCCTGAGACCATTCATGTGTGGGGTTGCTTCTCAGCCAAGGGAGTGGGCTCACTCACAATTTTGCCTAAGATCACAGCCATGAATAAAGAATGGTACCAGCACATCCTCCGAGAGCAACTTCTCCCAACCATCCAGGAACAGTTTTGGTGACGAACAATTCCTTTTCCAGCATGGAGCACCTTGCCATAAGGCAAAAGTGATAACTAAGTGTCTCTTGGAACAAAACATTGATATTTTGGCCCAGGAAACTCCTCAGACCTTAATCCCATTGAGAATGTATGGTCAATCCTCAAGAGGCGGGTGGACAAATAAAACCCCACAAATTCTGACAAACTCCAAGCATTGATTATGCAAGAATGGGCTGCCATCAATCAGGATGTGGCCAGGGCGGATTGCAGAGGTCTTGAAAAAGAATGGTCAACACTGCAAATATTGACTCTTTGCATCAACTTCATGTAATTGTCAATAAAAGCCTTTGTCACTTATGAAATGCTTGTAATTATACTTCAGTTTTCCATAGTAACATCTGAGACATATCTAAAGACACTGAAGCAGCAAACTTTGTGGAAATTAATATTTGTCATTCTCAACTTTTGGCCACAACTGTACTTTCAACCTTTTGGCAGATATCTTGCTCCATACTGAAACCCCCTATTCTCAACCATAGGGAATGGGAGCATATCAACAGCTATAAACCAAAGACTGTAAAAATTGTAAACACAGCCTATCCTTCGCTCTTGTAATTTCTTTAGCCCGGTCAGAATCAGCTGCCAAGGGCTGCTTGAATGACACTTTTTTTTGCCTTTTTCTAGCTCTGGTTAACTGGGGTGACGTCGGCATAAATCTGTCAACATATTTGAGGTGTTGGCAGCTGTATAGACTGTTCTCGTTGTGCGTGGCAAATTACTGTTAATGTTTTATCCACAACTGTCCACCGCCATTGTAATCGAATCTACTGGGAAGCCAATGTTTTCCCAAACTGGAGATTTAAACAATGGAGGATTCTCCAATTCTGGATGATCAATTCTTCCACTCGCCACAATACAGAACTAGTTCCCAGCTGCGCCTCACAAAAGGACAGTTTGAAATGCACCAATTTAAGATGAGAACTTTGAATACAACGTGCCCATCGGCTCTAGTTTTAACTTAATTTTTCTTCTCAGATTTACTCGAGGCAATAGGCCTACAATGCAGTGTAGGCATAGCCTGTAGGCCTAGTGTTTTCATTTTGAATTAAAACAATTTATGTATTCATTCGGGTTCACAGTGCTGTCTGAACAGAGGTCCCCGTGTACCATTACACCCATAACATCCACCTAATTTCTGTTTGTTGACTGTGATATTTGTTTTTGATAATTCAATTGAAATCACATCCCCCAACTGAGGTCTCCTGTTTTTAAATCAGAAACTTCTGTAACTGCAAAGCACGCCTGATGTCTGCCGAGGCTTCCGCAGGGAGTGTGGCAGCTGCCTCCATCCTCGCCACCCAGGCCTCTGGCCATTGCAGCGAGGAGAAGGGGGTTGGAGGTGGTCTGGCGGGGAGTAAATATGTGAAGCTGAATGTTGGGGGCTCCCTGCATTACACCACAGTACAGACCCTGAGCAAAGAGGACAGCTTACTAAGGAGCATGTGCAATGGAGGAGCAGAGGTCACCATAGATTCGGAGGGTAAGTATGGACCTACAGTTGAAGTCTGAAGTTTACATACACTTAGGTTGGAGTCATTAAAACTCGTTTTTCAACCACTCCACAAATGTATTGTTAACAAACTATAGTTTTGGCATGTGCATGACACAATTTTTCCAACAATTGTTTACAGACAGTGAATTATAAGTGAAATAATCTATCACAATTCCAGTAGGTCAGAAGTTTACAAACTAAGTAATTTTAATGTTTTATTTAATATTTTAAATATACAGTAAACTTGTAGTGAAGCTGCTCAATAACTACATCATACCAGTCATCCAACAGATTCCCATTCAGATCGACACACAGAAGCATCCAGGCTCGATGCCCTGCTCAAGGGCATGTTGACCAATCTACCACCAGGCCAAAAAAATGTGAACCCAAACCCTCCCAAGAACCCCCCCCCAGGAAGAATTAAGAATAAATTAATTCCATACCCCACCCCAGAGAACCCCCCACATACACTAAGTTGACTGCCTTTAAACAACTTGGAAAATTCCAGAAAATGATGTCATGGCTTTAGAATCTTCTGATTGACTCAAATGATGTCAATTAGCCTATCGGAGGTGTATCTGTGGATGTATTTCAAGGCCTACCTTCAAACTCAGTGCCTCTTTTATTGACATCATGGGAAAATCAAAAGAAATCAGCCAAGACCTCAGAAAGAAAATTGTAGACCTCCACAAGTCTGGTTCATCCTTGGGAGCAATTTCCAAACGCCTGAAGGTACCACATTCATCTGTATAAACAATAGTACGCAAGTATAAACACCATGGAACCATGTAGCTGTCATACCGCTCAGTAAGGAGACTGTCTGTCTCCTAGAGGTGAACATACTTTGGTGTGCAAATCAATCCCAGAACAACAACAAAGGACCTTGTGAAGATGCTGGAGGAAACTGGTACAAAAGTATCTATATCCACAGTAAAACGAGTCCTATATCGACATAACCTGAAATGCCGCTCAGCAAGGAAGAAGCCACTGCTCCAAAACCGCCATAAAGCCAGACTACGGTTTGGAACTGCACATGGGGACAAAGATCGTACTTTCTGGAGAAATGTCCTCTGGTCTGATGAAACAAAAATAGAACTTTTTGGCCATAATGACCATCGTTATGTTTGGAGGAAAAGGGGAGGCTTGCAAACCAAAGAACACCATCCCAACCATGAAGCACGGGGTGGCAGGGTGCTTTGCTGCAGGAGGGACTGGTGCACTACACAAAATAGATGGCATCATGAGGATGGAAAATGGAAAATCTTGAAGCAACATCTCAAGACATCAGTCAGGAATTTAAAGCTTGTTCGCAAATGGGTCTTCCAAATGGACAATGACCCCAAGCATACTTCCAAGGTTGTGGCAAAATGTCTTAAGGACAACAAAGTCAAGGTATTGGAGTGGCCATCACAAAGCCCTGAACTCAATCCTACAGAACATTTTTGGGCAGAACTGAAAAAGCATGTGTTAGCAATAGCAAGGAGGCCTACAAACCTGACTGTTACTCCAGCTCTGTCAGGAGGAATGGGCCAAAATTCACCCAACTTATTTTGGGAAGCTTGTGGAAGGCTACATGAAACGTTTGACCCAAGTTAATCAATTTAAAGGCAATGCTACCAAATACTAGTTGAGTGTATGTAAACTTCTGACCCACTGGAAATACAAGCTGAAATAAATCATTCTCTACTGTTATTGTGACATTTCACATTCCTAAAATAAAGTGGTGATCCTAACTGACCTAAGACAGGGAATTTTTACTAGGATTAAATGTCAGCAACTGTGAAACTGAGTTTAAAAGTATTTGGCTGAGGTGTATATGTAACCTTCCGACTTCAACTGTATGTGTGTTATTTATGTATGCCAGTGTTTCCCAATATTTTATTCTAGGATCACGCAGGCTTGCACATTTTTGTTCCTGTCCAGCACTACCACACTTTGTACAACTAGGCAACTAATGGTCACAAATGTTGCGAATCAGGTTTGCTAATGCTGGAAGAAAACATGTAGTCCTATGGGAGCCAAAGGAATGGATTGGAAACACTGGGCTGTGTTCAGCAGGACATAACGGTGTGCATCATTCAATTTATTGGAAACAATGCTGTACTGAACAACCAGTTGAAGAATGTTGTGATTTATGGTGGCTCAGAGGGCAATTTTGTGCTGTGTGCTACTGCACTGGTTTTGATTTTTCAAATGGTTACACCCATATCAACGACTGAATAACGGTGCTTACCATTTACTCCCGTTTGTAGCATGTGACGGGATGTGACTTTTTGTTTTATCAATGTCCTCAAGAATTCCTAAAGCAATCGACACATGTAAAAATGTGACATTTAGATGAGTGATTCTTGCCTATCAGTGCTCACTCAATATTTTTCCTCTTTCTTAGGCTGGGTAGTGTTGGACAGGTGTGGTCGCCATTTTGGCTTGGTGCTGAACTTTATGCGGGACGGCTCGGTACCGCTTCCGGAGTCCCACCGAGAGCTGGAGGAAGTTCTGAAGGAGGCTCAGTACTACAGGGTCCTTGGGCTAGTCCAGCACTGCACTTCTGCCATGCAGGTAAGACCCAGACTGACCCAAAGCAAATTACCATTGAGTGTCAGTAAAATGAAATGTCCTTCATAGAGGTGGACCGATTTTTATTTTTTTTTCAACTCCGATACCGATTATTGGAGGACCAAAAAAGCCGATACCGACGATTTAAAAAAATAAATAATAATAATAATAATGACAATTACAACAATATGGAACACTTATTTTAACTTAATATAAAACATTGATACATTGCAAATCAATTTAGCCTCAAATAAATAATGAAACATGTTCAATTTGGTTTAAATAATGCAAAAACAAAGTGCAATATGTGCTAACGTTTCAGTTCCTTGCTCAGAACATGAGTCTTCAATATTCCCAGGTAAGAAGTTTTAAGTTGTAGGAATTATAGGACTATTTCCCTCTATACCATTTGTATCTCATTAACCTTTGACTATTGGATGTTCTTATAGGCACTTTAGTATTGCCAGTGTAACAGTATAGCTTCCGTCCCTCTCCTCGCTCGAACCAGCAACACAACAGCCACCATCGAAGCAGTGTTACCCATGCAGAGCAAGGGAAACAACCACTCAAAGGCTCAGAGCGAGTGACGTTTGAAACACTATTAGCGCGTGCTAACAAGCTAGCCATTTCACTTCGGTTACACTAGCCTCGTCTCGGGAGTTGATAGGCTTGAAGTCATAAACAACGCAATGCTTGACGCACAACGAAGAGCTGCTGGCAAAACGCACGAAAGTGCTGTTTGAATGAATGTTTACGCGCCTACCACCGCTCAGTCAGATACTTGTATGCTCAGTCAGATTATATGCAACGCAGGACACGCTAGATAATATCTAGTAATATCATCAACCATGTGTAGTTAACTAGTGATTATGATTGATTGTTTTTTTTATAAGATAAGTTTGATGCTAGCTAGCAATTTACCTTGGCTTACTGCATTCGCGTAACATGCAGTCTCTTTGTGGAGCGCAATGAGAGAGAGAGAGAGGCAGGTTATTATTGCATTGGACTAGTTAACTGTAAGGTTGCAAGATTGGATCCCCCGAACTGACACGGTGAATATCTGTCATTCTGCCCCTGAACGAGGCAGTTATAACCCACCGTTCCTAGGCCATCATTGAAAATATGAATGTGTTCTTAAACTGACTGGCCTAGTTAAATAAAGGTATATTAAAAAAAATATTGGCAAATCGGCGCCCAAAAATACCGATTTCCAATTGTTATAAACTTGAAATTGGCCCTAATTAATCGGCCGACCTCTAGTCCTTCACTTTTTTTGTCTTTAAGCTAAATCTGTAAGTCTTATCAAAAGGCTTTCAAAGTGCAATGTACTGTATGTTAGTCAAACAACTATTATGCACATACAATCTCCAATGCTTACATTGGATCCCAATGTTTGTGTTGAATACCCAGCCCAAAGTGTCAGCCTCCCATAGTGTGAGTCAGATGTTCATGTGAATCAAATGCCTTTGATGTCCCACAGAAACAAAGGGACGTCTATGAGGGGGTTTGCCGCATTCCCATGATTACCTCAACCAAAGAAGAACAGAGAATGATAAACACCTGCAGGAAGGTGAGAGGCATAGAAAGAAAGTGGATGGATGGGAGGGAGGGAGGGAAGACTGGCATAGGTAGGAAGGCTGTTCATGACAGATGGCATACTGGTTTGACTTGAAATGCTTACTTTGATCTCAGACCTTACCTCTGGTATCATTGCTTAGCTTTAGCTCTCATACTGATTTTTAAGTCTATTTGAGTTTAGATTTTTTTATTGCCTTGTGGAAAGTGTCTGAAAAGCGCTATACAAACAACAATTATTATTAAATTGGACACCCAACATTTTTCAGCAGTTTAACCTTTCAAAACAAATGTAATAAAAAATGCTCTATTTGCTACTGTTAAATTAGTACTAATGTTTCCTGTCTCCCACAGCCTGTAGTAAAACTACAGAACAACAGAGGGAACAACAAGTATTCGTACACCAGGTATTTTTTATTTTATTTTCTGAGACCAATGAGTCTTTTTCAGATGAGCCTTGAATTACAGAAATGATAGAAAATACACACATCAAGGTACAAAATGCAAGCAGAAAGAAAACAATCAGGTTTCTTAATTCCCCTAGAGGTACCAAAACATAAAATTTAAGAACATTTTGAAAATTGTTCCACAAATAAGGTGGAGGAAAATTTAAAAGTTGATTTACCTAACTCAGTAGAGACCAAAGGAATTTCCAGAGTTAGGCATCCCTGAGACCGAGATGTGGTAACTCATGTCTACGGTTTAGTAATGGTTTAGTAAGGGAGTTGTTGGAAAAGAGCTTTATAAATTCAAACATAGCAATGATTCATACTTACATCACATCAGAGGGCCAAACAACTGTCTGGTAGAGAATGCAGTGATGAGTACTAAAACTGTTGCCGGTATCAAAGCGCAGTGCTATAGTCTAGGATCGATAGGAACGTCAACTGAATAATCCGCTTTCTATAGAAGAAGCCCATTTGTATTCTCAGCTTCTTAACTAACTCATCAATATGCTTTTAAAGACCGCTTTTCACCTATCCAGATGCCCAGATATTTGTAAGCAGGGACACGATCAGTATAAGAACCATCCAAAGTACATATGCTTAAATCATCAAATTTTTTATGTACTCAAAAGATCAACCTGTACTTAGTTTTACCTGTATTCAATACTAATTTCAGGCCAGTTTTTCTGTAATACAATGAAAGCATGCTGTAGTTCCGATAGAGCTTGGTCAACCATGGGGGCAATGGCATACACGACAGTATCATTGGTGCGGCATACATTTTTTATTTTTTTTACAGAAAAGTCGATCTTGTTAATGTAAACATATTACAAAGTACAGACCCAGAATCGACCCCTGCGGTACACCTTTTGTTATGTCCTGATTTGACACCATCAGAAGTCATGTTTTTCAAGTAATTTGTAAACCAGTTACATGCAGGCCAATTGAGGAAAGCCTCACAATTCGCAATGAGTGATCAACAGTATCGGAGGCCTTTGACAGGTCAATGAAGAGGCCTGCACAATGTTGCCTTTTATCCATCCTGTTACCCACATAATTTATACAGGTAACTAGGGATTCAGCAGAGAGTGCTATGACCTGATCTAAAACCCGATTGATGTACATTTAGAATACATTTCAAAGATAACTAAGAACTTTGAGAATTAATCAATGATTTGAATCTTTTAGCTAGGCAATTAAGTTTGAAAAGAGGACTAAGTATTTAGGTCTCAAGTGCCACCACATGGTTAATGATTCCGCAATCGGTTGTAAGAGCTGCAGCAAAAATGGAATAAGCATATCAATCTTAAGCAAGGCATCTACATCACAGGTAGTAAATTGTTGAAATGAAACCAATTCACTAGAAGTTAACCAGCAAGTCGGCTAGAGGCTTGGTAGAGGGTAGAGCAGTCGATTGACTGACCATGGTCAATTAAACCACTGTTTCTCTCAAATAAAAAACCTGTTGAGATAAAATGATTTAAAATCATCACTTATCCCATTCTCAGTTATGATACCAGAGTCAGACAGATCTCAGTTTTTCACAATTCCTGACATTTAATCCTAGCAAAAATGCCATGTCTTAGGTCAGTTAGGATCATCACTTTATTTTAAGAATGTGAAATGTCAGAATAATAGTAGAGAATTATTTATTTCAGCTTGTATTTCTTTTATCACATTCCCAGTGGGTCAGAAATTTGCATACACTCAATTCGTATTTGGTAGCATTGCCTTTAAATTGTTTAACTTTGGTCAAATGTTTTGGGTAGTCTTCCACAAGCTTCCCACAATAAGTTGGGTCAATTTTGGCCCATTCCTCCTGACAGAGCTGGTGTAACTGAGTCAGGTTTGTAGGCCTCCTTGCTTGCCCACAAATTTCTGTAGGATTGAGGTCAGGGCTTTGTGATGGCCACTCCAATACCTTGACTTTGTTGTCCTTAAGACATTTTGCCACAACTTTGGAAGTATGTTTGGGGTCATTGTCCATTTGGAAGACCCATTTGCGACCAAGCTTTAACTTCCTGACTGATGTCTTGAGATGTTGCTTCAATATATCCACATAATGTTCTGTCCCCATGATGCCATCTATTTTGTGAAGTGTACCAGTCCCTCCTGCAGCAAAGCACCACCACAACATGCTGCCACCCCCGTGCTTCACGGTTGGGATGGTGTTCTTCGGCTTGCAAGGATCCCCCTTTTCCCTCCAAACATAACGGCCAAACGGTTCTATTTTTGTTTCATCAGACCAGAGGACATTTCTCCAAAAAGTATTGTCTTCGTCCCCATGGCCAGTTGCAAACCGTAGTCTGGCTTTTTTATGGCGGTTTTGGAGCAGTGGCTTCTTCCTTGCTGAGCGGCCTTTCAGGTTGTGTCGATATAGGACTCGTTTTATTGTGAACATAGATACTTTTTTTTACCCGTTTCCTCCAGCATCTTCACAAGGTTGATTTGCACTTCTCTCACCAAAGTACGTTCAGCTCAAGGAGACAAAACACATCTCCTTCCTGAACAGTGTGACGGCTGCGTGTTCCTATGGTGTTTATACTTGCGTACTATTCTTTGTACAGATGAACGTGGTACCTTCAGGCATTTGGAAATTGCTCCCAAGAATGAACCAGACTTGTGGAGGTCTACAAATTTTTTTTGAGGTCTTTGCTGATTTCTTTTTGTTTTCCCATGATGTCAAGTAAAGAGGCACAGAGTTTGAGGGTAGGCCTTGAAATACATCCACATGTACACCTCCAATTGACTCAAATGATGGCAATTCACCTATCAGGAGCTTCTAAAGCCATGACATAATTTATTTGAATTTTCCAAGCACAGTCAACTATATGTATGTAAACTTCTGACCTACTGGAATTGTGAATAATAAGTGAAATAATCTGTCTGTAAACAATTGTTGGAAACATTACTTGTCATGCACAAAGTAGATGTCCTAATCATTTACATTTACATTTAAGTCATTTAGCAGACGCTCTTATCCAGAGCGACTTACAAATTGGTGAATTCACCTTCTGACATCCAGTGGAACAGCCACTTTACAATAGTGCATCTAAATAATTTAAGGGGGGGGGGGGGTGAGAAGGATTACTTATCCTATCCTAGGTATTCCTTGAAGAGGTGGGGTTTCAGGTGTCTCCGGAAGGTGGTGATTGACTCCGCTGTCCTGGCGTCGTGAGGGAGTTTGTTCCACCATTGGGGGGCCAGAGCAGTGAACAGTTTTGACTGGGCTGAGCGGGACTTGCCAAAACAATAGTTTAACAAGAAATTTGTGGAGTGGTTGAACAATGTCTAAATGTATGAATGTCTTAGTCCAATCTAAGTGTATATAAACTTCCGACTGCAACTAATATATATATACTCCAATTTAGGCCGCCCTCCTTGTCTCCAATCCTTACATATAATGGTTAGACCGGAACAGGTTAATAGGGTAATAAACCATAATTTCTCCCTTCAAGGGAACCGATCTGATCTCAACCCCTCCTTCACCTATAGCAATCTTGTGACTTCTTCCCATACACCCAACACATTTCAAAGCCATCTGTCTTCTACAGATAACGATTAACTTCTGATGTAAAAACTAGTGTCTTTCACTCCTTTATATGCTATGCTTCTGCGTATAACAATGTTCCAAGTTTCATCCAGAATCTAACACCACTAAACAACTATTGATTTTAGATTCAGTGTGGAAGAGGTGAAAAATTGTTTATCAACAATGACAACCCACCGGGGTCTGAAAGTCACTTAGGACAATAGCGGAGGATATTGCCACTTCTTCAATTTAAGCTTACTAGAGAGCGTGTGCCCTCAGGCCTGGAGAGATGCTAAAGTCATTCCGCTACCCAAGAATATTAAAGCCCCCTTTACTGGCTTAAATAGCCTACCAACCAGCCTGTTACCAACCCTTAGTAAACTTCTGGAAAAAATGGTGTTTGACCAGATGCAATGCTGGTTTCACAGGAAAAAGAATGACAACAGACTTTCAGCAGGCTTATATGGAAGGATACTCAACAAGCACAACACTTACACAAATGACTGATGATTGGCTGAGAGAAATTGATGATTAAAGGATTGTGTGGGCTGACTTCAGTTTCAGTACAGCTTTTGACATTAGCGCTCATACTCTGCTGCTGGAAGAACTTGTGTTATGGCTTTACACCCCCTGCTATAATGTGGATTAAGAGTTACTTGTCTAACAGAACACAGAGGGTGTTCTTTAATGGACGCCTCTCAAACATATTCCAGTTTGAATCAGGAATTCCCCAGGGTAGCTGTTTGGCCCCTTGCTTTATAACATTTTTACTAACGACATTCCACCTACTTTGAGTAAAGCCACAGTGTCTTTGTATGCTAATGCCTCACCACTACACACGTCAGCTACTACAGCAACTGAAATGACTGCAACACTTAACAAAGAGCTGCAGTTAGTTTTAGAGTGGGTGGCAAGGAATAAGTTAGCCTTAAATATTTCTCTAATGTAAAGCATTGTTTTTGGGACAAATCATTCACTCAACTTTAAACCTCAACTAAATCATGCAATAAATAATGTGGAAATTGATTAAGTTGATGATTAAACTGCTTGGAGTTACCCTGGATTTTCAAAACATGTTGATACAACAGTAGCTTAGATGGGGAGAAGGATATCCATAATAAAACGCTGCTCTGCGTTCTTTATTTAATGAACATTTTATTTCACCTTTATTTAACCAGGTAGGCCGGTTGAGAACAAGTTCTCATTTACAACTGTGACCTGGCTAAGATGAAGCAAAGCAGTGCGACAAAAACAACACAATTACTGATGGGATAAACAATCATACAGTCAATAACGCAATAGAAAAATGTGTGTACAAAATTAAGGAGGTAAGGCAATAAATAGGGGGCGGCAGGGTAGCCTAGTGGTTAGAGCGTTGGACTAGTAACTGGAAGGTTGCAAGTTCAAACTCCCGAGCTGACAAGGTACAAATCTGTCGTTCTGCCCCTGAACAGGCAGTTAACCCACTGTTCCCAGGCCGTCATTGAAAATAAGAATGTGTTCTTAACTGACTTGCCTGGTTAAATAAAGGTAAAAAAATAAATAAAAATAGGCCAATAGTAGCGAAGTAATTACAATTTAGCAATTTACTCCGGAGTGATAATGTGCAGATGAGGTGCAAGTAGAAATACTGGTGTGCGAAAGAGCAGAAAAACAAATATTGGGAAGAGGTAGGAAGTTGGTTGGATGGGCTATTTACAGATGGGCTTTGTACAGCTGCTCTGACAGCTGACACTTAAAGTTAGAGAGGGAGTTATGTCTCCATCTTCAATGATTTTTGCAATTAGTTCCAGTCATTGGCAGCAGAGAACTGTATAGAAAGGCAACCAAAGGTGGGGATGACCAGTTAAATATTCCTGCTGGAGTTCGGGGTAGGTGCTGCTATGGTGACCAGTGAGCTGAGATAAGGCGGAGCTTTACATAGCAAAGATTTATAGATGACCTTGAGCCAGTGGGTTTGGCGACGAATATGCAGCGAGGACCAGCCAACGAGAGCATACAGGTGGTGGTGGGTGGTATATGGGGCTTTGGTGACAAAACAGATGGCGCTGTGATAGACTGCATTCAATCTGCTGACTAGTGTTGGAGGCTATTTTGTAAATGACATCCCCGAAGTCAAGGATCTGTAGGATACGAGGGTATGTTTAGCAGCATGAGTGAAGGAGGCTTTGTTGCGAAATTGGGAAGCCGATTCTAGATTTCATTTTGGATTGGAGATGCTTAATGTGAGTCTGGAAGGAGAGTTTACAATCTAACCAGTCACCTAGGTATTTGTAGTTGTTCACATATTCTAGGTCAGAATCGTCCAGAGTAGTGATTCTAGTTGGGCAGGTGGGTGCGGGGTAGCGATCGGTTGAAGAGCATGCATTTAGTTTTTCTAGTATTTAAGAGAAGTTGGAGGCCACGGAAGGAGTGTCTTAACAACACAATCAACAAGGCATGTCCTACACTTGTGAAAATTGCAATTGGCTCAGAACAGGGCAGCACGGTTGGCCCTTGGATATACACAGAGAGCATGTCAATTTCTCCTGGCTCAAAGTGGAGGGGAGACTGACTTCATCACTACTTGTGTTTATGAGAGGTGAATGCACCGATCTGTTGAACATGTTGAATGCACCGATCTGTCTGTCCGATCTGTCTACTGGCATACAGCTCAGGCAACCGCATGTACGCCACAAGACATGCCACAAGAGGTCTCTTCACAATCCCCAAGTACAGAACAGACTATGGCAGGCACACAGTACTACATGGAACTCTAATTCCACATCAAGTAACTGATGCAGGCAGTCAAATTAGAATAAATAACATAAAAAAATATTATATGGAACAGTGGGGACTGTGAAGCAACACATACATAGGCACACACACACACACGATAATATACGCACTATACACACATACACGAATTTAGTACTGTAGATATGTGGTAATGGTGTAGTAGGGGTCTGGGGGCACAGTGTGTTGTGACATCTGAATGTATTGTAATGTTTTTAAAATTGTATTAACTGCCTTTGTTTTGCTGGACCCCAGGAAGAGAGCAGCTTTTTGTTGACTGAAGTCTATCACACTATCAAATACGGTGGTGGTTTTAGCATTTAAATATTGGTGGGGCAAACTCCCTCAAACTTTTGGGGATGCATGCCAGCAAAGCCACTACACAACACTAAACAATACCTTAATTGCACTATAACAGTGCCAACAAACTTTTAGGGCCTACATAAAGCTGTCTCAACACCTTACCACTGCACCTGGCTATCAGCGGAGGCTTGTCTGGCAGTGAAACGGTACATTCAGCCTCATTTACTGCCTTTCAAAGAAACATAGCTGAAATGATGACTTGCTTAAACAAATGTGATTTCTACAGACAATTGAGATTTAGAATCTGTGGCACAAGGGGACAACGAGTGTATAAGAAGCAATCTGTAATGTCGATTTAAGATAATAATGAGCGAGCAAGGACGGACGTAGTCAATATAAAAAAATTAAAAACTGCACTTTTTACATGTACCCTGACAGAATTCAGAACCCAGGCCTTTCTTACAGTTTTCACCCTGTACACCAAGACCGAACCATAGGATAAATAAAGGGGGCATATAAGCAGACAATGAAACCTATTACAATATTCGATGACATTTTGCCAAAACGGGCTACATGTGCACCACCAAGTCAGAACAGTAGGCTAAATTATGAGGGGAAAATTGACCAAATTATTAGGGTGAGGCACATAGGCTACAAACAGTTAAACAACATACACTTAGTATTTCTTAGCTACTGTATATATACACTACCGGTCAAAAGTTTTATGACACCTACTCATTCAAGGGATTTTCTATTTTATAATAATAAAGACATCAACACTATGAAATAACACACGTGGAGACATGTCGGAACCAGAAAAGTGTTAAACAAATCAAAATCTAAATTTCAGAATCTTCAAATAGCCAGTGAAATGCTTACTTATACAAGTCCTTGGCCAACAATGCAGCTTTATGGAAAAAAGTGAAAGTATTTGCTAAAATAAACTGAAGTAAAAAATAAATAATAATAATTAAGGAGCAATAATAAAATGACAGTTGCGAGGCTACATACTGGTACTGGTGCAGGGTCAATGTTAATTGGCGCAGGTTAATCGAGCTAATTGAGGTAATATGTAGGTAGAGGTAAAGTGATTATGCATGGATAATAAACAGAGTAGCAGCAGTGTAAAAATGGGGGTGGGGGGACATTGCAAATAGTCCAGGTAGCCATTTGATTAGCTTTTCAGGAGTCTTATGACTTGGGGGTAGACTCTGTTAAGAAGCCTTTTGGACCTAGACTTGGTGCTCTGGTACCGCTTGCCGTGCGGTAGCATAGAGAACAGTCTATGACTAGGGTGGCTGGAGTCTGGCAATTTTTCGGGCCTTATTTTGACACAGCCTGGTATAGAGGTCCTGGATGGCAGGAAGCTTGGCCTCAGTGACGTGCTGGGCCGTACGCACTACACTCTAGTTACTCAAAGCCAGTGGCATGTCATTTGTAAAGATTAAAAAAGTAAGGAGCCTAGACAGATGCCCTGGGGAATTCCTGATTCTACCGGGATTATGTTGTAGAGGCTTCCATTAAAGAACACCCTTTGTTCTGTTAGAGGAACTCTTTATCCACAATATAACATGGGGTGTAAAGCCATACGTTTTTCCAGCAGCAGACTATGATCGATAATGTGAAAAGGCGCACTGAGGTCTAACAAAGCCCCCACAATCTTTTTATCATCAATTTCACATTTGTATAGATTTTTTTGTATAACATAAATACTGTATGTTATTTGGAGTCTCCTTGGGCAGTCCTATCACTCCTGATTTTTATTTTTATCCAAGGAAAACTGGATCTGAGTTTCTAAGGGTTAAACCTAATTTCCTGCAATTCTACACATTTTGCAATGGCTTATACATTTATATTTAATTTTAACTTGTCGTGTTTGGAGGACAAAGAATGCTGAGTTGCATCCAAAGAACACCATACCTACTGTGAAGCATGGGGGTGGAAACATCAAGCTTTGGGGCTGTTTTTCTGCAAAAGGACCAGGACGACTGATCCGTGTAAAGGAAAGAATGAATGGGGCCATGTATCGTGAGATTTTGAGTGAAAACCTTCCATCAGCAAGGGCATTGAAGATGAAACGTGGCTGGGTGTTTCAGCATGACAATGATCCCAAACACACCGCCCGGGCAACGAAGGATTGGCTTCGTAAGAAGCATTTCAAGGTCCTGGAGTGGCCTAGCCAGTCTCCAGATCTCAACCCCATAGAAAATCTTTGGAGGGAGTTGAAAGTCCATGTTGCCCTGCAACAGCCCCAAAACACCACTGCTCTAGAGGAGATCTGCATGGAGGAATGGGCCAAAATACCAGCAACAGTGTGTGAAAATCTTGTGAAGACTTACAGAAAATGTTTGACCCCTGTCATTGCCAACAAAGGGTATATAACAAAGTATTGAGAAACTTTTGTTATTGACGAAATACTTATTTTCCACCATAATTTGTAAATAAATTCATTAAAATTCCTACATTGTGATTTTCTGGATTTTTTTTCTTCTCATTTTGTCTGTCATTGTTGAAGTGTAACTATGATGAAAATTACAGACCTCATCTTTTTAAGTGGGAGAACTTGCACAATTGGTGGCTGACTAAATACTTTTTTGACCCACTGTATGTAGCTCAATTAGCTTTTCTTCAACTTCATATTTTTATACTGACAACGTTACCATCCCGAGTTTATATACGCTACCAGTCAAACGTTTGGACACCTACTCATTCAAGGGTATTTCTTTATTTGTACTATTTTCTACATTGTAGAATAATAGTGAGACATCAAAACTCTGAAATAACACTTGGGGTCATGTAGTAACCAAAAAAGTGAGGGAGAAATTAGAAAATACATTGTATTTTACATTCTTCAAAGTAGCCACCCTTTGCCTTGATGACAGCTTTGTTCACTCTTGGCATTCTCTCAACCAGCTTCACCTGGAGTACTTTTACAACAGTCTTGGAGTTCACACGTATGCTGATCACTTGTTGGCTGCTTTTCCTTCACTCTGCGTCCAACTCATCCCAAACCATCTCAGTTTGGTTGAGGTCGGGTTATTGTAAAGGCCAGGTCATCTGATACAGCACTCCATCACAGCCTGGAGGTGTTGGGTCATTGTCCTGTTGAATACAAATGATAGTCCCGCTAAGCACAAACCAGATGTGCTGGTGTGTAGCTGCAGAATGCTGTGATAGCCATTCTGGTTAAGTGTGCCTTGAATTCCCCACACCATCACACCACTGCCACAGTTCACAGTGGGAACCACACATGCAGAGCGCATCCGTTCATCTACTCTGCGTCTCACAAAGGCACGGCGGTTGGAACCATAACCTCAAATTTGGACTCATCAGACCAAAGAACAGATTTCCACCGGTCTCATGTCCATTGCTCGTGTTTCTTGACCCAAGCAAGTCTCTTCTTATTGGTGTACTTTAGCAGTGGTTTCTTTGCAATATTTTGACCATGAATGCTTGATTCACACAGTCTCCTCTGAACAGTTAATGTGTCTGTTACTGTTACTCTGAAGCATTTATTTGGGCTACAATTTATGAGGCTGGTAACTCTAACTTATCCTGTTCAGCAGATGTTACTCTGGGACTTCCTTTCCTGTGGCTGTCCTTGAGAGCCAGTTTCATCATATTGCTTGATGTTTTTTGCGACTGCACTTGAAGAAACCTTCAAAGTTCTTGAAATGTTCTGGATTGACTGACCTTCATGTCTTAGAGTAACGGACTATTGATTCTCCTTGCTTATTTGAGCTGTTCTTGCCGTAATAGCCCTACTTGGTAAAAGACCAAGTCCATATCTTCTGTATGCCTCTCCAACATTGTCACAACACAACTGATTGGCTCAAACGCATTAAGAAGGAAATAAATTCCACAAATGAACTTTAAACAAGGTACACCTGTTAATTGAAATGCATTCCAGGTGACTATCTCATGAAGATGGTTGAGAGAATGTTAAGAGTGTGCAAAGCTATCATTAAGGCAAAGGGTGGCTACGTTGAAGAATCTCATCTCAAATATATTTTTATTTGCTTAACTTTTTTTTGGGTTACTACATGATTCCATATGTTATTTCATAGTTTTGATGTCTTCACTATTGTACACTGTAGAAAATAGCAAAAATAAAGAAACCCTTGAATGATTAGGTGTCCAAACTTTTGGCTGGTACTGTATATATATTTTTTTAATCATATTTTGGAGTGGCTAAATTAATATAAGGGCAACACAAGTCTATTTTCCTTGCTTTAGCCCAGGCCTGATTTCTCATCTGCAAGAACTCTGATAACAATTCAGAGCTATCTCAACTAATACTACTACAAAAGCATCCCAGGTACTGTTGATACCCAGGCGCAATGTTCCCTCCATTTTTCACAAACTGAGCAAATTTCAGGTCTTGGGATTGGAAACTTGAATACTGAGCATTCTATTCAACTTCCGGCACACGTTTACTTTGAAGTTAAACTCCTACCCCCCTTTAAGTTCACGTTGTAGATGGTGGCCATGTAGGCTGCTGTGGCTATTTGATCCCAATAGGCCTATCAGTGGCCTGACAGGGAAAAACAATGCATATGCATCCCATAACATTTTCATAAGGAAATACTAGCTATTTTTTTCGGGGGGGGGATATGCAGCCTATTTTAGCCTACTATGTGTTCAATGTCGGCCTACATTCCATGAGACTTTCAAAAAACATTTATACAGGGCGTAATAGGTGACTGGAAATTGCGTTGTAGGCTATTGCGTTTGATTTTGTAATATTTGTTTCTTGCAAAGTCATTTTATTAATACAATAGAGAATCAGACAATGTAGGCTACCTTCTGCCTATTGGCTTCTTTTTGCATATTCAAGCCCGTCTCAAAATAGTTTTTTTTTTTAAAGACAAAATTTAAGCTCTTACCTGACTCTCTTTTGAAAGATGGCAAGAAATGTTTACGTTTTGTGCTTTTATTGGATGCAATCATTCTCCCATTGCTGACTAAAAACATGCTATAACTGGGCAAATAACTTGCACATTTGTTGATATTCTTTGCTATTTTGCAAGGTGAGGATTGCAAAATCTGCTCTTTGATCTCAAAAGCACATATTTGACAGCAGATGATTGAAAAACCGCCTCCTACTTCAAAATCACTGACTCAAGCTTAAGGTTTGTTGCATTGAAAGTGGCTGATACTTTGTTGATTTGATCACAATTCCCACAATAGCAATTCCCACATGGATTATACCTTCCGGTAACCTGCCTCAACCAATGTGATACGGAATCGCTATTATTTTAAATTTTTAGAACACATTCAAGAACCTCCAGAAGCTAACCAGCTAACTAGCTACAAGCTATTTGGTCATTGTTAGCCACTGCTAGCGGCTTTTACCTTCTGCACAGCCAGCCAGTTTTTTTTAACCTGGATAATACTCGCCAGTCTAGCTTCCCTGCCCCATCCACCGCTGCCCCCTGGACACTGATCACTTGGCTACATAGCTGATGCATGCTGGACTGTCCATTAATCACGGTACTCCATTCTGCTTGTTTGTTTTATCTGTCGGCCCCAGCCGCATTCAGGCTCTGTGTGTAGTTAATCCGACCCTCCCTGTCTAGTCAACGCCATTTTACCTGCTGTTGTGCTAGCTGATTAGCTGTTGTCTCACCTACTTTTTTAGCTAGCTCTCCCAATTCAACACCTGTGATTACTGTATGTCTCTCTCAAATGTCAATATGCCTTGTATACTGTTGTTCAGGTTAGTTATCATTGTTTTAGTTTACAATGGGAGCCCCTAGTTCCACTCTTCATACCCCTGATACCTCCTTTGTCCCACCTCCCACACATGCGGTGACATTTACATTACATTACATTTAAGTCATTTAGCAGACGCTCTTATCCAGAGCGACTTACAAATTGGGACCTCACCCATTACAACCAGCATGTCCAGAGATACCTCTCTCATCACCCAGTGCCTGGGCTTACCTCCGCTGTACCCGCACCCCACCATACCCCTGTCTGCGCATTATGCCCTGAATATATTCTACCATGCCCAGAAATCTGCTCCTTTTATTCTCTGTCCCCAACGCTCTAGGCGACCAGTTTTGATAGCCTTTAGCCGCACCCTCATACTACTCCTCCTCTGTTCCGCGGGTGATGTGGAGGTAAACCCAGGCCCTGCATGTCCCCATGCACCCTCATTTGTTGACTTCTGTGATCGAAAAAGCCTTGGTTTCATGCATGTCAACATCAGAAGCCTCCTCCCAAAGTTTGTTTTACTCACTGCTTTAGCACACTCTGCCAACCCTGATGTCCTTGACGTGTCTGACTCCTGGCTTAGGAAGGCCACCAAAAATTCTGAGATTTCCATACCCAACTATAACATTTTCCGTCAAGATAGAACTGCCGAAGGGGGCGGAGTTGCAGTCTACTGCAGAGAGAGCCTGCAAAGTAATGTCATACTTTCCAGGTCCATACCCAAACAGTTCGAACTACTAATTTTAAAAATTACTCTCTCCAGAAATAAGTCTCTCACTGTTGCCGCCTGCTACCGACCCCCCTCAGCTCTCAGCTGTGCCCTGGACACCATTTGTGAATTGATCGCCCCCTATCTAGCTTCAGAGTTTGTTCTGTTAGGTGACCTAAACTAGGATATGCTTAACACACCGGCAGTCCTACAATCTAAGCTAGATGCCCTCAATCTCACACAAATCATCAAGGAACCCACCAGGTACAACCCTAAATCTGTAAACAAGGGCACCCTCATAGACGTCATCCTGACCAACTGGCCCTCCAAATACACCTCCGCTGTCTTCAACCAGGATCTCAGCGATCACTGCCTCATTGCCTATATCCACTACGGAGCCGCAGTCAAACGACCACCCCTCATCACTGTCAAACGCTCCCTAAAACACTTCTGTGAGCAGGCCTTTCTAATCGACCTGGCCCGGGTATCCTGGAAGGACATTGACCTCATCCCGTCAGTTGAGGATGTCTGGTCATTCTTTAAAAGTAATTTCCTCACCATTTTAGATAAGCATGCTCCGTCCAAAAAATGCAGAACTAGGAACAGATATAGCCCTTGGTTCACTCCAGACCTGACTGCCCTTGACCAGCACAAAAACATCTTGTGGCGGACTGCAATAGCATCAAATAGTCCCCGCGATATGCAACTGTTCAGGGAAGTCAGGAACCAATACACGCAGTCAGTAAGGAAAGCTAAGGCCAGCTTCTTCAGGCAGAAATTTGCATCCTGTAGCTCAAACTCCAAAAAGTTTTGGGACACTGAAGTCCATGGAAAACAAGAGGACCTCCTCCCAGCTGCCCTGAGGCTAGGTAACACGGTCACCACCGATAAATCCATGATTATCGAAAACTTCAACAAGCATTTCTCAACGGCTGGCCATGCCTTCCGCCTGGCTACTCCAACCTCAGCCAACAGCTCCGACCCCCCCCCCCGGCAGCTACTCGCCCAAGCCTCTCCAGGTTCTCCTTTACCCAAATCCAGATAGCAGATGTTCTGAAAGAGCTGCAAAACCTGGACCCGTACAAATCAGCTGGGCTTGACAATCTGGACCCTCTATTTCTGAAACTATCCGCCACCATTGTCGCAACCCCTATTACCAGCCTGTTCAACCTCTCTTTCATATCGTCTGAGATCCCCAAGGATTGGAGAGCTGCCGCGGTCATCCCCCTCTCCAAAGGGGGAGACACCCTGGACCCAAACTTTTACAGACCTATATCTATCCTGCTTTGCCTATCTAAGGTCTTCGAAAGCCAAGTCAACAAACAGGTCACTGACCATCTCGAATCCCACCGTACCTTCTCCACTGTGCAATCTGGTTTCCGAGCCGGTCACGGGTGCACCTCAGCCACGCTCAAGATACTAAACGATATCATAACGGCCATCGATAAAAGGCAGTACTGTGCAGCCGTCTTCATCGACCTTGCAAAGGCTTTCAATCTGTAATCACCGTGTTCTTATTGGCAGACTCAGTAGCCTCGGTTTTTCTGATGACTGCCGTGCCTGGTTCACCAACTACTTTGCAGACAGAGTTCAGTGTGTCAAATCGGAGAGCATGCTGTCCGGTCCTCTGGCAGTCTCTATGGGGGTGCCACAGGGTTCAATTCTCGGGCCGACTCTTTTCTCTGTATTATATCAATGATGTTGCTCTTGCTGCGGGCGATTCCCTGATCCACCACTACGCAGACGACACCATTCTATATACCTCCGGCCCGTCCTTGGACACTGTGCCTCCTAACCTCCAAACGAGCTTCAATGCCATACAACACTCCTTCCGTGGCCTCCAACTGCTCTTAAACGCGAGTAAAACCAAATGCATGCTTTTCAACCGTTCGCTGCCTGCACCCGCACGCCTGACTAGCATCACCACCCTGGATGGTTCCGACCTTGAATATGTGGACATCTATAAGTACCTAGGTGTCTGGCTAGACTGTAAACTCTCCTTCCAGACTCATATCAAACATCTCCAATCAAAAATCAAATCTAGAGTCGGCTTTCTATTCCGCAACAAAGCCTCCTTCACTCACGCCGCCAAACTTACCCTAGTAAAACTGACTATCCTACCTATCCGACTTCGACGATGTCATCTACAAAATAGCTTCCAACACTCTCCTCAGCAAACTGGATGCAGTTTATCACAGTGCCATCCGTTTTGTCACTAAAAAGCACCTTATACCACCCACCACTGCGACCTGTATGCTCTTGTCGACTGGCCCTCGCTACATATTCATCGCCAGACCCACTGGTTCCAGGTCATCTACAAGGCCATCCTAGGTAAAGCTCCGCCTTATCTCAGTTCACTGGTCACGATGGCAACACCCACCCGTAGCACGCACTCCAGCAGGTGTATCTCACTGATCATCCCTAAAGCCAACACCTCATTATGCCGCCTTTCGTTCCAGTTCTCTGCTGCCTGTTACTGGAACGAATTGCAAAAATCACTGAAGTTGGAGACTTATCTCCCTCACCAACTTCAAACATCTGCTATCTGAGCAGCTAACCGATCGCTGCAGCTGTACATAGTCTATCGGTAAATAGCCCACTCAAAAACATGACCATCTGATAATTTATCACTCCAGTGTTAATCTGCAAAATTGTAATTATTTGCCTACCTCCTCATGCCTTTTGCACACAATGTATATAGACTTTTTTTTCTACTGTGTTATTGACTTGTTAATTGTTTACTCCATGTGTAACTCTGTTTGTTCACACTGCTCTGCTTTATCTTGGCCAGGTCGCAGTTGCAAATGAGAACTTGTTCTCAACTAGCCTACCTGGGTAAATAAAGGTGAAAAACAAAAAAAATAAGGAAACGATCTGTTTAAGGAAATGTGTACACTAGAGTTGCCCCTTTTTGTTAAGTTCAATCTTGCACGGGCCAGCATTTGTTCTGCGCGGAAATCCTGAGAGAGTTGCGTTGCCGCGTGTGTGCAGCTTTGAGGGAACATTGCCCTTGAGTTTAGGTATATCCAATAGGTAGTCATGTTATAGCTGCTGTTGACTTTATAGTTGATTCCATACTCAAAGTCTCTATTTTAACAAGCACTGCCACAATTAAGCGAAGCAACAAAAAAGTTACATTAGTTACTGCCTACTCTGAGAAATGTAAAACCGAATATTTCACTTTGAGATTTCAGTGTTTCATGCATGTCAGGCATTGTTGCCAAGGGGTGATGCATCTCAAGTCAGGATCTCATGCTCTCTGCATGTGTATGTTGACAATGGTGCTGTCTTAGGAATTGACCCAACTCCTTGCTTTTCCCTCACCTTAAGTAACTCGGACGACAACCTGCTGAAAAACATTGAGCTGTTTGATAAACTGGGGCTGCGCTTCAATGGGCGTGTCCTGTTTGTCAAGGACGTGCTCGGGGACGAGATCTGCTGCTGGTCCTTCTACGGTGAGGGCCGCAAGATCGCTGAGGTGTGCTGCACATCCATTGTTTACGCCACTGAGAAGAAACAGACCAAGGTAAGCCCAGTTAAACCAATTTCACTATGAGCTTCCACAGCTTAAACACTAACATGGAGGCTAGCAACATCAGGGTTTAGGTAAATGCTAGGGTATACAGTGCCTTCAAGGTATTTACACCCCTTTTTCCACATTTTGCTGTTAAAGTGGGATTAAAATGGATTTCATTTACATTTTTGTGTAACGACGTAAAGTACTCTTGTTTCAAAGTCAAACAAAAATTCATACTTACAAAAAAAACAAAACGGTATCTTGACGAGATGAGTCAATACATGTTAGAATCACCTTTGGAATACTCACCAGCTGTGAGTATTTCTGGATAAATTTTAAGAGCTTTCCACACCTGGATTGTATAACATTTGCCCATTTTATTATTATTTTCAAAATTATTCAAGCTCTGGCAAGTTAGTTGTCGGTCATTGCTAGACAACCATTTTCAGGGTTTGCCTTGTATTTTCAAGCTATTTAAGTCAAAACTGCAACTCAGCCACTCATTCACGGTCTTGGTAAGCAATTCCAGTTTAGATTTGACCTTGTGTTTTAGGTTGTTGTCCTACTGAAAGGTGAATTCATTTCCCAGTGTCTGGTGGAAAGCAGACTAAACCAGGTTATCCTCTAGGATTTTGCCTGTGCTAAGCTCCATTCTGTTTATTTCTTTTATCTTGAAAAACTTCCCACTCCTTAATGATTACAAGAATACCCGTTAGGGCTGGGCGAGATATAGGATTAATTAGAATGTATGTTTTTGCGCGATATTCCAAATGCCTGTAATTGCAAGAATAATTATTTGTTTTCCCATTTTTATTAGCGTTCATATCCGCTCGTTGTCCTGTCTTTTTGGTCTCGTATCCTTCACCCTTTCTGTGCTGTGTCCCTGAGGTTTAATAAGAACTGGAGACTGCGCCCAAGATGTCTGCCTTTTGTTTTCAAGGTAATCTATTCATGTTCGCCGATAGATGGACCCTCTATATCCAGGTTGCTTTCGGACCAACTTTCAATCCGAAAGACTGCAATGTCCCCATGGGCAATGTCCCCATTCACTGACATTAGGATATATATTTTTTGACCAGAGGAAAGAGTACCTCCTCCTGGCCCTCCAACACCACTTCCAGCAGTGTCTGGTCTCCTGACCAGGACCAACCCTGCTTCAGAGGCAAGCTAGCAGTGGGATGCAGGGTGGTATGCTGCTGGCTTATATTTAGCCTAGGTATAATTTCACAAACCCTGAATTCATTAGATTATTGCTGACTGTTTGAAATGCAGTGTATTTGACAATTATTTGTACAACAAAGCATTACACAAAAACATGATCTAAATATACTATATATACAAAAGCATGTGGACACCCCCTTAGTGGCTTTGGTTATATCAGCCACAAATAAACTCAGCAAAAAAGACATGTCCCTTTTTCAGGACCCTGTCTTTCAAAGATAATTCGTAAAAATCCAAATAACTTCACAGATCTTCATTGTAAAGGATTTAAACACTGTTTCCCATATTTTTTTCAATGAACCATGAACTATTTAATAAACATGCACCTGTGGAACGGTCGTTAAGACACCAACAGCTTACAGACCGTAGGCAGTTAAGGTCACAGTTATGAAAACTTAGTAGAAAGGCCTCTTCAGTGTCCTGACTCTGAAAAACACAAAAAGAAAGATGTCCAAGGTCCCTGCTCATCTGCGTGAACGTGCCTTAGGCATGCCACCAGCTTGGAGGCATGGGGACTGCAGATGTGGCCAAGGCAATAAATTGCCATGTCCGTACTGTGAGACGCCTAAGACAACACTACAGGGAGAAAGGACGGACAGCTGATCGTTCTCAGTGGCAGACCACCTGCACAGGATCAGTACATTCGAACATCACACTTGCGGGACAGGTACAGGATGGCAACAACAACTGCCCGAGTTAGACCAGGAACGCACAATCCCTCCATCAGTGCTGAGACTGTCCGCAATAGGTTGAGAGGCTGGACTGAGGGCTTGTAGGCCTGTTGTCTGGTGAGGACCTGTCTTACATCACCGGCAATAACGTCACCTATGGGCACACACCCACTGTCGCTGGACCAGACAGGACTGGCAAAAAGTGCTCTTCACTAACGAGTTGCGGTTTTGTGATGGTCGGATTCACATTTATCGTCGAAGGAATGAGCGTTGCACCGAGGCCTGTACTCTGGAGCGAGATCGATTTGGAGGTGGAGCGGTGTCACAGCATCATCGGACTGAGCTTGTCATTGCAGTCAATCTCAACGCTGTGCATTACAGGGAAGACATCCTCCTCCCTCATGTGGTACCCTTCCTGCAGGCTCATCCTGACATGACCCTCCCACATGTCACCAGCTATACTACTCGTCCTGTGCGTGATTACCAGCAAGACCGGAATGTCAGTGTTCTGCCATGGCCAGCAAAGAGCCCGGATCTCAAACCCATTGAGCACTGTTGGATTGGAGGGTGAGGGCTAGGGCCATTCCCCCCAGAAATGTACGGGAACTTGCAGGTGTCTTGGTCGAAGAGTGGGGTAAAATCTCGCAGCAAGAACTGGCAAATCTGTGGTACTTAATGCATCTGGTGGCCACACCAGATACTGACTCGCAGCAAGAACTGGTACACTGTGGTACTTAATGCATCTGGTGGCCACACCAGATACTGACTCACTTTGGATTTTGACACAACCCCCCCCCCCCGTTCAGGGACACATTATTCAATTTCTGTTATTCACCTGTCTGTGGAATCTTACTATGTACATACAAATATTTACACATTACCGAGTTCCATACTGCCTCTGGAAGCAGCTGTCAGCACTGTTCGTCGGGAGCTTCATGAAATAGATTTCCATGGCCAAGCAGCCGCACACAAGCCTAAGATCACCATGCGCAATGCCAAGTGTTGGCTGGAGTGGTGTAAGGCTCGCGGTCATTGGACTCTGGAGCAGCGGAAACCTGTTCTTTGGAGTGATGAATCACGCTTCACCATCGAAGTCCGACGGACAAATCTGAGTTTGTTTCATGTTTCAGGCTAGGCCCCTTAGTTACAGTGATGGGAAATCTTAATGCTACAGCATACATTGTAGATGATTCTGTGCTTCCAACTTTGTGGCAACAGTTTGGGGAAAGCCCTTTCCCGTTTCAGCATCACAATGCCCCGTGCACAAAGCGAGCTCCATTACAGAAATGGGTTGTCGATCATTTTGAAAGCACTTTCCTGGCCTGCACAGAGCTTGGACTTCAACCCCATCGAACACGTATGGGATGAATTGGAACGCTGACTGCGAGCCAGGCCGAATTGCCCAACATCCGTGCCTGACCTCACTAATGCTCTTGTGACTGAATGGAAGCAAGTCCCCGCAGCAATGTTCCAACATCTAGTGGAAAGCCGTCCCAGAAGAGTGGAGGTTGTTATAGCAGCGAAGGGGGGACTAACTCCATATTAATGCCCATGATTTTGGAATGAATGTTTGACAAGCAGGTGACCAAAATTATGTGGATATGTTAGTGTATATTGTGAATCAGCCATAAGTTCGAAAAAATTTAGTTATGATTTGTATGCCATTTCGCCCAGCCCTAATACTCATAACATGATGTAGCCAGCACTGTGCTTGAAAATATGGAGTGTGGTAGTTTGTAATGTGTTGTATTGGATTTACCCCAAACGTAACACTTTGTATTCAGGACACAAAGTAAAGTGCTTTACCAATTGCTTTGATGTATCACTTTAGTGCCTGTTTTGGAATATTTTTATTCTGTCAATTAGGTTAGTATTGTGGAGTAACTCCAATGTTGTTGATTCATCCTCAGTTTTCTCCTATCACAGCCAGTAAACTCAAATTGTTTTCAAGTCATCTTTGGACTTATGGCAAAATCCCTGAGCGGTTTCCTTCCTCTCCGGCAACTGATTTTAGGAAGGACGCCTGTATCTTTGTAGTCATTCGGTGTATTGATACAACATCCAAAGTGTGATTTAACTTCACCATGTTGAAAGGGATATTCAATGTCTGCTCCCCCCCGCCCATCTACCAATAGGTGCCCTTCTTTGCAAGGCATTGGAAAACCTCCCTGGTCTTTGTGGTTGAATCTGTTTGAAAGTCAGTGCTCGACTCGGACTTTACAGTTAATTGGAATGTGTGGGGTAGTCATTCAAAAATCATGTTAAACACTTATTACACACAATGAGTCCATGCAACTTATGTGACATGTTATGCACATTTTCACTCCTGAACTTATTTAGGCTTGCCATAACAAAGGGGTTGAACACTTATTGACTCAAGGCATTTTACTGTTTTTTTTTTTTTTTTTTTTTATTAATTCTTCAAAATTTCCAACAAACAATTCCACTTGCATTATGGAGCATTGTATGTATGCCAGTGACCAAAACATCTCAATTTAATTATGTTTAAAAGGTAAAGGGGTGTGAACACTTTTTTTCCCTACTTAATTGGTAAAGTGCCATCGGAAAGTATTCAGACCACTTAAATTTTATTCCACATTAGTTATGTTACTGCCTTATTCCAAAATGGAACTACACACACTACCCCATAATGACAAAGCAAAAACAAGTTAAGAAATTTTTACAAATGTAAACTGATACCTTATTTACATAAGTATTCAGACTTTTTTTTAACCTTTATTTAACTAGGCAAGTCAGTCAAGAACAAATTCTTATTTTCAATGACGGCCAAGGAACAGTGGGTTAACTGCCTGTTCAGGGGCAGAACGACAGATTTGTACCTTGTCAGCTTGGGGATTTGAACTTGCAACCTTCCGGTTACTAGTCCAACGCTCTAACCACTAGGCTACCCTGCCGCTCCGGTGCATTCAGTTTACCCTTGAGATGTTTCTATAACTTGATTGGAGTCCACTTGTGGTAAAATCAATTGATATGATATGATTTGGAAAGGCACACACCTGTCTATTTAAGGTCCTATAGTTGACAGTGCATGTCAAAGCAAAAACCAAGCCATGAATTCGGTGGAACTGTCCGTAGAGCTCCAAGACAGCAATGTGTCCAGGCACAGATCTGGGGAAGGGTATCATAACATTTCTGCAGCATTGAAGGTCCCCAAGAACATTCTTAATTGGAAGAAGTTTGGAACCACCAAGACTCTTCCTAGAGTTGGCTAGGCCAAACTGAGCAATCCACTCCTCAGTAAAAGGCATAAGCCTGCTTGGAGTTTGCCAAAAGGCATCTAAAGACTCTCTGACCATGAGAAACAAGATTATCTGGAAACCAAGATTTAACGCTTTGGCCTGAATGCCAAGCGTCACGTCTGGAGGAAACCTGGCACCACCCCTACGGTGAAGCATGGTTGCAGCATCATGATGGGATGTTTTTCAGTGGCAGTGACTGGGAGACTGGTCAGGATCGAGGGAAAGATGAACTGCGCAAAGTACTGAGAGATCCTTGATGAAAACCTGCTCCAGAGCTCCCAGTACCTCAGACTGGGACAAAGGTTCACCTTCCAACAGGACAATGACCCTAAGCATGGAGCCAAGACAACGCAGGAGTGAACATGTCTCCCTATCTAACATTTCTGGAGAGACCTGAAAGTAGCTGTGCAGCAACACTCCCCATCCAACCTGACAGAGCTTAAGAGGATCTGCAGAGAATGGGAGAAACTCCCCAAATACAGGTGTGCCAAGCTTGTAGCGTAATACCCAAGAAGACTAAAGGCTTTAATCACTGCCAAAGGTGCTTGAACAAAGTACTGAGTAAAGGGTCTGAATACTTATGTTTAACGTTTTTTTAATTTTTAAATTGGCAAAAGTTTCTAAACCTGTTTTTGCTTTCATTATGGTGTGTTGTGTGTAGATTGAGGTAAAAAAACAAACAATTTAATACATTTTAGAATAAGGCTGTAATGTAACAAATTGTTGGATTCTGAGTACTTTCCGAAGGCACTTTAATATAGAATTCTCTAATTCTCTACCCATTCTTTGCCTTCCCGTGTCCTGCTCTTCCTTCTCCCTGTCAGGTGGAGTTTCCTGAAGCCCGCATCTTTGAGGAGACCCTCAACATCCTCATCTATGAGAATGGGCGTGGTTCTGGCCCGGGAGGCGTGGCCCTTTTGGAGTCATCATCGCCTGGGGCCAGCCAATCAGAGGAGGAGGGAGCCAGCGCAGGAGACCGAAGGGTGAGGAGGATCCACGTGAGGAGGCATATCATGCACGACGAGAGAGGACACGGCCAACAGACTGTGTATAAGGACTGAGAATAAAGAGTGAATTGTGGGGATAAGGAGAGGGAGTTAGCGGCAGGGTAAAGATACAGGTTGTTAGGGCGGATGTTTAGTAGGGGGGGTGGTACAGGTTCTTATATAAGGAAGCAGATGTGGTACTTCAAGATGCTTATTATCAAGGACTGAGATTTATTATTTTTTGGTGCCGGATTGGGGAAAACAACCCCTAACCCAAAAGGTGGGACTAATACACTAATGAATGTGCACAATTATGGGAGACAGGTAGAGAGAATTGGACCACAGCATAGGTCTGCAAATACCTAGGGGCTAGATTGGGCTATCTCCCGACCAGGTTTGGGTGGTGGTGATGTGACTGGAAGATGGAGGGGTTCGCTGGTTCAACTAAGGTACTTTAACTGCACTAAAAGGGAACCGGGATGGTGGAGTGAGGTGGTGGTAGTAGGTTAGAGACAATGAGACTGCTGAGCATTGCTGGATGTTTATTCCTTTTGAATTGATTACTGTTGTATGTATTTGTCTCTATTTATTATTATTTGGTTAATTTGTCCTTTTATATTACTTTAAATACATTATTTATTATTTATTCTGTATAGATGTTGGTGGGAATTGTATGTGTTGAGGGTGCTGATCTGATTTGATATTTTGACCAGTTTATGCACTGATCACATTCCTAACCGACAGACACTTGATGCCATGCTCATCCAATGTCACGTATGGTCATGTTTAACTGCCATGTGAGTTCATGTGTACACATTGACTTGCTAAATCATGTTTTAATATTTTTTTTGTCCATGATGCTACTGTGCCTAATTGAAACAGGATTGCATGTTGTCTGATGGTGAAATCAGGCTTTATTTGTCTCTAAAAATCATGTTTAAATCTTTGTATTCAATTTGGTACATATTCCTTCCTCGCACTAAAGTCTGATCACAAAAAAAAAAAAATTAACAGGTGAAATGAAGGAAGTGATCTGAACCTGGGAAGTGTTTATGTCCCAGGGGTTATTGGACACTTGTTAACCCATAGAAGCATGTAATATGGCAGGTAAATCTCACATCCTAATCCTATAAAAAAAAAAGTTTGGGGCAGTCCTGGAATAAAACGCATTTGCAAAGAATGTTTTTTAATCCAGGACTAGGGGCTTAATCTGGGTCAAGAAAACCGTCCCATAGTGTCTGCCAAGATGCGCAAACAATTTTTTCCCTGTCAAATGTTCTTTGTGATATTGTAACTATCTGGGGTTTTAGATATTTTATGGACCAACATTCTCAATAAAAATCTGAACCCTGCATCTTGGTGTTTTGTGTGTTGGAGCGAGTGGAAAATGACACTATTCCTGTCCTCTTAATCTTCTCGAATGGACAGATGAATGAATATGCATTCACCTTTCCATGAATGCAGGTGAATGACGAGAAGGGCCGTGTTATATTATTGAGAACCAGGCTGTATCACAACCAGCTGTGATTGGGAGTCTCATAGGGCGGCGCACACTTGGCCCAGCGTCGTCCGGGTTAGGCTGGTGTAGGTAGTCATTGTAAATAAGAATTTATTCTTAACTGATTTGCCTAGTTAAATAAAGGTTACATTTAAAAAATATGCCCCTCTAGGTAACTCGTAGAGCCAAACATACGGTTTACACTAGATTACACAGCCACAAAGTCTTGGCCTTTTTGTCTTAATTTAAGATTAGGCATAAGGATATCAGTGTGTAAATGTCAAGTCAGTGCTTGACTTGGACTGAAATAGTTTCAGGTACTCATTTTGGATGACGGTACTATTTACATTTAGGTGAAGGAGCTCCACAATACGTTTGCTGATATTCTATAATAGGAACAGAAGCTCGAGCAGTAGAAATGTTATGGTTCCGGTACTCTGCTCCTATGAGCTCCTGCCTAAATCATGCACTTGGTTAAATTTAAAATAAAATTAAGAAGATAAATTGTAGAGGCGGGGTTTAGCCATTTTTGTGGCTGTTAACTAGTGACGAAACTAATTTAGGAGGCGTAAAAGAAAGACTTCCATCTTCAGTGCGTTCAAGACGACTGAACTCGAGAAAAATATTTTGAACGGTCATCCATCTCGGAATTTCAGAGCGCCAACCTGGAGATTACTGACGTCATGATTTGCCCTTTTTTTGCGAGGGTCTAAGACCTTTTGCAACGCCCACTTCCGCTCAACTTCCTACCCGATACATGTCCAGTAAACTTGATTGTAGCCATACTAGCCTCCAAGTCTCGTATCATTATCTCATTAAATTAAGATTTCATTTCTATAGCTTTTAATTTGGATCAATCTTATTAACAATTCTGCTTATCCGTTCAGTTAGAGATTTTTGTAATTTGATTGTGTTCTTTGTCTCTTAGCGAGCTAAACTCAGCAAAAAAAGAAACATCCTCACGGTAAACTGCGCTTATTTTCAGCAAATTTAACATTTGTATGAACATAAGATTCAACAACTGAGACATAAACTGAACAAGTTCCACAGACATGTAACTAACAGAAATTGAATAGTGTGTCCCTGAACAGGGGGGGTCAAATGAAAGTCAGTATCTGGTGTGGCCACCAGCTGCATTAAGTTCTGCAGTGCATCTCCTCCTCATGGACTGCACAAGATATGCCAGTTCCTGCTGTGAGATGTTACCCCCCTCTTCCACCAGGCACCTGCAAGTTCCCAGACATTTCTGGGAGGAATGGCCCAAGCCCTCACCCTCTCATGCAACAGGTCCAAGACGTGCTCAATGGGATTGAGATCCGGCCTCTTTGCTGGCCATGGCAGAACACTGACATTCCTGTCTTGCAGGAAATCACGCACAGAATAAGCAGTATGGCTGGTGGCATTGTAATGCTCAAGGGTCATGTCAGGATGAGCCTGCAGGAAGGGTACCCAAGGGAGTAGGATGTCATCACTGTAACGCACAGCGTTGAGATTGAGCTTGTTGTCCTTGCAGGCAGTCTGATGATGCTGTGACACACCGCCCCAGACCATGACGGACCATCCACCTCCAAATTTATCGCACTCCAGAGTACAGGCCTCGGTGTAACGCTCATTCCTTTGACGATAAACGCGAATCCGACCATCACCCCTGGTGAGACAAAACCGCAACTCGTCAGTGAAGAGCACTTTTTGCCAGTCCTGTCTGGTCCAGCAACGGTGGGTTTGTGCCCATAGGCGACGTTATTGCCAGTGATGTCTGGTGAGGACCTGCCTTACAACAGGCCTACCAGCCCTCAGTCCAGCCGCTCAGCCTATTGTGGTCAGTCTGAGCACTGATGGAGGGATTGTGCATTCTTGTTGTTGCCATCCTGTACCTATCCCACATGTGTGATGTTCGGATGTACCGATCCTGTGTAGGTGTTTCACGTGGTCTGCCACTGCGAGGATGATTAGCTGTCCGTCCTGTCTCCCTGTAGTGCTGTCTCAACGGCTGGCCATGCCTTCCTCCTGGCTACTCCAACCTCGGCCAAGCCTCCCCAGCTTCTCCTTTACCCAAATCCAGAGAGCAGATGTTCTGAAAGAGGTGCAAAACCTGGACCCGTACAAATCAGCTGGGCTTGACAATCTGGACCCTCTATTTCTGAAACTATCTGCCGCCATTGTCGCAACCCCTATTACCAGCGTGTTCAACCTCTCTTTCATATCGTTTGAGATCCCCACGGATTGGAAAGCTGCCGCAGTCATCCCCCTCTTCAAAGGGGGAGAAACCCTGGACCCAAACTGTTACAGACCTATATCCATCCTGCCCTGCCTATCTCAGGTCTTCGAAAGCAGTCAACAAACAGATCACTGACCATCATGAAACCCAACGTACCTTCTCCGCTGTGCCATCTGGTTTCCGAGCCGGTTACGGGTGCACCTCAACCACGCTCAAGGTACTAAACGATATCATAACCGCCATTGATAAAAGACAGTACTGTGCAGCAGTCTTCATCGACCTGGCCAAGACAAACGACTCTGTCAATCACCATATTCTTATCGGCAGACTCAGTAGCCTTGGTTTTTCTAATGACTGCCTTGCCTGGTTCACCAACTACATTGCAGACAGAGTTCAGTGTGTCAAATCGGAGGGCATGTTGTCCGGTCCTCTGGCGGTCTCTATGGGGGTGCCACAGGGTTCAATTCTCGGGTCGACTCTATTCTCTGTATATATCAATGATGTTGCTCTTGCTGCGGGCGATTCCCTGGTCCACCTCTACGCAGACGACACCATTCTGTATACTTCCGGCCTGTCCTTGGACACTGTGCTATCTAACCTCCAAACGAGCTTCAATACCATACAACACTCCTTCCGTGGCCTCCAACTGCTCTTAAACACTAGTAAAACCAAATGCATGCTTTTCAACCGTTCGCTGCCTGCACCCGCACGCCCGACTAGCATCACCACCCTGGATGGTTCCGACCTAGAATATGTGGACATCTATAAGTACCTAGGTGTCTGGCTAGACTGTAAACTCTCCTTCCAGACTCATCTTTCTATTCCGCAACAAAGCCGCCTTCACTCACGCCGCCAAACTTACCCTAGTAAAACTGACTATCATACTGATCCTCGACTTCAGCGATGTCATCTACAAAATAGCTTCCAATTCTCTACTCAATAAACTGGATGCAGTTTATCACAGTTCCATCTGTTTTGTTACTAAAGCACCTTATACCACCCACCACTGCGACCTGTATACTCTAGTCGGCTGGCCCTCGCTACATATTTGTCGCCAGACCCACTGGCTCCAGGTCATCCACAAGTCCATGCTAGGTAAAGCTCCGCCATATCTCAGTTCACTGGTCACGATGGCAACACCAACCCGTTGCACGCGCTCCAGCACGTGTATCTCACTGATCATCCCTAAAGCCAACACCTCATTTGGCCGCCTTTCCTTACAGTTCTCTGCTGCCTGTGACTGGAACGAATTGCAAAAATCTTTTATCTCCCTCACCAACTTTAAACATCTGATATCTGAGCAGCTAACTGATCGCTGCAGTTGTACATAGTCCATCGGTAAATAGCCCGCCCAATTTACCTTCCTCATCCCCATACTGTTTTTATTTATTTACTATTCTGCTCTTTTGCACACCAGTATCTCTACCTGCACATGACCATCTGATCATTTATCACTCCAGTGTTAATCTGCTAAATTGTAATTATTCGCCTACCTCCTCATGCCTTTTGCACATAATGTACAGTGCCTTGCGAAAGTATTTGGCCCCCTTGAACTTTGCGACCTTTTGCCACATTTCAGGCTTCAAACATAAAGATATAAAACTGTATTTCTTTGTGAAGAATCAACAACAAGTGGGACACAATCATGAAGTGGAACGACATTTATTGAATATTTCAAACTTTTTTTAACAAATCAAAAACTGAAAAATTGGGAGTGCAAAATTATTCAGCCCCTTTACTTTCAGTGCAGCAAACTCTCTCCAGAAGTTCAGTGAGGATCTCTGAATGATCCAATGTTGACCTAAATGACTAATGATGATAAATACAATCCACCTGTGTGTCATCAAGTCTCCGTATAAATGCACCTGCACTGTGATAGTCTCAGAGGTCCGTTAAAAGCGCAGAGAGCATCATGAAGAACAAGGAACACACCAGGCAGGTCCGAGATACTGTTGTGAAGAAGTTTAAAGCCGGATTTGGATACAAAAAGATTTCCCAAGCTTTAAACATCCCAAGGAGCACTGTGCAAGCGATAATATTGAAATGGAAGGAGTATCAGACCACTGCAAATCTACCAAGACCTGGCCGTCCCTCTAAACTTTCAGCTCATACAAGGAGAAGACTGATCAGAGATGCAGCCAAGAGGCCCATGATCACTCTGGATGAACTGCAGAGATCTACAGCTGAGGTGGGAGACTCTGTCCATAGGACAACAATCAGTCGTATATTGCACAAATCTGGCCTTTATGGAAGAGTGGCAAGAAGAAAGTCATTTCTTAAAGATATCCATAAAAAGTTTTTAAAGTTTGCCACAAGCCACCTGGGAGACACACCAAACATGTGGAAGAAGGTGCTCTGGTCAGATGAAACAAAAGACCTGAGACTGGGATGGAGATTTGTCTTCCAACAAGACAATGATCCAAAACATAAAGCAAAATCTACAATGGAATGGTTCAAAAATAAACATATCCAGGTGTTAGAATGGCCAAGTCAAAGTCCAGACCTGAATCCAATCGAGAATCTGTGGAAAGAACTGAAAACTGCTGTTCACAAATGCTCTCCATCCAACCTCACTGAGCTCGAGCTGTTTTGCAAGGAGGAATGGGAAAAAATGTCAGTCTCTCGATGTGCAAAACTGATAGAGACATACCCCAAGCGACTTACAGCTGTAATCGCAGCAAAAGGTGACGCTACAAAGTATTAACTTAAGGGGGCTGAATAATTTTGCACGCCCAATTTTTCAGTTTTTGATTTGTTATAAAAGTTTGAAATATCAAATAAATGTCGTTCCACTTCATGATTGTGTCCCACTTGTTGTTGATTCTTCACAAAAAAATACAGTTTTATCTTTATGTTTGAAGCCTGAAATGTGGCAAAAGGTCGCAAAGTTCAAGGGGGCCGAATACTTTCGCAAGGCACTGTATATACTCTTTTTTTTCTACTGTGTTATTGACTTGTTTATTGTTTACTCCATGTGTAACTCTGTGTTGTCTGTTCACATGCTATGCTTTATCTTGGCCAGGTCACAGTTGTAAATGAGAACTTGTTCTCAGCTAGCCTACCTAGTTAAATAAAGGTGAAATCAAAACAACAACAAAAAAGCATGAGCATGCCAATTTGCCTATCAGACCAGACAAGGACGCTTATTCAAAGCTGTAACGTAGTTTAAGACATGCATTTTACAGTAGCTAGCTAACATTTCTTATTATTTTTATTCCAAACCGTTTTCGAACAGGGACAAAGTGACGAGAGGTCAGCATAGGGGCTTGCTGCTACAGGTCCATGAGGAAAAATGAGAAACCACAGTTTGAGTGTAGGGTGAAGTCAGCTGTTTGTGAGACTACATGCCAGTTACACAGTCAGAGATGAAGCCTCGTCTTAGACTAAGAAGTAACGGTCAATGGAGATCTGCATTAAGAGGCATTGCTTAGTCTAGGACTAGGCTTAACCCATGTCGATGAAACCGTTATTGGTGTAGTAATTGTTCAGTTGTCTTCCTTGCTGTTTATGTAAGCTCTTATGTTGGATGCATTAGATTCAATTTAAACAAGTGCATATACCCTTAATAGAAAAGTTTAAACCTGTATTGCTGTAATGAAGTCACTTCTGTCTGCTGGTCGTGACACATGAGTGATTTTTATAGTCAATTTTTTTTTACATCATAGGTTGTACTTAAGCCCTAAGAACCTGTAACAATGACACATCACTGATCATATGTTGCTGGCATTGCATTATGCAACCACACAGTTGCATTACTATTCCAGTCTGCACACAATTCCCAGATGGGAACACCAGTCGTCCGAACTGTGCACAGCTGCACAGAGGCCTAGCAGCAGTGGCATAAGCCAAGAAGTATGGCATGGTTTAATAGCTATACCACATAACATCATATGGTTATAATAACGTCATAATGCTATTCAATTATTTAATGAAAACATAAATTGTCTCATGATTAGATTTAGAATAGTGCCCCTGTTCTGTCTTTTTACAGGGTCTGCAACCTGGGCCCATAGGAAAATGACCATCACCAAGCCCACCAGAAAGCGCATGACAGGAGGGATTAGGTGAGTATTACCTAGTAGCTGGTCATATTCTATTACATTTTGACTATATAAAATTATTTAATTTCAGGTGGTTTCAAGTACATTGTTTAGATTTGCTAACCACAGCGGCTGCTGTACACTACAACACCCTTCTTGGAACACTCCCTGACCTCTCAGTTTTCCAGATAGAGGGTCAAAGCTCTTGTATGCTTCTTCTATCTAAGCCATTGATCTGCAGCATGGGGATATCTGCTGAAAAGCAGATATCTCACTTTGAAAAGGTACAGATGGGGAACCTCTTGTATTACCAGCAGCCTCCAATCACAACGTGACACAGTTCACCATAAGGAGACACCAGCATTCCCGTCACTGCCCCTAGATGGCAACTTTCAAGGCTGCACATTTGTGCTCAGAGAAGACCAGCTTCACATAGTCTCTTCAGGTGAGAGAATACAGAGATCCAGTGGTGTTCACTAATTAGAAGGGTGACTAGTACTAATGTGTACATGCAAAAGTTCTTAGGTAGGAAAAACTAAATAAACAAGGGAGAAGCTCCTTTATCTTTCAATTAATGAAAGAGAAACAAAACCAATCTCTGAAATTAATTAAAAAGAATTCAGTTAATGTTTCTGTCCTCTTGTCCGTGTTAAACTCTTTATAACATTTTGTTCAGAGTATAAGCAGAGGTGTTAATGAACAAATGGACTACAGGGTGTAAGACAATGGATGGTCACAGCAAAAAAAGTTAAGATGCATTGCAGTAATAGCTCATTGCTCCTTGGCCCATGCCTTCACAAGAAGCCCAAAACTGGGAGTTTTGTGAAAAGGTAAGCCACAGGCCAGATGCAGTTGATGCTTCCCATCGGTGACATGAGGATCTTTTGGACATCGTAGTTATTCCACGTCGAAGGTACTGCTCCCTTCAGACGTCGAAGCCCACCATAAGGTTCAATGAAATCTTAATTTCCTAAATATCAATAAAGATGCCGGAACAAATAACGTTAACGTCATTAGCACTAACGTTAGCTAGTTACTGGTAGCTAACATTGCTAGCTAAAGAGACAATCGAATTACAAAAAACACTAACTGAACGGATAAACAGAATTTAAAAACACGAGTGATTTTTTTTTTTTTAAAGCTATAGAAATATGATTATATTGATATACTGAGGTAATGATAAAACGAGCGATTTCGGGGCGAGTATGGCTTCAATCAGGCTGACAGGAAGCTATGTATAGGGTAGGAAGTTGGACGGAAGTGGGCGTTGCTACGTTGTGCAAAAGTTCTGTTGTCTTGAAATCCACATGACGACACAAACAGCAAGTAACACGTAGCTAGTTGCGTCATTACGCTTACGCAATGTTGTGCCAAATCTGGAGGGAAAAAATCAAGCAGCAACGTTTTATCTGGCTAATAAATGAAGTCAGCGGAGGAAACAAAGATTCGGAGGTTCGTTTCTGGACAACTCCGTGATTGTTCTGACCTAAGGTAAACTCCCTTTTGCAGTTTTTTTAGACAAAGTCAAATCATGCATGGAAATTATTGCTAGCTTGTGGCAAAGGTTTAACATACCATAACCGCTCTTACGTGGTTGGCTTGCATGTTCCCCTGTTTGCCGTGTCTGCTCTCTAACGCCCAGGGCCCGTTTCCCAAAAGCTAAGTTCATCATTAGAACCATAGTTAAATCTCGAGCTGTTTCCCGAAACCATCTAAAGTTGCACTTAAACGCTCATTAATTACCGATTGCCTCAGACCACTCGAATGCCTCGTTCACAATACCCATAAGCACTATTCGTTATTTTTGAACGACTCTTTTTACTGACTGGAAAGTTGTTCTTTTTTTCTGAATGACTCGTTCATAAAAGACGAGTCTGTATAGACGCCTGTATTGAGTCCCCCGAAGGGCGCAGTGGTCTAAGCACCTCATCTCAGTGCCAGAGGCGGCACTACAGTCCCTGGTTCGAATCCAAACTGTATCCCATAGGGCTGCGCACAATTGGCCCAGCGTTGTCTTGGTTTGGCGGGGGTAGGCCCTCATTGTCAATAAGAATTGTGTTCTTAACTGACTTGCCTAGTTAAATTTAAAAATTCACTCTGCAGAAGTCAGAGCATTAATACTTTGTGGAGCAGAGCTCTTGTGAAGAAAGTTGTCCTTCTGTGGATTTTATATGGTGGTTGGCAACCAACTTTAAGGTTAAGGTGCCTTATTTTTTTATTTAACTAGTTAAGTCAGTTAAGAACAAATGTTTATTTACAATGACGGCCTACCCCGGTCTAAACCCTACCCAATAATCTTGTCTCTCTAAGGAAATGAAATATATAATGAAATACTACATCCCCTGAAGATTTCCCCAGCACAACGTCATATTCGTCATAATGTCAGTTTCCATTCTCAGTTTCATTGAAAATATATCTATTTCATTCTCTTTTTTTCCTCCTTACTCTGTCTCCTAGCACATTGACTCTTGGCATCTTAAGAGGGCGGTATTTGGCATGTGTTGGCCGGGACTCACTAAACCAGGAGGACAGACAGTTGATGAAGAGAGTGGTAGAGGAGGAACTGCTGAGGATGCAGGTAAAGATGTTTGTGAGTAGATACGATTTTGTCAATCAATATATCTCCCTCAGACCTGGATCAAATAGGTAGTACTTGAATTAAACTCAATTTGTTCCATGGTACTGGGCAAACTAGTCTCAAAAGTGCAAACCTTCAGCCTAAATCAAGCAGATTGCAGGTACTTTCACATATAGCCTATGTCTGTATGTATTTGTAAGTAAAGTTTGACATGTATTTAATCCAGAGCTGCTGTCCTGTCTTTCACAGTTTGATGCCCCATAACTTTTGATAAAATATTTTCTTTCTCCATTGAGTACACACAGATCTGAAGTGATTGGGTGAAAAGATGACCGCTTACAGGTCTTGGGTGGTCAGAAGTGTGGAAGGAATAATTTTGAAGTACATTTCGTTCTTAAATACTCTGAACAAAAATATAAACGCAACATGTAAAGTGTTGGTCCCATGTTTCATGAGCTGATATTCCAGATGCACAAAAAGCGTATTTCTCAAATTTTGTGCCCAAATTTGTTTACATTCCTGTTAGTGAGCATTCCTCCTTTGATAAGATAATCCTTCCACCTGACAGGTGTGGCATATCAAGAAGCTCATTAAACAGCGTGATCATTACACAGGTGCACTTTGTGCTGGGGGCAATTAAAGGGCACTCTAAAATGTGTGGTTTTGTCACACAACACAATGCCACCAATGTCTGTTTCGAGGGAGCATGCAATTGGCATGCTGACTGCAGGAATGTCCACCAGAGCTGTTGCCAGAGAATTGAATATTAATTTCTCTGCCATAAGTTGCCTCCAAAGTGGTTTTCGAGAATTTGGCAGTACGTCCAACCGGCCTCACAGCCGCAGACCATGCAGTTTGTTGTCATAACTGACTTCAGTGGGCAAATGCTCACCTTCGATGGCCATTGGCACTCTGGCGAGTGTGCTCTTCACGGATGAATACCGGTTTCAACTGTACCGGGCAGATGGCAGACAGCGTTTTTATAATGTTTGGGTGACGGTTTGCTGATGTCAATGTTGTGAGCCGTGTGTTATGGTGGTGTTATGGTATGGGCAGACAAATTATGGACAACAAACAGAATTGCATTTTATCAATGGCAATTTTAATGCATTGTTGTGCCATTCATCCGCCTCCATCACTTCATGTTTTAGCACGATAATACGCAACCCCATGACGCAAGGATCTGTACACAATTTCTGGACGCTGAAAATGTCCCAGTTCTTCCATGGCCTGCATACTTACCAGACATGTCACCCATTGAGCATGTTTGGGATGCTCTGGATTGCCGTGTACAACAGCTTTCCTGCCAATATCCAGCAACTTCACACAGCCAATGAAGATGAGTAGGACGACATTCCACAGGCCACAATTGACAGCCTGATCAACTCTATGCAAATATGTCGCACTGCATGAGGCAAATGGTGATCACATCAGATACTGACTGGTTTTCTGATCCATGCACCTGACTATTTGTATTTTTTAAATTTGTATTTTTAAAAAAAAATTGTAGGATATCTGTGATCAACAGATGCATATCTGTATTCCCAGCCATGTGAAATCCATAGATTAGGGCCTAATGAATTTACAGTGCATTCGGAAATTATTCCAGGATTACGTCACAGCCTTATTCTAAAATGGATTGCATCCCCCCCTCAATCTACACACAGTACCCCATATTGACAAAGCAAAAACAGGTTTTTAGAAATATTTGCACATTTTATAATGTCCTTCTGGAATGTACTCCCATCTCCACAGAGGAACTCTGGAGCTCTGTCAGAGTGACCATCGGGTTCTTGGTCACTTCCCTGACCAAGGCCCTTCTCATTTTTTTTTCACTTCTCATGATTGCTCAGTTTGGCTGGGTGGCCAGGTCTAGGAAGAGTCTTGCCGGTTCCAAACTTCTTCAATTTAAGAATGATGGAGGCCACTGTGTTCTTGGAGACCTTAATTTTTTTTTGTACCCTTCCCCAAATCTGTGCCTCAACACAATGCTGTCTCGGAGCTCTACGGGCAATTCCTTCGACCTCAAGGCTTGGTTTGTGCACTGTCAACTATGGGACCTTTATACAGATGGGTGTGTGCCTTTCCAAATCATGTCCAATGAATTTACCACAGGTGGACTCAATCAAGTTGTAGAAACATCAAGGATGATCAATGAAAACAGGATGCATCTGAGCTCAATTTCTAGTCTCATAGCAAAGGATCTGAATACTTATGTAAATAAGCTATCTGTTTTTATTTATTTTTTATAAATGTGCGAAAATAATGTCTTAACCTGTATTGTGTGTAGATTGAGGAAACATTTTTTTTTTTGTGAATTTTACCCCGTTTTCTCCCCAATTTCGTGGTATCCAATTGTTTAGTAGCTATTATCTTGTCTCATCGCTACAACTCCTGTACGGGCTCGGGAGAGACGAAGGTTGAAAGTCATGCGTCCTCCGATACACAACACAACCAAGCCGCACTGCTACATAACACAGCGCGCATCCAACCCGGAAGCCAGCCGCATCAGTGACGGAGGAAACACCGTGCACCTGGCAACCTTGTTTAGCGCACACTGCGCCCGGCCCGCCACAGGAGTCACTGGTGCGCGATGACACAAGGATATCCCTACCGGCCAACCCCTCCCTAACCCGGGCGACGCTAGGCCAATTGTGCGTCGCCCCACGGACCTCCCGGTCGCGGCCTGGGCCTGAACCCAGAGTCTCTGGTGGCACAGCTGGCGCTGCAGTACAGCGCCCTTAACCACTGCGTCACCCGGGAGGCCGAGGGAACATTTTGTTTTACTCCATTTTTGAATAAGGCTGTAACGTAACAATGTGAAAGGTCAAGCGGTCTGACTTTCCGAATGCTCTGCATTTCAATTGACTGATTTCCTTGTGAATTGTAACTCAGTTAAATCTTTAATTGTTGCGTTTTTACATTTTTGTTTAGTTTATTTCGGATGAGAAGTCACTACAGTTTTCCAGTCCCAATTACATTCATGTTATTGCTCCTGGTAGGTGCATGCTGTCACGACAGTCCCGAGCTGTTGCATTTATCTTGATTCGAGCTGGTTTCGATTATAATCTGACCTGGGACCTCTGCCTCTCTCTCAGGACAGTGACAGCAGTGACAATGAAGCCATTATCCACGTTACGCCGACGCCTCTCCACAACAAACGGAAGAGGGGTGAGGAGGAGGGGAAAGGAGGCAGGACCAAAGCAGATGGATCCAAGGCAAAGAGATCTCGGCTTCAGTCGGCCCAATCAGGTCATTTCCAATAGTAGTGGCCCTTGGGTGAAATTCTCCTCACTTAAAACGGCACAGAACTGTTAACAAAAATGTCTCCGACTATTTATTTATATTAAGCTTTTTTTTTTTTATAAATGTGTGAAAATGTATATTACCCAATAACTTGAGTTAGTGTATTGGAGCTTGTCCACAGCTCAACTTATATTATGTGCAGTCCCATCTATTTAAGTTTTTAATTATAGCGGTGCAATGAAAATGCTGCCCTTTGTCATAGTGAAAGCCCACAGTGTGTGCTGCGGTTCATATTGATGGTCAAATATTAACTTGAGACACATTTATTTAGATTTGTGTTAACCATGCCTATTATGAAGTTGAGACTCATCCCATGATTTGTTTTAAAGGATTAAGACTTACCATATCTGTGATAGCCACTGTATTTTAAGCAATATTTTCTCAATCTAATTTGGACATTTTATTTCCTTTAACTATTTTAAGATTCCCCAGATTCTGGACTCGAGAGAGTGGGAAATCGAGAAAGGCAGATGGTGGAAGAAGAGGAGGGGAAGGACATGGGAAGTGTTGAGCAAGTTTCCCAAATCGGCACCAAGAAAAACAAAGGGGGACACAAAGGAGTACACAATGGTGGGAAGAATGAAACTAGCTCAGAAAATGATGTTGAGATCAAAACGGTGAATCGGAGGAAGAGAGAACATGACTCTGAAGTTGAGGAAGAAGATTTTGAGGAGAACAAAAAGAGGAAACGAGATGAAACCCACAAACAGGAAAAGGACAAAGTCAATTCAGAAAGTGACTCTGAAGAGGATAAAAAAAGAGCGGGAGGAAAAGAAAATGTCGATGTGAAAGTGAAAGTGCAGAGCAAGTGTTTGAAAAGGAGGGAGAGTGGAAATGAGGTAAAGGGAAAACCATTGCAGAGAAGAGAAAGAGTGCAGGTTGTTGGGAGTGACTCAGAGTACATTGGAGAGGCTGAAGTAATGGCGCAGAAAGGGGTAAAAATACAAAGAAATGACAACGACTCCAGGTCAGAGAGTGAGGGAGAAAGGAATGACGGTACATCTTCAGAGGAAGCCAGCGGGGGAGAGGGTGAGTTATCAAGTGGGTGTGTTCATGAGCATGCATAATATGTCCTAGTAAAGGCCCAAACATAGTGAAAAATCCAGGGATAGGATACCATTATGTAGCCCCAATGACAAGCGTTCAAGTAATGTACTATTTCCCCTTCCCTAAAGTAATTTTTCTTCTTTCTCAGATGAAACCCAAGAAGTGATGGCTAAGACAAAGGATGAGCCAGCCCAACACTCTGACTCTGGCTCATCCCTCCCATCATTGGAGGACGAACAGGAAAGTGAGGTCAGGCCAGAACAGATGAAAAAGAGGAAGTCTGTGGCGAAGCGGCCAATAAAGGGTGAGAGCAGTGAGCGTGGATCCAAAGGTGGAAAGGTGAGGCCAGCGGCTTCTATGCCAACTCAAGCACACAGTAGGCGCAGGTAGTTGCCAACACACTTTCACATTCACAATGTACCTGGTTCAAATACTGAAGTAGTTCTGATGGTTTTGGATCAATATAATACGCAGTATGATGAAATTACATGCCAAAGGCAAGGTGGAGCTACTGCTATATTGCCCATGTGTCCCCAAATCCCTTCTGATCTATACAAAGTGTTGCCTGGAAACCCAACGTTGAATTGCATAGAATTCATGGTTTTGGCAGAAATTAGCTTTTTGAATCGGGAAAGTTTCCCATCCTGACCTCTACAAGCCAGAATGTTTAATAACTAGAATTTTAACATTGATGTAATTATACTTTCCTGTGGATATATTGTCTCGCATTCCCTACCACCAAAAGGACCAACTTAATGAACAACCGGTAAAGTATGTTAAAATATAATTTTATTCAACATTCTGATTTGTAGGGGTTGTAAAAGAGGAAACTTGCCTGACCCAAACGCTAATTTCTGCCTGACGAAGAATTCTATACAATTTTATGTCTGGTTTTAAGGCAATATAAAGTGTAGAGGCAAGGGGCTCTTTCTGGAGTCGGCCTTACATGGAACCCAAACTGGCATGCATAAATGTATTTTGTCCCCATACACCAAACGCGGTCATGACACGCAGGTTAAAATATCAAAACAAATTCTGAACCAATTACTTTAATTTGGGGACAGGTCGAAAAGCATTAAACATGTATGGCAATTTAGCTTGCACTTGCTAGGACAAATTAGCTATTTAGCTAGCTTGCTGGTGCTAGCTAATTTGTCCTGGGATATAAACATTGAGTTGTTATTTTTCCTGAAATGCACAAGGTCCTCTCCTCTGACAGTTAATCCACACACAAAATGGTCAACCGAATCGTTTCTTGTCATCTCTCCTCCTAGGCTTTTTAATCTTTGAACTTAGATGGTGATTGGCATCTACACTTTCATAGTATTACCACGACAACGGCAAAACAGTGTGTCTTTCAATCACCCACGTGGGTATAACCAATGAGGAGATGGCACGTGTGTACCTGCTTCTATAAACCAGTGAGGAGCGATCTGCGTCAGAAATAGAAATTACTTCTATTTTAGTCCTTGGCAACGCAGACGCTCGTTGGCGCGCCCGAGCACTGTGGGTGCAAAAATGTAGTAACATATTTTCCTACATTTATTTTGTACTGTGAGTGGTGTAGTCAGGGTATTAGCCTAGGCTAATCCTGGAAAAATGTGCTCCATCCATGTAACATGAAGGACAACACGGCGGTAGCCAGGCTGAAGCGTTACATCGCCCTCTGTGGTGTGAGACGGAACTACAAGAAGCTCCTGGATGGCTGCTGCTCCATCAAGTCAAAGGTGGCTGTGCTGAAGAGGGAGCTTGAAGAACTGGGTGTCGAAGGTAATTGGGGGGGCTGGGACAATGAATTTGAATTCTCTCATTTGGTCCGTATGCCCTCGCTCACTCCACCAAGTTGAAAATATTTCAATTGACTGAATAGGTTGTACGCAATAGCTCCATGTAGCCTTTCAATTGGTTAAAGGGTGAATCCACTATATTGTTTACACCTATGTGATGCTTTAAAAGTCCTGTTTATACCTAACACTGTGTCCTTTGTCCTGATCTTGTCAACATTCTGATTGTGCACACATTTTGACATAGACATTTTTATACCATGTGTATCTGTCCACTGTGCCGCATTGTTACCAGATTTCCAGGACCCTGCCTGTATGCATAATTGTTTTAATAATATTATATGTATTTAAAGACTCTTATTGATGTTTTAAGTCAATGGTGCCACCTGTCAATGATTTGAGGGTGAGATGACGATGATTTAAATGGCTTCACTGTCCAGATGCGTCTACACTTGTAAGTATATCCAGACACGATGCGTGCCTGACTACCTCTGAATGTGATCAGATCTTCCTAATCACCATCGGATCACAATGTGTCTTAATCTACACCTATATTAAAAAATTGGGGACAATCAGATTGTGGACAAGATTAGTACGAAGGACACATTAGCACCAGGTATAAACGGGGCTGATATCCATGAGGTGGAGTGAGCCATGGTGGCAACTTGCTGGGGACTAATGGCTTCTGTCTCTCCCCCTCAGGCCAGCCTTCTATAGAGAAGTGTAAGAAAGCCAGACTTAAGAGAGAGGAGGCTCAGGAGTTGGCAGACCTCGACGTCTGCAACATCATAACTACACAAGGTGACATTTTCGCCCACTCCTTAATCAACTGCTTGCTTCTAGATCTTAGCTGATTGCATACCCTGACCATGCACTCTGATTGTCTAGGTGGATATTTTTCTGTTCTGTTGCTTTAATAGTCTTATCCAATCTTCTCCATCTTTGTTTCAACTTTAGGTACAGGGAATACATGTTGAAGCACAAACTGTAGATTTGAAATCAAAATGTAGATCAAATGAACAATAAAGTAAATAAAGTTAGACTGGTTGTAAAAAATTAAACCTAAAGTAGCAATAAACAGGGTGTCTGAGTGTCCTTAGTCTTAAATTCTTTTCAGATTTTTAAAGGCTTTAAGTCTTAATGTCATCAATTTAGTTTTCAAAGGTCTTAAAACATGCGATGGAGATGACTACATTGTTTGTTATATTGTGCTGCTGCTTAATGTTTTCCACCATGCCCATTTTATTTGCTTACATCAAATAATACTCGAGGTGCACTTTCAAGATGGGGAGCCCTCCACATGTGCACTTCTGTGTGTGCGAGTCTGGCCATTGCCAGAGGGGGGAAAGAGAAGAGATCAATGTAGCCTATACAATTTGATAGACCACAACATTAGCTAGAGTTGTCCTCTTACCAAATACATTTTTGCTTACGTCGGTGGTAAGGCTACACAATGTTCCTGCAGATTTTTTGGTGTTCTTAAACCATTATTTCTTCAACAGTCAGGTGCATTAACCTGCTTCCTGTAATGAAAGCATCAGCCCCTATTTCGCTTCTCTCGCTCTCCCCTTTGCACACAGAGTAAAAGGAGAGTTGCAACTCTAGTTAATGTTGTAAATACTACCACCATAACTGTTAACGTACCAGTATTTACACCCGGTGCACATGACCGTAAGAGAGACTGACTAATGGGCCCCAATTGGCCTATTTAGTTTCACCGTGTAAGTCTGGGTATTCAGCTGAACAAATAATGGCGTGAGCGTGCCTAAATATACAATTGTGTGTTGTCTTTGACCGGTATAGTGTTTCATCAGTGATAATTTTTTGCATGATTTTGAGTTGGGTTATGGCCTATTTAGTGTCACCATGTAAGTCTGAGTGTTCAGACTTATTCTTTGACAGGTGTTGCTCGCATTTTGCAAAAGGAGAACAATACGTGATTCGATAAATTGAACTAAGTCCTGCGCATAAGCTATAAATGAATATAGTTGATCAGAACGCATAGGATGTGTCAGTATATGAGGAAAATACACATGGAAAAATGTAGACCAATCGATTGGTTGAAATATTGTTTGGGCTGGGGGAAAGTCCTAATTTGAGAAGATGCGGAGCGGAGCGCGACATTTGCTGTGTATACATCAAGTAGCCTATATAGGCATACCAATGGAAAGTTTTTGTAGGACATTACATTTACTGTTCGATCAATTGCATGGCTATCTAGCAACAATATCCTCTTTAAAGTAAATGCACACCTGTATTTGGGGAGTATCTTCTCTGCAGATCCTCTCAAGCTATGTCCGGTTGGATGGGGAGCGTCGCTGCACAGCTATTTTCAGGTCTCTCCAGAGATCGGGTCCAAGCTCTGGCTGGGCCACTCAGAGGCTTGTCCCAAAGCCACTCCTGCATTGTCTTGGCTGTGTGCTTAGGGTCGTTGTCCTGTTGGAAGGTGAAACTTTGCCCCAGTCTGAGGTCCTGAGTGCTCTGGAGCAGGTTTTCATCAAGGATCTCTCTGTACTTTGCTCCGTTCATCTTTGCCTCGATACTGACTAGTCTCCCTGCCGTTGAAAAACATCTCCACGGCATGATGCTGCCACCATGCTTCACCGTAGAGATGGTGCCTTGTTTCCTTCATATGTGACGCTTGGCTTTCATGCCAATGTGTTCCATCTTGGTTTCATCAGACCAGAGAATCTTGTTTCTCATGGTCTGAGATTATTTTGGTGCCTTTTGTTAAACTCCAAGCGGGCTGTCATTTGCATTTTACTGAGGAGTGGCTTCCGTCTGGCCACCCTACCATAAAGGTTTGATTGGTGGAGTGCTGCAGAGATCGCTCTCCCATCTCCACAGAGGAACTCTGCAGCTCTGTCAGAGTGACCATCGGGTTCTTGGTCAACTCCCTGACCAAGGCCCTTCTCCCCAGATTGCTCAATTTGGCCAGGCGGACAGCTCTAGGAAGAGTCTTGGCGGTTCCAAACGTCTTCCATTTAAGAATGGAGGACACTGTTCTTGGGGACCTTCAATGCTGCATACATTGTTTTAGTACCCTTCCCCAGATCTGTGCCGCGACACAATCCTGTCTCGGAGCTCTATGGACAATTCCTTCGACCTCATGGCTTTGTTTTTCCTCTGACATGCACTGTCAAGTATGGGACCTTTTTATATAGACAGGTGTGCCTTTCCAAATCATGTCCAATTATTTGAATTTACCACAGGTGGACTCCATGTTGTAAAATCATCTCAAGGATGATCAATGGAAACAGGATGCACCTGAGCTCAATTTTGAGTCTAATAGCAAAGGGTCTGAATATTTATGTAAATAAGGTATTTCTGTATTTTGTTTGCCCACAAATTTCAGAAACTGTTCATTTTATCATTATGGGGTATTGTGTGTAGATTGAAGATTTAAAAATTTAAAAAAATCATTTTAGAATGTAACTGGGAAAAAGCCAAGGGCTTTGAATACTTTCTGAATGTACTGTACTTAGTTACATATGAGAAAATCAGTCAATTGAAGTAAATGAGGCCCTAATCTATGGATTTCACATGACAGGGAATGCAGATATGCATCTGTTGGTCAAACACCTTATACAAAATTGGGCCTCATAACGGGCTTCAGGATCTGATCACGGTATTTTTGTGCATTCAAATTGCCATTGATAAAATGCAATAATATTTGTTGTCTGTAGCTTATCCGTCACCATGGGGAACTCTGTTCACAACATTGACATCCACAAACTTCACGCTCACATGATGCTATACACATGGTCTGCGGTTTTGTGTCCGGTTGGACATGCTGCCGAATTCTCTAAAATGACATTGGAGGCGGATTATGGTAGAAAAATTAACATTCAATTTTCTGACAACTTTGGTGGACATCTCTGCTGTCAGCATGCCAATTGCGTTCTCCCTAAATTTGAGACATCTGTGGCATTGTCTCAACTGCATATTTTAGTGGCCTTAGTGTCCCCAGCACGAGGTGCACCTGTGTAATTATCATGTCAATTTTGTCACGTGCGCTAAATACATCAGGTGTAGACCTTACTGTGAAATGCTTACTTACAAGTCCTTAACCAACAATGCAGTTCATGAAATAGAGTTCAGAAAATATTTACTAAATTAACTGAAATAAAAAGTAACACCGTAACAAGGCTATATACATGGGTACAGGTTAGTTGAGGCAATTTTTGTACATGTAGGTAGGTGTAAAGTGACTATGCATAGATAATAAACGGCGAGTAGCAGCAGTGTAAAAACAAAGGGGTGGGGTTGTCGTCAATGTAAATAGTCTGGTTGGCCATTTGATTAATTGTTCAGCAGTCTCATTGCTTAGGGGTAGGAGCTTTTTGGAACTGGACTTGGTGCCCCGGTACCGCTTGCTGTGTGGAAGCAGAGAGAACTGTGTATGACTGGGTGGCTGAAGTCTTCAACACTTTTTTTTGGGACTCTCTCATACTCAGTCTAGTATATAGGTACTGGATGGCAGGAAGCCTGGCCCCAGTGATGTACTGGGCCATATGCACTACCCTCTTTATTGCCTTGCAGTCAGATGCTGAGCAGTTGCCATACCAGGCGGTGATGCAACCGGTCAGGGCTCCCGAGTGGCACAGCAGTCTAAAGGCAATGCATCTCAGTGCAGGTGGTGTCACTACAGTCCCTTGTTTGATTCCTGTATCACATACGGCTGTGATTGGGACACGAGGTCCCATAGGGTGGCGTACAATTGGCCCAGCGTCGTCTGGGTTTAGCTGGGGTAGGCTGTCATTGTAAATAAGAATTTATTCTTAACTGACTTGCCTAGTTAAATAAAGGTTGTATTTTATTTTAAATGCTCTCAATGGTGCAGCTGTACAACTTTTTGAGCATCTGGGGACCCATGCCACATCTTCTGTTTCCTGAGGGGGAAAGGTGTTGTCATGCCCTCTTCGTGACTGTCTTGGTGTGTTTGGACCATAATAGTTTGTTGATGTAGACGCCAATGAACTTAAAGCTCTCGACCCGTTCCATTACAGCCCCTCTGTGAATGGGGGTGTGTTCATCCCTCCTTTTCCTGTAGTTCACGATCAGCTTCTTTGTCTTGCTCACGTTGAGGGAGAGGTTGTTGTCCTGGCATCACACCCATCAGGGCTACCACCGTTGTGTCGTCAGTAAACTTAATGATGATGGTTTTGTAGTCATGCTTGGCCACGCAGTTGTGAGTGAACAGGGAGTACAGGAGGGGACTAAGCACACAGCCCTGAGGGGCCCCTGTGTTGTGGATCGGCGTGGCAGAGGATGTTGCCTACCCTTAACACCTGGAGGCGTCCTTTCAGGAAGTCAAGGATCCAGTTGCAGAGGCAGTTGTTTAGTCCCCGGGTCCGTAGCTTAGTGATGAGCTTTGTGGGCACTATGGTGTTGAATGCTGAGCTGTACAGCATTCTGAGCATTCTCACGTACGTGTTCCTTTTCTCCAGGTGGTAAAGGGCAGTGTGGAGTGCGATTGAGATTGCGTCATCTGTGGATCTGTTGGGAATTGGAGTGGGTCTAGGCTGTCCGGAAGGATGGTGTTGTGAGGCATGACCAGCCTTTCAAAACACTTCATGGCTACTGGCTGGAGTCATTTAGGCAGGTTATTTGCCGCCTTGGGCACAGGGACTATGGTGGTCTGCTTAAAACATTTACCCTAGGTATTACAGACTTGGTCAGGGAGAGGTTGAAAATGTCAGTGAAGACACATGCCAATTGGTCCACGCATGCTTGGAGTTCACGTCCTGGTTATCCATCTGGCCCCGCGGCCTTGTGAATGTTGACCTGTTTAAAGGTCTTGCCCACATTGACTACGAAAGGCGTGATCACAGGGATGTAAACAAATTTGTGCACAAATTGAGAGAAGTGTTTTGTGCGTAATGAAACATGGGACCAACACCTTTTACATGTTGCGTTTTTATATTTTTGTTCAGTGTAGATGACCAGCAGGGTCAAATAATAATCACATTGGTTGTAAGAGGGTGCAACATTTTTTAAATTTAACTAGCCAAGTCAGTTTAAGAACAAATTCTTATTTACAATGACGGCCTACCCGGATGACACTGGGACAATTGTGCACCGCCCTATGGGACTCCCAATCATGGCTGGGTGAGATATAGCCTGGATTCGAACCAGGGTCTGTAGTGACGCCTCTAACAATGAGGTGCAGTGCCTTAGACCGTTGCGCCACTCGGGAGCACCTACATGTCAGCACCTCAGGAGTACATGTCAGTTGGCTTTTCATAGCCGAGCATTCAGAGGTGGAGACAACAGGTGCGGAAGGGAGAGGTCCTGTGAACAGGTCGAGGTCAGGGAGCAGTTTGTTTTATTGACAATCCTCCGCTAGTCCTCACACATTGGGTAACTGAGATATATTGTTAAGCTTTTATTGTTAATGTGTGACCAAACTCTGGGCCGGGAGATACCATGAAATCTCTACCGAGTCACTTTTGATTTTTAATAGAGAGCAGGTTTTTTTTGACAACTTGTTACTATATAAATGCAGTCAAAGAGAACCTAAACAACCCTACCAAGTTCTAGACGATTATCAAATCAGTGTAGGGTTCTAATGTAATCAATTCCATACCCAGCATTTGGAAATCAGCTTATGTCCTCCCACTGCTATTAGGGTGGAGATCCCTCAGATACTAATAACTATCGTCCTATCTCTAAACACCCTAGCCTGGCCAAAGTCTATGAATCCCTAGTTAAACTTCTTAATTGAAAAGAACATACTGAGCGGGGTTCAATCTGGCTTTAGATCTGGGCACAGCACCACAACTGCAGCTATGGCAGTGGCAAAAAAAACATCATTAATGCACTTGATAAAAAGCAATATTGTGCTGCGCTGTTTGGATTTATCAAAGGCCTTTGATTCAGTTGACCATGAATTTTTGTTAGCTAGACTCTGTAACGGGGTAAGTTCCTAAACCAATTATCTTTCTGATGTGTTTGTGTATATACTGACAATCACAAGTCTAGCTTTCTTGATTAATAGAGGTGTGCCCCAGGGTTCCATTTTAGCTCCTGAGTTATCAATTTTTATTTTTTTATTCATGATTTGGGAAATGGGATGCAACTAGCAAAGTTACATCTATATACAGTTATACACTGCTCAAAAAAATAAAGAGAACTTAAACAACACAATGTAACTCCAAGTCAATCACACTTCTGTGAAATCAAACTGTCCACTTAGGAAGCAACACTGATTGACAATACATTTCACATGCTGTTGTGCAAATGGAATAGACAACAGGTGGAAATTATAGGCAATTAGCAAGACACCCCCAATAAAGGAGTGGTTCTGCAGGTGGGGACCACAGACCACTTCTCAGTTCCTATGCTTCCTGGCTGATGTTTTGGTCACTTTTGAATGCTGGCGGTGTTTTCACTCTCGTGGTAGCATGAGACGGAGTCTACAACCCACACATGTGGCTCAGGTCGTGCAGCTCATCCAGGATGGCACATCAATGCGAGCTGTGGCAAGAAGGTTTGCTGTGTCTGTCAGCGTCGTGTCCAGAGCATGGAGGCGCTACCAGGAGACAGGCCAGTACATCAGGAGACATGGAGGAGACCGTAGGAGGGCAACAACCCAGCAGCAGGACCGCTACCTCCGCCTTTGTGCAAGGAGGAGCAGGAGGAGCACTGCCAGAGCCCTGCAAAATGACTTCCAGCAGGCCACAAATGTGCATGTGTCTGTTTCTGACCGTTTGAGCAGACTCCATGAGGGTGGTATGAGGGCCCGACGTCCACAGGTGGGGGTTGTGCTTACAGCCCAACACCGTGCAGGACGTTTTGGCATTTGCCAGAGAACACCAAGATTGGCAAATTCGCCACTGGCGCACTGTGCTCTTCACAGATTAAAGCAGGTTCACACTGAGCACGTGACAGAGTCTGGAGACGCCGCGGAGAACGTTCTGCTGCCTGAAACATCCTCCAGCATGACCGGTTTGGCGGTGGGTCAGTCATGGTGTGGGGTTGCATTTCTTTTGTTGGGCCGCACAGCCCTCCATGTGCTCGCCAGAGGTAGTCTGACTGCCATTAGGTACCGAGATGAGATCCTCAGACCCCTTGTGAGACCATATGCTGATGCGGTTAGACCTGGGTTCCTCCTAATGCAAGACAATGCTCGACCTCGTGGCTGGAGTGTGTCAGCAGTTCCTGCAAGAGGAAGGCATTGATGCTATGGACTGGCCCATTTTGTTGGATGACAAGTTGTCCTTCAAAGTTCATGTGGATAGTCTTGTGACAGCTTAAATTGAAATTGTTTTTTATTTTTGTATTAAGGCTTGCTTCCCGCTTATGGCTAGAAAGAAGCTTGTTCAGGAAACTTTTCTCTCTGTAATTAATTATGGTGACTTGTATATGCACGCAACCTCCGTCTTACAGAGACTGGACTCTGTTTATCATGCATTCTTGCACTTTATTACAAATGCCAAGTCACTCACCCACCATTGTACAAATGGTAGGTTGGGCCTCACTTTATATGTGTAGAACACAAATGTATCTTTCATCTACAAAGCCCTTTTGGGTAAACTCCCTCTTTACCTCCTGTAGTCCTTGTCACCACCAGCAGTTACCATACCCGATCTGCTAGGTGGTTGCTACTTAAAGTCCCCAGGACATTCACAGTATTAGGCAAGACTGCCTTCTCTGCTTGTGCACCAATCGCATGGAATAATCTACAATCCATGCTTCATCTAGATGTTAGTGGCACCGAATGAATATTGATGGGAGACTCTGTTAGAGAGGAGTGTAAAATGCTTTATTTTTAGGCTGTATCATGTTTTAATGATTTGTAGCTGTCTTCTTTGCCAGGTCTCCCTTGAAAAGGTGACTCTGGGTATCAATGGGCTTTTCCTGGTTAAATAGAAAAATACTTAAATTCACACCGGATAAGATGGGACAATTACACCAGATAGGACAGAATGACCCTAGCCCCCTGGGCCAACAACGCAGGATATGACCCTACTTTGCCAAAGTACAGCCCCCAAACCACTAACGTGATATCAAGACCAAGTTACTACCCCGAGACAAGGCTGAGGTCAGCCCATGAAGATCTTCCCCACCGCATGAGCCTGAGGAGGCTTTAAACAGGACAGGAAGATCACGTCAGTAACCAAATCCACTCAAGTCGAGTATAACGAAAAAAGCCTGACATTACACCCCCTCCTAAAGACTGCATGGCAGAGCACTCGTAATCCAGTGACGTGTCCCTCTTAATAGGTTCAGAGACTCCCAGTGGAGAGAAGGGAGCCAGCCAGGCAGAGACGGCAAAGGCGGTTCATCACTCCAGTGCCTTGCTGTGTTCACCTTTGCACCCCTGGGCCGGTCGGCACTCAATCACAAGACCTACTGAAGAGATGAGTCTTCAGTAAAGACTTAAAGGTCAAGACCGAGTCATCTGCATCTTTCACATGGATAGGCAGACCATTCCATAAAAATAAGGGAAAGCCCAGACTATAGTTCTTTGCTCACTGAATAAGGGCATTATAATATTGTACTTTTTGGTTGTAGGCTAATGTTCTAATGTTATAGCATAATACCTCCAGGAGAGCTACTGGGTGTGTAGACTTTTTGTTCCAGCCCTACTCGAAACACCAGATTCTACAAATCAACTACTCAACCGGACCTTGTTAAGCTGACTTGGGTGTGTTTGAGCAGTGCTGCATCAAAAGCCTGCACACCCAGTGGACTAGCTCTCCAGATGAAGAGTTGACCACTTGTTTTATACTATAACAGTTTTAGTTTTAGTTTTTTATTTCACCTTTATTTAACCAGGTAGGCTAGTTGAGAACAAGTTCTCATTTACAACTGCGACCTGGCCAAGATAGCAGTGTGAACAGACAACAACTCAAAGTTACACATAGAGTAAACATTAAACAAGTCAATAACATTGTCTATATACATTGTGTGCAAAAGGCATGAGGAGGTAGGCGAATAATTACAATTTAGCAGATTAACACTCGAGTGATAAATGGTCATGTGCAGGTAGAGATACTGGTGTACAAAATAGCAGAAAAGTAAATAAATATAAACAGTATGGGTATGAGGTAGGTAAATTGGGTGGGCTATTTACCGATAGACTATGTACAGCTGCAGCGATCGGTTAGCTGCTCAGATAGCAGATGTTTAAAGTTGGTGAGGGAGATAAGTTTCCAACTTCAGCGATTTGTATTTATTTTTTATTTTTTTGCAATTCGTTCCAGTCACAGGCAGCAGAGAACTGTAAGGAAAGGCGGCCAAATGAGGTGTTGGCTTTAGGGATGGTCAGTGAGATACACCTGCTGGAGCGCGTGCTACGGGTGGGTGTTGCCGTCGTGACCAGTGAACTGAGATAAGGCGGAGCTTTACCTAGCATGGACTTGTAGATGGCCTGGAGCCAGTGGGTCTGGCGACGAATATGTAGCGAGGACCAGCCGACTTGAGCATACAGGTCGCAGTGGTGGGTGGTATAAGGTGCTTTAGTGACAACAGAGGGAACTGTGATAAACTGCATCCAGTTTGCTGAGTAGAGTGTTGGAAGCTATTTTGTAAATGACATCACCGAAGTCTGATCGGTAGAATAGTCAGTTTTACTAGGGTAAGTTTGGCAGCGTGAGTGAAGGCTTTGTTGCGGAATAGAAAGTCGACTCTAGATTTGATTTTCGATTGGAGATGTTTGATATGAGTCTGGAAGGAGAGTTTACAGTCTAGCCAGACACCTAGGTACTTCTAGATGTCCACATATTCTAGGTCGGAACCATCCAGGGTGGTGATGCTAGTCGGGCGTACGGGTGCAGGCAGCGAATGGTTGAAAAGCATGCATTTGGTTTTACTAGCGTTTAAGAGCAGTTGGAGGCCACGGAAGGAGTGTTGTATGGCATTGAAGCTCGTTTGGAGGTTAGATAGCACAGTGTCCAAGGACGGGCCGGAAGTATACAGAATGGTGTAGTCTGCGTAGAGGTGGATCAGGGAATCGCCCGCAGTAAGAGCAACATCATTGATATATACAGAGAATGGAGTCGACCCGAGAATTGAACCCTGTGGCACCCTCAGAGACCGCCAGAGGACTGGACAACATGCCCTCCGATTTGACACACTGAACTCTGTCTGCAAAGTAGTTGGTGAACCAGGCAAGACAGTCATTAGAAAAACCGAGGCTACTGAGTCTGCCAATAAGAATATGGTGATTGACAGAGTCGAAAGCCTTGGCCAGGTCGACGAAGACTGCTGCACAGTACTGTCTTTTATCGATGGCGGTTATGATATCGTTTAGTACCATGAGCGTGGCTGAGGTGCACCCGTGACCGGCTCGGAAACCAGATTGCACAGCGGAGAAGGTACGGTGGGATTCGAGATGGTCAGTGATCTGTTTGTTGACTAGGCTTTCGAAGAACTTAGATAGGCAGGGCAGGATGGATATAGGTCTGTAGCAGTTTGGGTCCAGGGTGTCTCCCCCTTTGAAGAGGGGCATGACTGCGGCAGCTTTCCAATCCTTGGGGATCTCAGATGATATGAAAGAGGTTGAACACCCCCTTTGAAGAGGGGCATGACTGCGGCAGCTTTCCAATCCTTGGGGATCTCAGATGATATGAAAGAGGTTGAACACGCTGGTAATGGGGGTTGCGACAATGGCGGCGGATAGTTTCAGAAATAGAGGGTCCAGATTGTCAAGACCAGCTGATTTGTACGGGTCCAGGTTTTGCAGCTCTTTCAGAACATCTGCTATCTGAGTTTGGGTAAAGGAGAAGCTGGGGAGGCTTGGGCGAGTAGCTGCGCGGGGGGGGAGCAGCTGTTGGCCGACGTATTAGTAGCCAGGAGGAAGGCATGACCAGCCGCTGAGAAATGCTTGTTGAAGTTATCGATTATCATGGATTTATCAGTGGTCAACGTATTACCTAGCCTCAGTGCAGTGGGCAGCTGGGAGGAGGTGCTCTTGTTCTCCATGGACTTTAGTGTCCCAGAACTTTTTTGAGTTTGAGCTACAGGATGCAAATATCTGCTTGAAAAAGCTGGCCTTTGCTTTCCTGACTGACTGCGTGTATTGGTTCCTGATTTCCCTGAACAGTTGCATATCGCGGGGACTATTCGACGCTATTGCAGTCCGCCACAGGATGCTTTTATGATAGTCGAGGGCAGTCAGGTCTGGAGTGAACCAAGGGCTATATCTGTTCTTAGTTCTGCATCTTTTGAACGGAGCATGCTTATCTAAGATGGTGACGAAGTTACTTTTAAAGAATGACCAGGCATCCTCAACTGACGGGATGAGGTCAATATCCTTCCAGGATACCCGGGTTCAGGTCGATTAGAAAGTCCTGCTCACAGAAGTGTTTTAGGGAGCGTTTGACAGTGATGAGGGGTGGTCGTTTGACTGCCGACCCGTAGCGGATGCAGGCAATGAGGCAGTAATCGCTGAGATCCTGATTTGAAGACAGCGGAGGTGTATTTGGAGGGCCAGTTGGTCAGGATAACATCTATGAGGGTGCCATTGTTTACAGATTTAGGGTTGTTCCTGGTGCGTTCCTTGATGATTTGTGTGAGATTGAGGTCATCTAGCTTAGATTGTAGGACTGCCGGGGTGTTAAGCATATGCCAGTTTAGGTCACCTAACAGAACAAACTCCGAATCTAGATGGGGGACGATCAATTCACAAATGGTGTCTAGGGCACAGCTGGGAGCTGAGGGGGGTCGGTAGCAGGCGGCAATGGTGAGACTTATTTCTGGAGAGAGTAATTTTTAAAATTAGTAGTTCGAACTGTTTGGGTATGGACCTGGAAAGTATGACATTACTTTGCAGGCTCTCTCTGCAGTAGACTGCAACTCCGCCCCCTTCGGCAGTTCTATCTTGACGGAAAATGTTAGTTGGGTATGGAAATCTCAGAATTTTTGGTGGCCTTCCTAAGCCAGGAGTCAGACACGTCAAGGACATCAGGGTTGGCAGTGTGCTAAAGCAGTGAGTAAAACAAACTTTGGGAGGAGGCTTCTGATGTTGACATGCATGAAACCAAGGCTTTTTCGATCACAGAAGTCAACAAATGAGGGTGCCTGGGGACAAGCAGGGCCTGGGTTTACCTCCACATCACCCGCGGAACAGAGGAGGAGTAGTATGACGGTGCGGCTAAAGGCTATCAAAACTGGTCGCCTAGAGCGTTGGGGACAGAGAATAAAAGGAGCAGATTCCTAGGCATGGTAGAATATATTTAGGGCATAATGCGCAGACAGGGGTATGGTGGGGTGCGGGTACAGCGGAGGTAAGCCCAGGCACTGGGTGATGAGAGAGGTTGTATCTCTGGACATGCTGGTTGTAATGGGTGAGGTCACCGCATGTGTGGGAGGTGGGACAAAGGAGGTATCAGGGGTATGAAGAGTGGAACTAGGGGGTCCATTGTAAACTAAAACAATGATAACTAACCTGAACAACAGTATACAAGGCATATTTGACATTTGAGAGAGACATACGAGGCATAAAGTAATTTCAGGTGTTGATTGGGAGAGCTAGCTAAAACTACAGGTGAGACAACAACAGCTAATCAGCTAACACAACAACAGCAGGTAAAATGGCGATGACAAGGCAGAGAGGGTCGGATTAACTACACACAGAGCCTGAGTTCGCGACTGGGACCGACAGATAATTATTTATTTTTTTAAACAGAATGGAGTACTGTGATTAATAGAAAGTCCTGCAGACATCAGCTATGTGGCCAAGTGATCAGTGTCCAGAGGGCAGCAGTAGATGGAACAGGGGAGCCGCCACTATGCTAGCACTCGGGCGACACGGCGTTTAAAGTTAGTACTTTCCGCTTCGACGGCGGTCGGATGAAGGCACAGCGCATGGAGTATTCGTCGGCAGACCAGTCGTGGTGGTGCGGCGGGGCGCCGTGTCGACAGAGAAGCCAGATGGCAAAAGAGGTATTGTAGAATTTAGTTTGCTAGCCGGGAGATGCGCCTGGCTCACGGCTAACTGGTGCTAGCTTCGTGGCAGTGGCGTTAGCCCCTATAGCCAATCGGTAGCAGCGGTGAACCGGTGCCAAGGTCCAGAGTTTACAGCAAGGATCCGGTGGAGTATTGGGCTCTTGCCGTGTATGAGTGGGGTTCGGGTGAACAGCTGAGTGGGCCGGGAGGTGGGCCTCAGGGATAGCTTCGATACTGGATGCCACGGTGAGTGCAAACTAGCTGCAAGCTGTGCGCTAGCTAGCTGCAAGCTAGCCGTGAAGATCAGAAGTAGTGGTCCAGGGATTACGGAAGGAATCCGGTGTTGTTGTGGAGAGACAGTCCGATACTGGTAGACTGGCGAGTATTATCCAGGCTAAAAACGGGGCTGGTATCTGTGCAGAAGGTAAAAGCCGCTAACAATGACTACCGTAATTGCTGGACTATTAAGCGCACCTGAATATAACGCACCCACTGAATTATTAAAAAATATGTATTTTGTACATAAATAAGCCGCACATGTCTATAAGCCGCAGGTGCCTACCGGTACATTGAAACAAATGAACTTTACACAGCCTTTAAACGAAACACGGCTTGTAACAAAAATTAAAACAGTAGCCTACCAAGAAAGTCATTGGTCACTATCTTCCTCCTCCTGTGCACTGAAACCACTGAAGTCATCTCCTTCGGTGTCGGAGTTGAATAGCCTCAGAATTGCTTCATCCGATGTTGGATCGTTTTCATTGTCGCTCTCGTCACTTTCATCCGGAGTGAAATACCCCGCTGAGCTCATGCTGCCCCTTCAACACGCAGCCGTCCAGCCTTTCAAAACCCGTTGATAGTGGATTTTTTGACAATGCTCCACGCTGTCAGAACCCACTGGCAGACTTGACCATAAGATGCTTTTCGCCTGCGGCCCGTTTTAGTGAAGGATTTCTCCCCACTTGTCATCCAAGCCTCCCACTGAACACGGAGCGCCACCTTAAATGCACGATTTACACTGATGTCGAGTGGCTGCAAATACTTTGGGCCATCTGCTTTTCTTCCCTCTGAAAGCTTTTGTTGTCTTTTTGCACTGAGTCAGTTCCTCACGCTGCTGTTTCCAACGTCTTATCATCGACTCATTAAGGCCAAGCTCCCATGCAGCCGCTCTATTTCCTTTTCCAACAGCCAGATCGATCGCCTTCAACTTGAAAGCTGCATCATATGCATTTCTCCGTGTCTTTGCCATGAGGGTGACAAAATTACTACCGTAATCAGAATGATGGGAAGTTTGAGCGTGCTTGATTTACGTCACATTATGTGACTGTGCTCAGTTTTTTGGTGGCATGAATCTTGTGAAAGCGGGAAAAATCCATAAATGAGCAGTGTCATTGTATAGACCGCAAGGTTCAAAGTGTGGGAATAAAGTAGCGGCTTATAGTCCGGAAATTACGGTAATAAATAGCTTGTAGCTAATTAGCTGGTTAGCTTCTGGAGGTTCTAGAATGTGTTCTAAAGTTTAAAACGTTTAAAATAATAGCGATACCGTATCACATTGGGTGAGGCAAGTTACCGGAAGGTAAAATAAAAAAACGAACGGAGATTGAAAATAAAGTTTAAATACAAAAATACATGACACGAACAAAATAAGTCTTCACTGCTACGCCATCTTAGATTCTCAAGTGCTGTATATTTGACTTTAAGGCTTTGTTTTCAGTGGTATCGTTATGGTATTGAGTATCATTATAGCTGGTATTGGTATCGAAGCCAAAATTCCTAGTTTATGATCAAGCTAATGATTTAGCAAATGCAGATGGGCAACCTCATACTTTAGCCATCTATAGCCTAGCCACTATGCTATTACATCCGTTAGGCTACAGGAGAATGCTCATTGCTAAAATAGCACACCTGCCTGAGGCTATAGCCTTTGACGCAAGAGCCATCCCTAAACATATGGGAATATTAGCAGGTGTGTGGCACGCAGACCTCAATTTTTGTTAAATTGTATTCAAAATGGCTTTCAAGATCTTAAGTCTCTTAAATTCTACTTCATGGAACCTGCAGATACCCTGAATAAAATCGGATGCTTTAGGCCATGCAAAAATGGGTCTCTAAACAGGATTTAAAAACCTCAGCGCTATCTGCCTCTCTTACCGGACAGGGTAAATTACCACTGATATAATGACACTGCTACTAACTCAACAAATCAATGTGTCACTTTGTCTATTAATGAAGACAAAGTAGTAGGGTAAAATGATGGACGTACTAATTGATAAATTAACTACTAATGTTCTCCCTCTCTCAGGTCGTCCAAAGCGGAGAGGGGTGTCCATATGGCAGCAACAGTCCTCCCCTCCATCCTCTGCTTATAAGCGTGTAGTCAACTCAAGCTCAGACAGTGAAGAGGACAGTCACGCAGGCAGGGGGCGCAAGAGAGCCACAGACTGGAGTAATCTGCAGGGGATCATCAGTGATGACGCAGACAGCAACTGACAGGCTTTGCTCTTCTGGTCAGGAGGATCAAGTTGCCTCCAGACTAAAGTCTTCACAGGTCCAAAAAGTTGGACCAGTACCGAAATGGACCTTGGGCTTTCCCACCCGGACCCGATATGCATAAAACATTCTAGACCCGTTCCTGGTCGGCTCCACATCCGATCCGAATGAGAAAAGAAACAGAAAATTATTTTATTTTTTAAGCTACTTTATTCTGGAAACGAACCCGACCGGGTATTTGGGTACAGATGGGTCCGTGAAGACCTTCACTTTTGCATTTTCCTCTACATTATGGAAGCTTAGTTGTTGGTTGTTTTACTGCTCATTTAGCTTAATGTTGTCTGTATGGTTCTCAGATACACATGATTAAGGTCTAGATTCAATCACACCAGCAATGGCAAACACTTGCATAGCAGATGTTTTGGTGGTGTCAGAGATGGAACTGTGTTTGTGCTGTCAAATCTGTGAGCAGCTGCTGTTGCAGTCATTGTCACAAAGCCACTGGTATTAAAGTCCACAATGAGGAAGTGTCGGCTATATAGAAATAATTACACTCAAATTGAAAATCATTAACGAAATAATGAGGATTTGTATCATCCTAATCGAGGTGTAGATTGCATCTCACATTCCAGTGTTCGAACTTGTAAACAAGGCTGAATGGAATTTCTGTTATGAGTGACTCCGTGCAGCCAATGGCAAAGTCCACATTAGGTGTAATGCTTGGAGCCACTAGTGGATTTGACAGCTTTAAAACAGTTCGACCTCTGACACCACTTGCTTTCTGAAGCGGATCTGATTGAATAGAGCCCTAAATCAGTTTCTTCCCTCATTAAAACACTTAGTTGTAGGCTAAACAAACCTTTGCAATATAAGCTTTTGCCTTAATTACTTCAGTGTTGCCATGTACAAAGAAAAAAGGTATATTCTTGTATATAGGTACGCAAATGTGACTTTTCCTTCTATTGCCGTACAGTTTGAGACACGTTAGGTTAGCTGTTGAGTCAAGTGTGTGATTTATTAATATTAGTGCTGTGTTCTGTTCCATTTAAGTCATGAACCAATAAAGCTTTAGATTTGTATAAATGGTAAGCGTGTTGTCCTTTTCATTGATCAAATAAGGTTGACACTGGTTGCATTTCAATTTGAACATTCTCAGATTTTAGGACACTAGCACCACCCTGCCCTTAAATTCCCATATTCAAATCCCCTAATCAAATCAGTGACTTCGCTTCACAATCAATTTTAGATACTTTCGGATTATTATTTGGACATGATGTGCGAAAAATGCTAATATCGGTATGACTTGAATAGGATTCTTGCCACAAATGCTCAAACATTAGCATTTGGAAACGGTGCCAGGGAAATGAAACAAAAACATCGATTGCTGTCCACCACATTCCGTTTGCTTTTGTCCAAGAAACGTTTTGCAACAGACTTGGCGGAATGACAATACCCGTGTTTACAGGGTAAAGAAATCAAAATGTATTTTTATTTGGGTGGCCTAACCCTTTATTCTAAGCCTAAAAGTTGAGAGAATGTGTAAGACTAAGAGATCCAAATAACTCATTTTTAAGAGGCTTAACATCGAGGCTAACTGCATTTGTTTAGTTAATATTTAAACACAATATACAAACCACCTTGAGTACAGTGGAACGCAGATCAACAATAGATTATGTACTGGTACAACGCATTAGCATACGGACTCATTCGTCCGGTCCGTCAAGGGTAAGATCCGTCCAAGGTTGCAGCTTGACAGGTCTGTAATTGCTTCTCGGTTATTTTATTTTCTCTTAACTACATGTTATCACGTATTAGGAGAAATTAATGCATAACGTATGTCCTCGTAAATCCTCAAGCGATTTGTCACATTGCTTGTTCGTTATAACAAGTAATAAAAGGTTAGCTCAGAAATGCATCATCTCATCAAAACAATTGGATCAGCCCAGTCGGTCATCTTTCGTGGAGATGAAACCGCGAGAATATTATGGGTCATGGTTAGAAGGGATCCCGATTTAGTCAAATTAACGCTCATTTTAGCTAAACCTTTAATTAACCTGAACTCAATTCTCCTTATCTGCTACGAGAAGTCAAATCTGACGTTAATTTGACGACAACTGGATCCCTTCTAGCGGTGACCAGAATGTGATTATGAGCAGCAGTAGTTCCTGGTTTAAGGTTTTTGTTATTGATTATTTGGAAAAAGATTGGGCGAAAGCTTGATTTTGATCTGCCCGTATGCAGATGATAAACGGTTTCAACTAGATTCCGTAGCCACAAAGTCACAATTGACTATATCATAACAAACATTTTTATGATATAGTAAACGCGTCGAACACACCGACAGTGTCTTTCGCAAAATAGGACGCAGCATCATCTAGATATGTGCGACAAAAGTTCAACATTCACCTGCTACCATTTCTGTCAAGCCGTCCACGCATACAGTTTTACACATACGTTTGGTAAATCCAACATATGCACTACACCGAACGCTCTGCAACAATGCTGCAAGGCAAATGCAGTGTTTCATTGGACATTAATGTAATTCTGGTGTACAAAAATGCAATAATGCTGTCGGTGTGTTCGAAGCGTTTCAGATTCTAGTTTTGGAAACCGAAAACTGTATGCAGATGGGGGCTTCCGATAACGCAATTTAGGAAATGTCTGCCTGAGTTATCTTATTGCATATAGGTTGGGTATTTCCCCCTAAATTCAATGATTTACTCTGAGCATTATAGGCTGCATTTCAAACTCATAATAGACACACCCTTGTCCACTTACCATCATCGCCTTATGCACTTGGGGGGAATCCTCGCAGCCATATTTGTCTTCGGTCCAAATGATTAGCCAAGCATGGGAAGTTTGCAACGTAAGCCCCTCAACCCTCATGATTTGAAAAGGCACACACCTGTCTATATAAGTTCAAACAGTTGACGGTGCATCTCAGAGCAAAAACCAAGTCATGAGGTCAACAGAATTGCCGTAGAGCTCTAAGACAGGATTGTTTCGAGACACAGATCTGAGGAAGAGTACCAAAACATTTCTGCAGCACTGAAGATCCCAAAAAACACAGTGGCCTCCATAATTCTTAATTGAAAGAAACCACCAAGACTCTTCTTAGAGCTGGCCGCCCGGCCAAACTGAGCAATCGGGAGAAGGGCCTTGGTCGGGGAGGTGACCAAAGCTTTGGTCGGGGAGGTGACAGAGCTCCGGAGTTTTTCTATGGAGACAGGAGAACCTTCCAGAAGGACAACCCCTGCAAGCACTCCACCAATCAGGCTTTTATGGTAGAGTGGCCAGATGGGAGCCACTCCTTGGTAAACGACACATGATAACCCGCATCAAAAGGACGCTGACCATTTGAAACAAGATTCTCTTTTCTAATGAAACCAAGAATTAACTCTTTGGCCTGAATGCCTCGTGTCACGTCTGGAGGAAACCAGGCACCGCTCATCACCTGGCCAATTCCATCCCTACGGTGAAGCATGATGGTGGCAGCATCATGCTGTAAAGATGTTTTTCAGTCAGGGACTGGGAGACTAGTCAGGATCAATGGGAAAGATGAACGGAGCAAAGTACAGAGAGATTCTTGATGAAAACCTGCTCCAGAGTGCCCAGGTTCACCTTCCAACAGGACAATGACCCTCAGCACACAGCCAAGACACCGCAGGAGTGGCTTCGGGACAACACTCTGAATGTCCAAGAGTGGCCCAGCCAGGGTCCGGACTTGAACCCGATCAAATATTTCTGGAGACCTGAAAATAGCTGTGAAGCGACACTCCCCATCCAACCTGACAGAGCTTGAGATACTCTGCAGAGAAGAATGGGAGAAACTTCCCAAATACAGGTGTGCCAAGATTGGCAGTGATTACAGCCTTGACGCTACAAAGGTGCTTGAACAAAGTATTGAGTAAAGAGTCTGAATACTAATGTGAATGTCATATTTCTTCTTTTTTTTATATAAGTTAGCTAAAATTTCTAAACATCTTTTTGCTTTGTCATTATGGGGTATTGTGTGTAGATTGATGAGGGAATTTTTTTTTTTTTGCCATTTCAGAATAAGGCGGTAACGTAACAAAATGTGGAAAAAGTCAAGGGTCTGAATACTTTCCGAATGCACTGTATGTTGAAAGTTTATGAATGTCATTTGTAATAAACTAGCCTATAAAAAACTGCCTGTAAAAGTCATACAAAGATATAACACCATTCAATTATATGTTTTTCCAGAACAAAAAAATGTGTTGTTAGCTAGCATCTTTCAATATTCCAGGTTTATTGATAGCCCTGATAAAAGACTCATTAGATTATGTGCTGCAACAGGACTAGACACTACTAGGCTATACTAACTACATATTATAAACTGGGTAGTTTGGCTCTGGGATTCTGAAAGCCGTGGCATATCAGACTCTATACCACGGGTATGACAAACCAATGTTTTTTTTCTGTTCAAATTATGTTGGTAACCAGTTTATAATAGCATTAAGTTACCTCGGGGGTTCGTGGTATATGGCCAATATACTATGGCTAAGGGCTGTGTCCAGGCACAACGCACTGCTTCGTGCTTATGAACAGCCCTTAGCCGTTGTATTTTGTTCATATACCACACCCCCCGGTTCTTATTGCTTAAATATAACACATTTCTTTATTGCTAAAATATATATTTTTTGTATTTCAAGTATGGAAGAGGACAGTCCGGAAGAGTTTCTTGCAGAGTTCAAGGAGAAACATCTAGGTGCTTGGGGAATTGTCCAGATAACTGCTGGCACAGGGCTAGCTGTCTATGCCATGTGGGCAGGGGTTCTCATGCCGGGATTTCGAAAAGTCCCTCTGAGGTTACAGGTAAGACCTGGGTTGTTTTCACTGGGGTGCAATTCAATTACAGAATTATCAGATATAAATATACTGAACAAAAATATAAATGTAACATATAACAATTTCAAAGATTTTACAGAGTTACTATTCATATAAGGAAATCGGTCACGTTAAATAAATTCATTAGGCCCTAATCTATGGATTTAACATGACTGGTGACAGATACCTTAAAAAGAAATGCAGGGGTGTGGATCAAAAAAACAGTCCGTATCTGGTATGACCACCATTTGCCTCATACCTCATCTCTTTTGCGTAGAGTTGATCAGGCGGTTGATTGTGGGCTGTGGAATGTTGTCCCACTAATCTTCAATAGCTGTGCGAAGTTACTGGATATCCAGAGCATCCCAAACTTGCTCAATCAATCAAATGTATTTATAAAGTACCTTCTTACATCAGCTGATGTCACAAAGTGATGTACAGAAACCCAGCCTAAAACCCCAAAACAGCAAGCAAAGCAGGTGTAGAAGCACGGTGGCTAGGGAAAACTCCCTAGAAAGGCTGGAAACGAGGAAGAAACCTAGAGAGAAACCAGGCTATGATGGGTGGCCAGGTCTCTTCTGGTTGTGCTGGGTGGAGATTATAACAGAATATGGCCAAGATGTTCAAATGTTCATAGATGCAATAATAATAATCACAGTGGTTGTAGAGGGTGCAACAGGTCAGTACCTCAGGAGTAAATGTCAGTTGGCTTTACATAGCAGATCATTCAGAGTATCTCTCCGCTCCTGCTGTCTCTAGAGAGTTAAAGACAGCAGGTCTGGGACAAGGTAGCACGTCCGGTGAACAGGTCAGTGTTCCATAGCCGCAGGCAGAACAGTTGAAACTGGAGCAGCAGCACGACCAGGCCAGCTCAATGGGTGACATGTCTCGTGAGTATGAAGGTCATGGAAGACCTGGGACATTTTAGCTTCCAGGAATTGTGTACGGATCCTTGCGACATGAGACCGCGCATTATCATGTCTACATGTGATGGCAGCAGATGAATGGCATGACAATGGGCCTCAGGATCTCATCACGGTATCTCTGTGTATTCAAATTGTTATTTGATAAAAGCAATTGTGTTCGATGTCTGTAGTTTATGCCTGCCCATACCATAACCCCACAGCCACCATGTGGCACTGTTCACAACGTTGATCAGCAAACCGCTCGCACACACAATGGCACACATGTGGTCAGCGGTTGAGGCTGGTTGGACATACTGCCAAATTCTCTAAAATGATGCTATACGTGGCTTATGATAGAGAAATTTATTTTAATGTTATCTGGCAACAGCTCTGGTGGATATTCCTGCAGTCAGCATGCTAATTGCATGCTCTCTCAACTTGAGACATCTGTGGCATTGTGTTGTGTGACAAAACTGCACATTTTCGTGGCCTTTTATTGTCCCCAGCACAAGGTGTGCCTCTGTAATGATCATGCTGTTTTAATCAGCTTCTTGATATGCCACACCTGTCAAGTGGATGGATTATCTTCTCAAATGAGAGCTGCTCACTAGCAGGGATGTAAACAAATGTGTGCACAATTTGAGAGAAATTAGCTTTTTGTGCATATGGAACATTTCTGCTATCTTTTATTTCAGCTCATGAAACATGGGACCAACACATTCATTACATGTTGCGTTTTATATGTTTGTTCATTGTATATTATGTAGATCCGACTTGTCTTTCTGTCATGAGGATTGGGGAATTGTGTCGGCTCTATAGTTTACGCTTCACTTTAAAGCATCCAGGTAAATACTTTATAATATGAGCCTTTATAATGTCTTATAATAGGGCTTATAATATGCTATTCCTTTCTTTATATCACATTTTTAAATGGGCAAGCTCCGTTCAATAACAAAGAGGGCTACCCGCCACTGTTTTGGTTATCAGCTGTGGGATGGGGCTGGAGAAATGTAATCAGTAACCACTCTCAAATTCATAGGCAGAGCTATGGATACAAGGACTGACCATCCATGATACCAAAATTATAGTTTTAACCATGACGCTATACAGGGTTTGTTTACAATGACATTGTTTACAAACAATAAAGTAAAATAAGCGTATATTTTGGATTCTGCTGAGGTACGCACAACAGTTGAACTGAGCCCATGAGGCTTTAATAAGTCATTCTTTGAGAATCTGTGGGTTTATCATTAAATGTAAAAGTCACAAAATGGATGTACTCTTCACAATTGCTATTTTTTTTATTAAATCAGAATCATTATAAGATGGGGATGAGCAACTCCAGTCCTTGGGGGGCCGGAGTGGTGTCAAACTGATTGCATTCTAAACTGTAGATCATCATTAGTTGATTATTGGAGTCAGGTGTGTTTGCTGGGGCTGGGGAAAATATGTGAGACCAATTAGGCCCCAAGGACTGGAGTAATTTAGCAGACACTCTTATCCTGAGCAATTTACAGTACTGAGGGCATGCATTTTCGTGCTTGTCTCCCGTGGGAATCAAACCCACAACTCTGGTGTTGGAAATGCCATGCTCTACCAACTGAGCCACACGGTACCATTGCTGCTTTTTTCTTGTTTTTCAAGTGAAGGTATTTTAAGGGAGTATGCGAGCACCTTTGTTCGGTTCGACAATCTGAGGTCAGCTAGGCGCCAGCCAAACTGAAGCATGCTGACGCCTTTATAAGACATAAGGGCCTTATACATGCTCATGACAACTTACAATGCATTATAACCTCATCGTAGTACATTGCATCTGTAGGCTTTTAAGTAAAGTGTTAAAGACATTTCTGTCTCCTAGTTCTGATAACCGATGTGGGTTGCGATATTTTCTGCAGGTGCCCTATCTCCCCGCCAGCAAGAAACAAGTGCGGAATGTGATGGCACTGCTGAGTGGTCGACATGGTAACCTTGTGGACTTGGGCTCCGGTGATGGCAGGATTGTAAGTAGGGCTGAGCGATGTGGCTAAAAATCATATATATATATTTTTCAAACTTATGGCCGATTCACAATATATCAACTCTAAATAAGATTTGTTGTATAATTAAAGGGAAGTTAGAAACCAATATACACAGGCAGTTAGAAAAGCCAAGGCTGGCTTTTTCAACCAGAAATTTGCTTCCTGCAACACAAACTCAAAAAAGTTCTGGGATATTGTAAAGTCCATGGAGAATAATAGCACCTCCTCCCAGCTGCCCACTGCACTGAGGATAGGAAACTCTGTCACCACGATAAATCCACTATAATTGAGAATTTCTATAAGCATTTTTCTACGGCTGGCCATGCTTTCCACTTGGCCACCCCTACCCCGGTCAACAGCACTGCACATCCCACAGCAACTCGCCCAAGCCTTCCCCATTTCTCCTTCTCCCAAATCCAGTCAGCTGATGTTCTGAAAGAGCTGCAAAATCTGGACCCCCACAATTCAGCCGGACTAGACAATCTGGACCCTTTCTTTCTAAAAAATATCTGCCGAAATAGTTGCAACCCCTATTACTAGCCTGTTCAACCTCTCTTTCGTGTCGTCTGAGATTCCCAAAGATTGGAAAGCAGCTGCGGTCATCCCCCTCTTCAAAGGGGGGACACTTGATCCAAACTGATAAAGACCTATATCTATCCTACCCTGCCTTTCTAAGGTCTTCAAAAGCCAGGTTAACAAACAGATCACCGACCATTTCGAAGTCCCACCGTGTCTTCTCCGCTATGCAAATCTAGTTTCTGAGCTGGTTATGGGTACACCTAAAGCCACGCTCAAGGTCCTAAATGATATCTTAACCGCCATCGATAAGAAATAATACTGTGCAGCTGTATTCATTGATCTGGCCAAGGCTTTCGACTCTGTCAATCACCACATCCTCATCGGCAGACTCAACAGCCTTGGTTTCTCAAATGATTGCCTCGCCTGGTTCACCAACTACTTCTCCGAGTTCAGTGTCAAATCTGAGTGCCTGTTGTCCGGGCCTCTGGCAGTCTCTATGGGGTGCCACAGGGTTCAATTCTTGGGCTGACTCTCTTCTCTGTATATATCAATGATGTCGCTCTTGCTGCTGGTGAGTCTCTGATCCACCTCTACGCAGATGACACCATTCTGTATACTTCAGGCCCTTCTTTGGACACTGTGTTAACAACCCTACAGATGAGCGTCAATGCCATACAACTCTCCTTCCGTGGCCTCCAACTGCTCTTAAATACAAGTAAAACTAAATGTATGCTCTTCATCCGATCGCTGCCTGCACCTGACTGCCCGTCCAGTATCACTACTCGGACGGTTCTGACTTAGAATATGTGGACAACTACAAATACCTAGGTGTCTGGTTAGACTAAAATCTCCTTCCAGACTCACATAAAACATCTCCAATCCAAAGTTAAATCTAGAATTGGCTTCCTATTTCGCAACAAAGCATCTTTCACTCATGCTGCCAAACATACTCTCGTAAAACTGACCATCTTACCGATCCTCGACTTTGGCGATGTCATTTACAAAATAGCCTCCAACACCCTACTCAACAAATTGGATGCAGTCTATCACAGTGCCATCCGTTTTGTCACCAAAGCCCCATATACTACCCACCACAGCGACCTGTACGCTCTCGTTGGCTGGCCCTCGCTTCATACTCATCGCCAAACCCACTGGCTCCAGGTCCTGCTAGGTAAAGACCTGCCTTATCTCTGATCACTGGTCACCATAGCTACACCCACCCTTAGCATGCGTTCCAGCAGGTATATCTCACTTGTCACCCCCAAAGCCAATTCCTCTTTTGGTCGCCTCTCCTTCCAGTTCTCTGCTGCCAATGACTGGAACGAACTACAAAAATCTCTGAAATTGCTTTAAGCACCAGCTGTCAGAGCAGCTCACAGATTACTGAAACTGTTTATAGCCCATCTATATATAGCCCAAACAACTACCTCTTCCCCTACTGTATTTATTAATTTATTTTGCTCCTTTGCACCCTCATCTATTGTCAAATCTACCATTCCAGTGTTTTAATTGCTATATTGTATTTACTTCGTCACCGTGGCCTATTTATTGCCTTTACCTCCCTTATCTCACCTCATTGGCTCACATTGTATATATACTTATTTTTCTACTGTATTATTGACTGTATGTTTGTTTTACTCCATGTGTAACTCTGTGTTGTTATATGTGTCGAACTGCTTTGCTTTACCTTGGCCAGATCACAATTGTAAATGAGAACTTGTTCTCAACTTGCCTACCTGTCACTCCCAGGCCATAGAGAGGCTTTTAATCTTTATTTTGGTTTGGCCAGGGTGTGACTAGGGTGGGCATTCTAGTTTCTTTATTTCTATGTTTTCTTTTTCTTTGTTTTTGGCCGAGTGTGGTTCTCAATCAGAGGCAGCTGTCTCTGATTGGGAATCATACTTAGGCAGCCCTTTTCCCACTTGTGTTTTGTGGGTAGTTCTTTTCTGTATAGTTTATTTGCCTTACAGAACTGTTTGTTTTTCACTTTGTTATTTTGTTCGGGTGTTTTGATCATTAAATATCATGAACACTTCCCATGCTGCGCTTTGGTCCATGCCTTCTGACGAGACACGTAACACGACCTGGTTAAATAAATAAAATAAAAGGGTAAAATACACTTAATTTCAAACAGTAAAATTATAAATATGCTAAATATAAGCCTTCCACAACCGTAAGACCCGCTAATAATTTAATTATTTAAAAAAAAACATAGTTTATGGCATGTAAATATATTAGGCTATTGTTATCATATAGAAACATAATTGAATATTGTACATAATACTAGCATCAACATACATGATTGTTTAATTCAAAAGGAAGCTTGTGGAAGGCTACCCAAAATTTTTGACCCAAGTTAAACAATTTAAAAGCAATGCTACCAAATACTAATTGAGTGTATGTTAACTTCTGACCCACTGGGAATGTGATGAAAGAAATAAAAGCTGAAATAAATCATTCTCTCTACTATTATTCTGACATTTCACATTCTTAAAATAAAGTGGTGGTCCTAACTGACCTAAGACAGGGAATTTTTACTTGGATTAAATGTCAGGAATTGTGAAAAACGGAGTTTAAATGTATTTGGCTGAGGTGTATGTAAACTTCCGACTTCAACTGTACATTAAAATTTATCTAATTAATTTAACATATCGCCCAGCTCTAATTTTAAGTTTGGGCGTGCCCCTGTAGATATGGAATGGGTACCTGTGTATGCTGAATCTGTAAGCTGCAACAGGGCTTTGGTGTCCACAAGGTACGGTGTGTGCATGTGTGAAAGAGAGAGAAACGGTACCTTTGTTGAGAACCAAGTTCATGTTTTTATCTTTTCAGGTGCTGGAAGCACACAAACACGGCTTTGGTCCCACAGTAGGATACGAACTCAACCCCTGGTTAGTTCGTCTAGCTAACTTCCACGCATGGAGAGCAGGCCATTATGGAAAGGTGTTGTATCGGCAGGAAGACCTCTGGAAGGTGTGAAACAGGCAGATGTTATGTGTCTTTTTCCCAACCCTAAACCAACTGCTAGCTTCTTCACTTCAGATCTAAGAGGATTAGATAGGTAAACTATATGGCCAATAGCTTAATCTTGCACTCTGATAGGCTTGTTGGAATTTTCAGCATATTGCTTACACCAATCCAATTATTTAAAAACTACATACATGTCCGGGGGGCAGGGGCTAGGGGTTGATTAAGTTTTGAATTGAGTTCACATGTTTGGTTGTTGGTAAAACTCATCCACATATGTTATACCTTTTTCACTATTGCTAGTTCCACAAAGAGTTACGACTAGTTGTTTTACCAAGCTTTATTGTTAGGGCCCAGAGTTTTTCCAGATTAGGTCAGGAAAAACACAGGACCCTACTTACTGTAGTTTCTTGGTTACTCTTATTTGTTTTTGGTCACTGTTTGTGTTGCTTTGTTCAGTTACATTCAAAGAGGACATGTTTACACTGTAAAAAATAAAATGGTGATAAAAATAAATAAAATGTGGCTAATAGATACGTTGATTTTTGGATGATGATATTTGCATTTCTCATTCCAGGTGGACCTTACTGAGTGTAAGAATGTTACTGTGTTTTTGGCCCCCAGCGTGGTAAGTCTTTTTGCATTGACACACATTATTAATTAATGTGTGCAGACGATACAGATACTCAGCCATAGCGGTCAAACCATTTGCTCAGTAAGTTGGAGCATGGCGCCACTGGTGACGAGGTTGAGGGGTCAATTCCCATATCATCTGGCAGCTGGAACAAAAACATCTGTTAGCTAGCTATAAATTAATAGACAGCTGCTAGCCAACTGATTTGAAAAACAGACAGCTGGATGAATATGTGTGTATGTGTTTGCCTAGCTCTCTTTATTGCAGGAGAAGATGGAGGCTGAGCTTCCAGATGACGCCCTGGTCGTAGCCGGTAGGTTTCCCTTCACTGAGTGGACTCCATGCAGGATTGAAGGAGATGGTGTCGACAGAGCTTGGGCCTATACCATGCAGGCCCAAAGACTGCCAGCAGGGAGTGCTGTGCTACCTGTACCGAAAGAGTTGAAATCACCAGTGTGAACTGAAAGTAAGAGAACCAAGTAACTGTCTGGACCAGGAAGACATGAGACATAAGCATGAATGTTTGTATGATGGAAGAAACCATTGGTAGTCTGAGGAGGAGGGACAAAACATTTTCATCTACATGGGTTGACACAAGTTGCTGACTGAGACCCACTCCTCACAGTGTTGAATTGGTAGTTAGGGACCTTTTCTCAATTGGATTTTCTCAATTCCTTGCCTCCGTCCTCTCCTCGCCTTTTGAAAACAACAGCTGTTTCAAATGGGGTGTGGTTGATTTCAAAACTCTTCGTAATAGGAATTGAGAAAAGACCAGGGAGTGAGATGCCATCTGAGTATATGAACCTGTTAACAGATAAACTACCAAGCACATGGTACAATCCAGACATCTTTAAAAACCATACCTCTTCCACATTTGTTACGTTACAGCCTTATTCTAAAATGGATTAAATGAAACCATGTCCTCTTCAATCTATACACAATACCATAAAGACAAAGCAAAAACAGGTTTTAGAAATTTTAGCAAATTTATTCAAAATAAAACCAGATACCTTATAAACATAAGTATTCAGTCCCTTTGCTAGGAAACATGAAATTGAGCAAAGGTGCATCTTGTGTCCATTGATCATCCCTGAGATGTTTCTACATCTTGATTGGAGTCGACCTGTGGTAAATTCAATTGATTGGACATGATTTGGAAAGGTACACACCCGTCAATGAACTCAGCAAAAAAAGAAACATCCTCTCATGGTCAACTGCATTTATTTTTAGCAAACTTAACATGTGTATGTGTATGTGTAAATATTTGTATAAACATAACAATATTCAACAACTGAGACAAACTGAACAAGTTCCAAAGACATGTGACTAACATAAATGGAATAATGTGTCCCTGAACAAAAGGGGGGTCAAAATCAAAAGTAACAGTCAGTATCTGGTGTGGCCACCAGCTGCATTAAGTACTGCAATGCATCTCCTCAAGGACTGTACCAGATTTGCTGTGAGATGTTACCCCAATCTTCCACTAAGGCACCTGCAAGTTCCTGGACATTTCTGGGGGGAATGGCCCAAGCCCTCACTCTCTGTTCCAACAGAGCCCAAACCTGCTCAATGGGATTGAAATCCGGGCTCTTCGCTGGCCATGGCAGAACACTGACATTCCTGTCTTGCAGGAAATCACACACAGAATGAGCAGTATGGCTGGTGGCATTGTCATGCTGGAGGGTCATGTCAGGATGAGCCTGCAGGAAGGGTACCACATGAGGGAGGAGGATGTCTTCCCTGTAACACATAGCGTGAAGTTTTCCTGCAATGACAACAAGCTCAATCCGACAATGCTGTGACACACCGCCCCAGACCATGACGGACCCTCCACCACCAAATCGATCCCGCTCCAGAGTATAGGCCTCGGTGTAACGCTCATTCCTTCGAATTCCTTCGAAACCCGAATCCGACCATCACCCCTGGTGAGACAAAACCATGACTCGTCAGTGAAGAGGGCAGCAGGTAGCCTAGTGGTTAGATCATTGGACTAGTAACCGAAAGGTTGCAAGATCGAATCCCCGGGCTGACAAGGTAAAAACCTGTCGTTCTGCCCCTGAACAAGGCAGTTAACCCACTGTTCTTAGGCCGTCATTGAAAATTAGAATTTGTTCTTAACTGACTTGCCTAGTAAAAAACAAAACAAAACAAACTTTTTGCCAGTCCTGTCTGGTCCAGCGGCAGTGGATTTGTGCCCTTAGGCGTTGTTGTTGCCGGTGATGTTTGGTGAGGACCTGCCTTCCAACAGACCTTCAAGTCCTCAGTCCAGTCTCTCTCAGCATATTGCGGACAGTCTGAGCACTGATGGAGGGATTGTGCGTTCCTGGTGTAACTTGGGCAGTTGTTGTTGCCATCCTGTACCTGCCCACAGGTGTGATGTTCGGGTGTACCGATCCTGTGCAGGTGTTGTTACACGTGGTCTGCAATTTATTGCCCTGGCCACATTTGCAGTCCTCATGCCTCTTTGCAGCATGCATAAGGCACATTCATGTTTTTCAGATCAGGAGAAAGGCTTCTTTAGTATCCTAAGTTTTTGGAACTGTGACCTTAATTGCCTACCGTCTGTAAGCTGTTAACGTCTTAATGACAGTTCCACAGGTGCATGTTCATTAATTGATTATGGTTCATTGAACAAGCATGGGAAACAGTGATTAAACCTTTTACAATGAAGATCTGTGAGGTTATTTGGATTTTTACTAATTATCTTTGAAAGACAGGGTCCTGAAAGAGGGACATTTCTTTTTTTGCTGAGTTTATAAGGTCCCACAGTTGACAGTGCATGTTAAAGAAAAAAAACAAGCCATGAGGTCAAAGGAATTATCCATAGTGCTCTGAGACAGGATTGTGTCGAGGTACAGATCTGGGGAAGGGTACCAAAACATTTCTACAGCATTGAAGGTCCCAAAGAACACAGTGGCCACCATCATTCTTAGATAGAATAAGTTTGGAACCCCCGAGACTCTTCCTAGAACTGAGCCATCGGGGAGAAGGGCCTTGGTCAGGGAGGTGACCAAGAACCCAATGGTCACTCTGACAGAACTCCAGAGTTCGTCTGTGGAGATGGGAGAACCTTCCAGAAGGACAACCCCTGCAGCACTCCACCAATCAGGCCTTTATGGTAGAGTGGTCAGATAGGAGCCACTCCTCATTAAAATGCACATGACAGCCTGCTTGGAGTTTACTAAAATGCATCTAAAGACTCACAGACCATGAGAAACAAGATTATCTGGTCTGATGAAACCAAGATTTAACTCTTTGACCTGAATGCCAAGCGTCACATCTGGAGGAAACCTGGCACCATCCCTACGGTGAAGCATGGTGATGGCAGAATCATGCTGTGGGGATGGTTTTCAGCGACTGTGAGACTAGTCTGGACCAAGGGGAAAGATGAACGGAGCAAAGTACAGAAATCCTTGATGAAAATCTGCTCCAGAGCGCTCAGGACCTCAGGACTGGGGCAAAGGTTCACCTTCCAAAAGGACAACGACCAGCCAAGACAATGCAGGAGTAGCTTTTGGACAAGTCTCTGAATGTCCATGAGTGGCCCATCCGGAGCCCGGACTTGAACCCGATCGAACATTTCTGGGGAGACCTGAAAATAGCTGTGTAGCGATGCTCCCCATCCAACCTGACAGAGCTTGAGAGGATCTGCAGAGAAGAATGGGATAAACTCCCCAAGTACAGGTGTGCCAAGCTTGTAGCGTCATACCCAAGACGACTCAAGGCTGTAATCTCTGCCAAAGGTGCTAAAACAAAGTACTGAGTAAAGGGTCTGAATACTTATGTAAATGTCATATTTCAGTTTTTATTTTTAATACATTTACAAAATATTCTAAACCTGTTTTTGCTTTGTAGGGTATTGTGTGTAGAGTATTGTTTGTAGATTGATGAGAAAAAAATACATTTTATAATAAGGCTGTTATGTAACAAAAAATGTAAAAAAAGTCTAGGGGTCTGAATACTTTCCGAGTGCACTGTATATCATGGTCATAAAGGCATATGAAGTAACAAGTTATGGAGCAAACACATAGGTTGTAATATGTATGCACACAGGCGCTATCACAAACGCTCTACACACATGTACATTGTAATATTGTTGTATGGTGGTATTATACATATGTACTGGTGTACTAATGTTATGATGGACTGTTTTATATTTTGTTTCATGTGTATTAAAATTTCCTTAATGTGTTTGGACCTCAGAAAGAGTAGCTGCTGCCTTGGCAAAAGCTAATGGGGATCGCTAATAAATACAAATACTAATATGTGTTTTTTTATGATTTCCACGGTGATTTAACCCACGCATCACTACCAATCAAACCAAGCCCTCAGTTAAGAGCTAGATTGTAGCTTCAACGGTTTTAAGACTAATAAGATTGAGTTTTCACCAGATCATCAAAAGTCAACCTTTTTTTGGCGTTATATGTGACATACAAAAATATATAGATCTGGAGTGAGTTTGTTTAGCACGAGGCAAAGGACATTTGGGGGGAAACACACCTGATCAGGCATAAATGATTATGGTGAGGCCATCATTCCCCAGGGGCTCCTTGTGTGCCTGATTCTGATTTAAGATTGGTGTGTTTATTTAGCCCTCTGCAGACAGAAACAGCATCTAACTGAAAATATTAATGTGGGTTTATAAAGCCCACTCGGGCCACTCCAGACAATGGCAGTCAGAGCCAGGTGGTGGCTGAGATTCAGACTAGTGTCTCTCAGCATCTCAGATCTCAATTTTGGTACACCGGTGTCACTGCTCTGATGCATCACTCAGACATTTCTGGGGGTAATGGGCATTTAACAAACCTTATATTGCTGAGTGTCTTCAAAGAAAGAAAAAGGTGCATGGGGCCAAGGTTCTGATGGGGTGGAGGGAAGCATGTGGGGTTGATATTGATATGTGTGTGCTGTAAATTGATAACATAATTCCTATTCTAAATGTGCCACCCTTAGTGGGACGTTTGCAAATAGAGATAGTCTTGTGAAAATATTTAATGTAATACGCTATATTTTGTTTGTGGCCGGCGGACTCATCCGGCTCAAGATTAAAATGTTACTTCCGGTGGGGAGGGGCTGATTCACCGGGAGGAAGTTGCGACTTCAAGGCCTCAGGCTCAGTACAGCAGCTCAAAAGCAACCAGTTAGCTTAGCCAAAGCTAACACTGGGTCTGGGCAGAGCCGCTTCAGGAGAATAACACAGAAAACAGGAACAAGCACGATGCTGTAAATTCAGTTTGTATCAGATTTTCCGGAGCACTTACGCCGTAAACCCCTCAAACAGACAATCTTTAATGCGTGCTTTATTTTTAACCGGGATTCCCACTGCAACAGCTAGGCAGACTTAGCTACATGTCTGGTTCACCTCCACTAAACCCCGTGTAGCAACATTATCAACAATAGCAAGGGTCGTCTCTTAAAAAGCCATACATTGTATCGACATCTAGATTAACAAATTACTTTTCCTGCATTTTTATGATGCAATGTCGCGATGTCTTGTAGTCGCGAGTGGGCCCATTGCCACAACATGAGCCTCTGCCGGTGTAGCCAACACTTCAAGTAGCCTGCTTGCTACACATATTTATTGGACGTCTGGAGAGCCATCAAAATTAACTCCGAACATGGTGAGTATGGGTTTTAGTTTGCCACATTATTACAGTTAACTAGCTAATTAACATATCAGGAAATGGATACTATTAAAAATCCAATACATAGCGGACAATGTAGAATAGATGTAGACTTCAGCAAAGCGATAACTAAACAGAAATGGTCTTATTTTACTGAGTAATGTTATAATATTTTTATGAAAATGTGAAACCCTTAGTATTGAGTCATATCCATTTATTGCACTCATTATTTGCATGTGTTAGTTACCAGTATAGTCAAATGTGGCGTATCATATCTTTAAAGCTTTCTAACTTATCAATTCAACGATATTTTCCCAGTATATAATTCTGGAAGGAGATATATTTTAAACAGCATTCAAACCCTGTCGCACAAGATAACGGTTCTTGTTTGTGCTCCACACATGAGTAGGCTACCTGGTTTCCGGGATGTGTGTCGAATTCGTCTGTCTGCGACACAAGACGCCCATCTTGCAAGACCAAATATTTGCATTGAGTAATCCTTGCATGTTGCGGCCCATTTGAAGAATTCGGGCCTTTATGATCTGCAAGATGCTTCAGATATGCAGAGGAATCACTATATTCCTTTTTGCTATACTGTCGTTCCTTACTCAAATGCTAATAATTGAACAATTCTCTCTTAAATAGTGAATTGACATTTTAGTTGTCATCACAGAGCCCCTTTGCTGCTAGTTTAGTGCATAACATTATACTATGATTATGAATGGCAGTTGAGTGGATAGTACCAATGGGATGAGGAAGTTAGTGAGTATTTTCCATATGCGTCACAGTGAAGCATCTGTCCTATGCCCTATGCAATTTGGATGAATTTATGACATCCATTTGACCTTACTGCCCCTAAAGCTGTGTGTACACTACATGACTTTCAAAATCCTAACATTGTTGAGCTTCTCACATTAAACAACCGTCATTCCTGTCGTCGTCCCCCCCCCCCCCCCCCCAACGTAGTGGTGCGCAGACTAATCAATGTGACACAGATGGGGGTCACAAGATTTTTCACTTGGTTGTGAGGATTCTCGATACCATGCTGTCTTGCAAAAATAATTATGTGATTTCATTTTAACGTAGTTAGAATGAGCTGTGGCTCAAATGCAGCCTCGTTAATGTTTTCAGTCAGACATTCACACCTGCCATACAGAGTTGAAATACACTATATATACAGAAGTATGTAGACAGCCCTTCAAATTAGTGGATACTACTATTTCAGCCACACCTGTTGCTGACAGGTGTATAAAATCAAGCACACAGCCATGCAATCTCCTTAAACCAACATTGGGAGTAGAATGGTCTTACTGAAGAGTTCAGTGACTTTCAACATGGCACTGTCATAGGATGCCACCTTTCCAACAAGTCAGTTCATCCTGCCTAGTTAAATTAAGGTTAAATAGAGCTGCCCTGGTCAACTGTAAGTGCAGTTATTGTGAAGTGGAAACGTCTAGGAACAACAACGGCTCAGCCGCGAAGTGGTAGGCCACATAAGCTCACAAGAATGGGACCACTGAGTTCTGAAGTGAGTAAAAACCATCTGTCCTCAGTTGCAACACTCACTACTGAGTTTCAAACAGCCTCTGGAAGCAGCTTCATGAAATGGGTTTCCATGGCCGAGCAGCCCAAGATCACCATGTTCAATGCCAAGCTGCGGCTGGAGTGGTGTAATGCTTGCTGCTATTGGACTCCGGAGAGATGGAAACACCTTCTCTGGAGTGTTGAATCACGCTTCACTATCTGGCATTCCGATAGACAAATCTGGGATTGGAGGATGCCAGGAGAACGCTACCTGCCCCAATGCATAGTGCCAGCTGTAAAGTTTAATGGAGGAAGGACAATGGTCTGCGGTTGTTTTCCATGGTTCGAGCTAGGCCCCTTATTTCCCGTGAAGGGAATACTTTTGGTCATGTAGTGTGTGTAGCCTATACATTTTGAATTCAATAACATTGCTTGTGAACTTCAGAGCTGTAACAATTTGATGCTTTGGTTAAAGGCTACAAACGCATATGAGTAGTAGTCATCGCCCATGCTCGAGAGTCTACACATTCTGGGTGACATTATCATCACATTGGCGAGCTCTCATTGGCTCTTCCTGATCGCTGTTCAAAATCTTTCGTTGCATATCTCACACTACAACAGCATTGCAGATTTTGTGCTGATAAAATCAAACATGTTTGAAAATATCCGTACTGCTCAAAGACTGGATCGGTAGCCCCGAGATTGTCTCTCTGACCCACTCACATTCAATGTGCGTCGGTGAGAGCCGCAAGCCCCGAGTAGGCAACAACATCGGGATTTATTCTCTGATCTCAAACTAAATCGTGGCCAAAATCGTGTAGTGCATTCCCGGCTTAATGAAACTGTCGTCAGTGTGCAGCTAACTGGGTAGTTTCCTCCACTGTCCCTGTCCCCATACCGGGCTCCAACTAGTGATCCTCTGATCGCAAACCCTCGAACCCCCTTGACAACGTACCAACCAATTGAGCTAAAGAAAACTATCCAATTCACTAGCTCCATTGGCACAATTGTAAGCTAGCGGTGGAGTGAGTTTAGGTCACATTCTAAACTCTGATAAACAAACAATTTTTTTCTTAAAGCTCTCTACCTATCGCTCATATTTTCCAATTCCTATTCCCCGCCTTTCTATCATTCCTCGCTCCCTTCCTCCTTTGATCCGGCAGGCATCATCAGAGGAGAGCTCACTGCGCGCTCTGGAGAGTCTCATGACAGAGTTCTTCCACAGCTGTACAACCAACGAGCGCAAGAGAGAGATTGGTGAGTGTGGCACTGGTGGTAGTACTGTACCAAATTTGATATGGGTGCAGAAACTTGAATATTCAAAAGTATTGTTGTGCAACCATCTGAGCAAGTCTGACCACCCTTATGACATTTAGCATTATAGTAGGATGGACCAGAGCCATGTACTGTGGTGCACTTGATATGTGATTTTAAAATTGTCATGAACTGTTTCTCTCCATCATTAGAGCATGCATGCACTCAGGTCAACCAATAGAGGCCAAGTCTAACTAGCTAAGCTTCTCATGATGATGTATTGCTTGTTTGTTTTTTGCATTTTAAGCTCTTTGACATTCTTATTAAAAGCACTATAGAAATGTTATTATATTTGTGAAAAGTTGTCATAATTACCTTTTTATGTAAGCAATGACTTGAAATGACTCCCCAATTATTTTTTTATCATGTGCTTCCTTTATTTCTGCCCTTTCTGCAGAAGAGCTGCTGAATAACTTTGCTCAGCAGATGGGAGCTTGGCGCCACTGCTTGTACTTCCTCTCCAACACTCGCAACGAGTATGTGATGATGTACAGTCTCACAGTATTTGAGGTAAGTTCATTTGGTGAATGTTATGAATAGTCGAAATCAAGTCAAATGTTATTGGTCACATACACATGGTTAGCAGATGTTAATGCCGGTGTAGCGAATTGCTTATGTTTCTAGTTCCGACAGTGCAGTAAAATCTAGCAATTTCACAACTAGCTAATACACTAAAATGTAAAGGGTTGGAATAAGAATATGTACATATAAATATATGGATGAGTGAAGGCCGAGCGCCATAGGCAAGATGCAATAGATGGTATAAAATACAGTATAAACATATGAGATGAGTAATGTAAGATATGTAGACATTATTAAAGGGGATTTTTTTTTTTTATGACTAGTGATCCATTTATTAAAGTGGCCAATGATTTCGAGTCTGTATGTAGGCAGCAGCCTCTCTGTGTTAGCGATGGCAGTTTAATAGTCTGGTGGCCTTGAGATAGAAGCTGTTTTTTAATCGGTCCCAGCTTTGATGCACCTGCACTGACCTCACCTTTTGGATGCTAACGGGGTGAACAGGCAGTGGCTCGGGTGGTTGTTGTCCTTGATGATCATTTTGGTCTTCCTGTGACATCGGGTGGTGTAGGTGTCCTGGAGGGCAGGTAGTTTGCCCCCGTGATGCGTTGTGCAGACCTCACGACGCATCACCGTGTCCAAGAGTAATAAGAGCACAACATTACATAGCAATGGTTATTTTAATGGGGCTGCTTTCTGTTGATAAATAAACTCTAGACATTTTCAGTACTTAATGCAAATGTCACACATTGACATTTTCAGAACATGAGATCTCGTGTTAAAGAAATCTCTTTGCTCGGAGATACAGGACTTTAAACTATAGTTTATTTGATACTAAACTAACATTGGCTAACCTGTTGATAGTTCTATTGGTAAAGCTGTATTTAAGGCTAAGCTTGTTGTGACATGGTAGTGGTGTGAAGCTTGATTAGATCAGAGGAAGGGTGACATGCTTTGTTTCTATGGGTTTTTGCAGCTATGGGCTACACTTTCTCAGAGTAGTAGTTTCCTGGGTGATGATTGTAGCGTCATAATTGGAATTTTGTACGTTGGTTTTGAATTTGTATTCTGTTTGTTGGAACTTGTACTGTGTATGTTTTCAACATCACTTTGCTTGATGATCATAAGGGTCTCATGTTTCCATAGAAATGGGTCTCTCCAAGAGGTTCTTGGATTCATGTCCTTTGTGTAGGCTCATTGGTGTTTGATGACTGTTGTTGAATACATTAACGTTGTAGTCACTATGCAGATATATTTTTGGAACCTCCAAACAAGAAGTTCCCTCGTGAAAAGAAACTTACCATAATTGCTGGACTATTAAGCGCACCTGAATATAAACCGCACCCACTGAATTATTAAAAAATATGTATTTTGTACATAAATAAGCCGCACATGTCTTTAAGCCGCAGGTGCCTACCGGTACATTGAAACAAATGAACTTGGTCACCATCTTCCTCCTCCTGTGCACTAAAACCACTGAAGTCATCTCCTTCGGTGTCGGGAGTTGAATAGCCTCAGAATTGCTTCATCCGATGTTGGATTGTTTTCATTGTCGCTCTCTTCACTTTCATCCGGAGGCAAATACCCCGCTGAGCTCATGCTGCCCCTTCACCACGCAGCAGTCCAGCCTTTCGAAACCCGTTGATGATAGTGGATTTTTTTGACAATGCTCCACGCTGTCAGGACCCACTGGCAGACTTGACCATAAGTTGCTCTTCGCATGCAGCCCGTTTTAGTGAAGGATTTCTCCCCACTTGTCATCCAAGCCTCCCACTGAACAAGGAGCGCCACCTTAAATGCACGATTTACACTGATGTCGAGTGGCTGCGAATACTTTGGGCCATCTGCTTTTCTTCCCTCTGAAAGGTTTGTTGTCTATTTGCACTGAGTCAGTTCCTCACGCTGCTGTTTCCAACGTCTTATCATCGACTCATTAAGGCCAAACTCCCGTGCAGCAGCTCTATTTCCTTTTCCAACAGCCAGATCGATCGCCTTCAACTTGAAAGCTGCATCATATGCATTTCTCCGTGTCTTTCTCCGTGTCTCAGAATGATGGGAAGTTTGAGCGCGCTCGATTTATGTCACATTATGTGACGGTGCTCAGTTTTTTGGTGGCATGAATCTTGTGAAAGCGGGAAAAATCCATAAATTAGCCGCGTCATTGTATAAACCGCGAGGTTCAAAGCGTGGGAATAAAGTAGCGGCTTATAGTCCGGAAATTACTGTACTCTAGTCTGTATTTTTATATGTGCATCAGTGCATGGCTGACTTCCTAACGTCGTTGAGTCAACTTACCTGGTAATACAAGGGTTAAATAAAATGAGGCATATCACAAATGAAACATTTTTTTTAGTTTAAACAATTTCCAAATATATATTTTTCCATTTAAACGATCAGAAAATTCATAAAATTCCATGTGAATTCACAATGCAGCTGCCTACAACGGTTTGGGTCTTATGGTGCGTTCCTTTCAGATGGTTAAGCATTGTACCTGTACTAACATCACCCCAATTCCACCTCACAAAGTTTGCATTTCCTTCTCGTTTAACTTGTTATAGTATTGCCTTACAGGACTTCGCTGCTGTAGCCTTTTTTCCAACTGTTAACAACAATGACGTAGTGATGGTGAGCCGTCTTCAAAATAATTGATTCCTCCCAGTGTCGACTCCCATTTCTAAGTGTCAAGATTCAATTCCGCTATGAATAGACTTCCAAGATTCTGTATTTTTGGACAGAGGAGACTGTTTAGTTGCCGTGCTTTCGAGAACACAAACATTCACATCTTTCATAGCGAGCTAGCAAGGGATGGAGAGAGATGGGCACAGTATAGGCAGGTTGTCTGCCTAGTGGCCGGTCTGAATCGTGCACTAGGTCTATCGACAATCAAAAGCTATATCTCGCAATTACTTAGATTGCAATGTTTTCAACTTCAGTAAAGCAGGGCCCATCAATGAATAGGCTAGGATATTGAGATGAGTGAGATGCAACACTGCTCTCACAGTCACACAAAGTATCTGCGCGTGTGCATGGGTTCACTTCACGCTCTTCACAGTATCACTAAATTGATCACTGACAGTTTGATTTGCTCGTTCTCTGCTGCGCAGTACAGTCATATCGGACTAAGATCATAACATGGTGTCAGAAGTGCTTCAACCTTGTCAAATGTAAGACCGAAGAGATTATTTCAAGGAAAATAATGTTCCTTGAGTTTAGACTGACGAAAAGTAGCCAACTGCTCTCTCTCGTCATTGAGTAGAGCACCCGAATCGGAGCCATTGCTATGGTTACTCACCGACTCAGCTACCATGAGCAGAATGCATGCAGAGCGAGGTGCCTGCGCACAGGGAGTCTGCGAGTGAGGGGAGCAGCTAATGGATTTACTAACAGAAGAGATTATTTCTGGTTTCGGGCAGGGCCGGGTTTTAAATTTGGCAGAAGCAATCGGGTCTGGGTAGATTGGGTAGGGTCTGAATGTCGCGGGCATGGGTAGGGCTTAAAATGCGTGCCTGTGCAGGGCTCTACATGGTAGCCAGGGCACAAGAACAGTGGCGAAGTGCAGCCTTGCGCTCCACTCTTAGTTGTTGTGGAAATTGACCCACTATGTGGTTTACTTTCTGCATGTACGTGATATCGCAGAGTATAACTTTAGATGACACAGCTTTCCCCAGGCCTTTCATATCCTATCGTCTAGTTAGGCTGTAACACAGAAAATAAAATGTTTAGTGTTAACTGCACCGTGATTTTAAATTTTGTTAATGTTAAGGATCCCAATTTTGTTTTAACATTCAAACATTCACACCTCTTATAAAAATTGTATATTAAAAAAAAAAAAGTTATAGGGGCTAGGCTCGAGAAACGGACTGCCGGATCATTTTCTTATTAGATGAAACAAAAATTGAAGGCTCTCCACACTTGAAGACAATTTCCATCACTAATGCTTCATGAACTTTGGTGATAGCCTTTTAATGAAGAACTATTTTGGGGATTGGGATGAGTCTGCATCTTGTGGTCAGCCCTGGGGCCTGTGGCAATATATCTAGAAAATAAGCTGTTTTTGTTCATGATTTCCGAAAGTGTGCCGCCGTCAATATTAAACATGCCATAACACAGGATTTTCTCTTAAAACATTCTTATGACCTGTTCAGTGTTTTCTGAAACTGTGTTATGGGTACCTCTTTGGGTTCTAGGAGAGAGCATCTGTAATGTAAGGTTATGTGGGCCTTTGCAATTGTTTCTGTAGCATACAGTATATTATTAAAGGGATACTTTTGGATTTTGGCCATGAGGCCCTTTATCTACTTCCCCAGAGTCTGATGAACTCATTGATACCGTTTTGTAAAAGAAAGTTAGATGTAGTTTCATGAGCCAATGCTGACAAAATCCAAAAGTATCCCTTTAATATTTTTTTCTCACTATGATTTATAATTATGAACGTCACTAAAAGCCCAAAGATATAAGCTGTCCTCAATAACGGTTCATAAGTGTTATTAAGCTTCATAGCATGTGTCATTTCTTGTGTATGTGACTTTGGGTGTCTTGAAAAGCACTTAAAATGAAATGTATTATTATAATGCAATAAGTGCATATATTCATGCATTGACATATTGCGGTATTCTTAGTCTTTTGACACCTGATTATAACGGCTGCATAATAGCGTCAAGAGTACTTCCATGGCACATGTAAAAACTGTCAGAAAACGTGTTGGACAGATCATAATGTTGCAACATTTTAGGATTTTATGATCGTGTTACGATGCAGAGCAGTAATTAATGGCTAACCTCACCCCAGGCTTCTCACAATGTACACCTTTTCCAAAAAGTTTTAAAATTATCTGTTAAAATGAGAATTTCCCTCAACCCATAGTCATTTTATAACCCTTGTTATTGTTAACACATTGATATTAGACATGTACCCAACCGAGTGGTGTGTTGCTAATGACTGGAATGAATATGAAATAGCAAGAGAAGACACCCTACACTTTGAGTCTCAGCTATCACATTATAGGCCTAATTATGGTTATGATCATGATAAGTTATAAGTGTTTGGCTAGTTCAAATAAAGTTATGCAAAGTGGTTGTCATAACACCTGAAAATCTACCCATTGTTGCCTTTTCAGAACCTGGTCAATAAGATGTGGCTGGGAGTAGCCTCGCAGGACAAAATGGAGATCCGTAGCTGCCTGCCCAAGCTGTTGCTGGCCCAGCACAAAGCTATGCCCTTCTTCATACGCAACAAACTCTGTAAAGTCATAGTGGATATTGGTCGCCAGGACTGGCCCATGTTCTACCATGATTTCTTCACCAACACCCTTCAGGTGAGCCCTGCTAAAATTGTGTTAAATATGTTATGTTTGCTTAGCACATATACCAAACGGTAATGTTTTATTTGATTAGTGCCTCAGAAATGGTTCATAGAGGTTTCAACTAACTCGCCACTAGCCCTAAACCTATGTTGGCCCATGTTGCCTCCAATGCTTTCCACAGTTGTCAAGTTGGCTGGATGTTCTTTGGGTGGTGGACTATTCTTGATAAACTGTTGAGTGTGAAAAACCCAGCAGTATCGCAGTTCTTTACACAAATCGGTGCGCCTTGCACCTACTACCATACCCTGTTCAAAGGCACTTAACTTTTGTCTTGACCATTCACCCTCTGAATGGCACACATACACAATCCATGTCTCAAGGCTTAAAAATCCTTCTTCAACCTGTCTCCTCCCCTTCACCTACACTGATACGAAGTAGATTTAACAAGTGACATCAATTATGGATCATAGACTGACCAGGTGAATCCAGGTGAAAGCAATGTCAAGGAAAGAGCAGGTGTTCTTAAAGTTTTGTACTCTGTGTGTCCGTTTGGGCCTCATGCGGTCAATTTGCAGTGTGTTTTATGTTCCGGCCCCCCAACCATCCGCTCAAGAAAAAAAACGCCCCATGGCTGAATGTAATTGTGACCACTGGAATAGGGGGAACTCTTGGTCACAATTAACAACTTCATACTTTATTTATCTAAATATTAGAATCACAATGTTAAGGCTGTCAATGGCCTTCATCAGAATGTTGCATATCAACACGTATACTCAGGCTGACTGGCTCTTGTTCAGGTAAATGAGAAATATGTGCACTCAGGCTATCCGGAACGCCAAAGTTAGTTACTTTAAGGAGCGGTTCTCTCTCTGTGGGTCTTATCCCAAGATGTTCTGGAAACCTGGAGAATAAACCCTCCTCCTCACAGCTGCCCATGTCCCTTAACGTTGATGATGTGGTTGTTACTGACAAGAAGCACATGGCTGAGCTCTAATCACCACTTCATTAAGTCAGGATTCCTATTTGACTCAGCCATGCCTCTTTGCCTGTCCAACATTTCCTCATCTCCCACCCCTTCTAATGCGACAAGCCCCTATGCTCCTCCTTCTTTTTCCCCCGCTACAAAGTTTCTCCTTGCAGGCGGTCACTGAATCCGAGGTACTTGACCCAAATAAAACATCTGGGTCAGATGGTTTTAGTCCCTTTAAGTTTGCTGCCTTGATCATCGCCAAGCCTATCCCTGACCTTTTTTTAACCTGCCGCTCCTTTCTGGGGTTCCCATTGCTTGGAAGGCAGCCACGGTTCGTCCTTTATTTAAAGGTGGAGATCAAGCTGATCCTAACTGTTATAGGCCTATTTCTATTTTGCTCTGTTTATCAAAAGTGTTGAAAAACTTGTCAATAATCAACTAACTGTCTTTCTGGATGTCTATAGTTTTCACTATGGTATTCAATCTGGTTTCTGCTCAGGTTATGGATGTGACACTGCAACCTTAAAGGTCCTCAATGATGTTGCCATTGATTCTAAGCAATGTTGTGCTGTTATTTTTATTGACTTGGCCAAAGCTTTTGATACGGTAGACTATTCCAATCTTATGGGCCGGCAATGTAGTATTGGTGTCTCTGAGGGGTCTTTGGCCTGGTTTGCTAACTACCTCTCTCGAGTGCAGTGTATAAAGTCAGAAAACCTGCTCTCAGCCACTGCCTGTCACCAGGGGAATACCCCAAGGCTCAATCCTAGGCCCCACACTATTCTCAATTTACATCAACAACATAGCTCAAGCAGTCGGAAGCTCTCTCATCCATTTATATGTAGATGATAGTCGTATACTCAACTGGCACCTCCCCGGATTTTGTGTTAAACGCTCTACAACAAAGCTTTCTTAGTGTCCAACACGCATTCTCTGCCCTTAACCTTGTTCTGAACACCTCTAAAACAAAGGTCATGTGGTTTGGTAAGAACAATGCCCCTCACCCACTAGTGTGATTACTACCTCGTGAGGGTTTAGAGCTTGAGGTAGTCACTTCATACAAGTACTAGGGAGTATGGCTGGACGGTGTACTGTCCTTCTCTCAGCACATATCAAAGCTGCAGGCTAAAGTTAAATCTAGACATGGTTTCCTCTATCGTAATAGCTCTTTCACCTCACCTGCCAAACTAACTCACATTCTGTTAACTTCTTCGAGATAGGGGGCGCTCTTTTAATTTTTGGATAAAAAACGTTCCCGTTTTAAACAAGATATTTTGTCACGAAGAGATGCTCGACTATGCATATAATTGACAGCTTTGGAAAGAAACCACTCCGACATTTCCAAAACTGCAAAGATATTATCTGTGAGTGCCCCAGAACTAATGCTACAGGTGAAACCAAGATGAAATTCCATACAGGAAATTGTCCAGATTTTGAATGCGCTGTGTTCCAATGTCTCCTTATGGCTGTGAATGCGCCAGGAATGAGCCTGCACTTTCTGTCGTTTCCCCAAGGTGTCTGCAGCATTGTGACGTATTTGTAGGCATATCATTGGAAGATTGACCATAAGAGACTACTTTTACCAGGTGCCTGCCTGGTGTTCTCCGTCGAAATTATTGCGTAATCTCCAGCTCCATGCGCGTTTCCATTTTCTTCAAAGGAGAAATTCAACTGCCACGAATGATTTATCATCGATAGATATGTGCAAAACACCTTGAGGATTGATTCTCAACAACGTTTGCCATTTTTCTTTTGATATTATGGAGTTAATTTGGAAAAAAGTTTGCGTTGTAATGACTTAATTTTCGGGGTTTTTTCTTACCCAAACGTGATGAACAAAACGGAGTGATTTGTCCTACACATCTTTTTTGAAAAACTGAATTTGCTATCTGAGTCTCCTCATTGAAAACATCTGAAGTTCTTCAAAGGTAAATTATTTTATTTGAATGCTTTTCTTGTTTTTGTGAAAATGTTGCCTGCTGAATTCTAGGCTTAATGATATGCTAGCTATCAATACTCTTACACAAATGCTTGTTTAGCTATGGTTCAAAAGCATATTTTGAAAATCTGAGATGAGTGTTTTTTTAACAAAAGGCTAAGCTTGAGAGCAAATATATTTATTTCATTTGCGATTTTCATGAATAGTTAACGTTGCGTTATGGTAATGAGCTTGAGGCTATAAATAGGATACCGGATACGGGATTGCTCGTCGCAAGAGGTTAAAGGTCCCCAAAGCACACATTCCTGGGTCACTCGTCTTTTTATTTCGCTGCAGCTAGCGACTGGAACGAGCTGCAACAAGCATTTACACTGGACAGTTTTATCTCAATCTCTTCAAAGACTCAATCGTGGACACACTTACTGACAGTTGTGGCTGCTTTGCGTGATGTATTGTGATCATCTTTCTTTCCCTTTGTGCTGTTGTCTGTACCCAACAATATTTGTACCTTGTTTTGTGCTGCTTCCATGTTGGTCTGCTGCCATGTGTTGCTACCATGCTGTGTTGTTGTCTTAGGTCTCTCTTTATGTAGTGTTGTCTCGTCGTGATGTGTGCTTTGCCTTTTGGAAGACCGTCATTATAAATAAGAATTTGACATCTCAACTGTTTTAGCATCTGCAAATTGTGCACTTCGCTGCAATCCACGATTTCATTAATTTGCTTGACAGGCTAAAAATTCATTTCTGGTAAACAATTAATTACCTTAATTGCAATAGTTTTTGAATAAAATAGTCTAAAAATAAATCAATTTCTCAAGCAAGAATTTTGCTAGGACTGTCTGGGCATGGTCTGAGTGAGCAGGGGAAAACTAGCTCTTATTGGCAGAAAAGTTCAGAATAGGGCTGTTGCAGTGACCGTATTACCGCCACACCAGCGATCACGAGTCATGAAGGCAGTCAAATTCCACGTGAACACTTAGTGACGGTAATTAGGCTTCTCCAAGCTCTGATGCTGATGGTCATTAGCAGCCTACCAAACTTGCTAACTGCTTGGTACTCAGCACTCTATTGTCCATTTAATCACTCTGGGATCAATGCAAATGTCATTGAAAATCTAATCAAACACTTCATGAGAGCTCATGTTGCGCAACAATTCTATAAGCTATGCAATTGCGGGAGAAAAAGAGTGATGGCCTCTATTAAAAATAGGAGGACCCCATCAGCTTTCTATAGGCTAGGCCTACTATATTTATTTATTTATCAACTTTCCTAATATTAAACACTCTGCTTGTCTTTACTACAGGAGTATAGCCTACCTGCCTGGCATGATAATGGTCCATTTTAAATCCCCAAAAAATTCCCACATGTTATTTTGTATATTTAAAGACTAGATTAAATCAAGAATAGTCTAATGGGTGACAATATTACCACTTGTGAATGATGCCCAGCATAAGATAAGAAACCATGTTTGTTTGTTTTTTGCTTTTTTGAATCATAGTCGCACACCTCATTTAGCCTAGCCCGTAGGCCTATATGTTTTGATTAGGTTTGTATCACAACTAAAGTGGACAAATTAAGCACATGAATCTGCTTTACAAGTGGTGTAGAGCCTAACTGACATGCATAAGCAGTGCGTGAGTTTAAAGTTTGGGGAAGATAAGTTTCACCATAAAAATGCACCTTTTTATAATAAAATTGTTCCTTTCTAATAAAAGCATTTACATGCATAGTCACATTTGCAGTCACTTTTGATAATGGTGTTTTCCCGCTAATGGAACATTTGCGCTTATAGCCTACTGCCATGTGCGCATTGCTATTCTTATAATGTGAAGAAATAGCCTAATAGTTTAGTAATGTTTTAGGCTAAAAGTTCTGATCTGTTGAGTCAGTCACATTGCGTAAAAAAGTTGTTTTGTATTAATTTGGGATCCATCGTCCGAGACTGTTTGGAATATTTATTTCTTGCACAGAATAGAATAGGTCGACTTTTGTACTATGTAGGATAGTAGATTGACGTAGGCTAGTGCGTTTGCTGTTCGTTGGCTGACAAAGTAAATGTGGACAGTTCTTCCAATATCTTCAATATGCACCTCGGATAAGGACGCACGCAGTTGCGGCGCCGACTTCACTTGTATCCAGTTGTGTAATTACTTATGTAAAAAAATAAAAATTCTGGGGGATTCAATACTCCACAAAAAAAATGGACTACTTTTACCTCACTACATTCCTAAAGAATATAATGTACTTTTTACTCCATAGGGTTTCCCTGACACCCAAAAGTACTAGCTAAATTTTTATGCTTAGCAGGACAGGAAAATGGACCAATTCACGCACTTATCAAGAGAATATGTGGTTATCCCTAGTGCCTCTGATCTGGTGGACTCACTAAACACATGCTTAATTGTTGGACTGTGCCCCTGGATATCTGTACATTTTTAAAACAAGAAAATGTCGCCTTCCGCGTTGCTTAATATATGGAATTTGATACTTAAGTATATTTAGAACCAAATACTTTTACTTTTTCCCCCAATTTTTTTTACCCAGTTTTCTCCCACATTTTGTGTTATCCAATTGCTAGTTAGTCTTCTCTCATCGCTGCAACTCCCGTACGGACTCGGGAGAGGCGGAGGTCGAGAGCCGTGCATCCTCCGCTGCTTCTTGACACAATGCCCACTTAACCCAGAAGTCGAGAGCCGTGCATCCTCCGCTGCTTCTTGACACAATGCCCACTTAACCCAGAAGCCAGCCAGACTGATGGTGTGTACAGCCTGTGCAAAAAATCTAAGCAGAGCTCATGCCTTTCAAGCAACTTTTTAAAAATCAAAATGTATACCCCAACATTTGTAGAACTAAAGTTACATTAATAACTCTTAAATTAAGCATATAGGAAGACCTATTTCTTTAACTGCTTAACACAGAATAGCGGCATGTGCACTCAATCGTTTGGAAAAAATATCCTTTCTATTTTATTCAGCTTTGTTCAATTATATTCTTCATACTATACAATAATGCCATGGAATTCTAAACAAATCTTGTCTGCTAAATAAACTAATGTAGCCCGCAGCCATTTTGCATAGCCACATCAGCACCTAATATAAGGACAACTGAGTATGCTATTCATTTCTTCTGAAAAATACTACATTTTCTTCATATAATGCTTCTTTAGACCTGTCTAAAATAACGGATTTATTGTGAAGGTGTTGGCTATATTACATGGATTTATTAGACTTTTTAAAATGTAGACGTTCCAAAAGTCTGCATCAGGGGCTTGTAGGCTGTGTGGAAGCCAGGCGATGCAAAATGTTTGTTCATGAACGGTCAATTAACGTGAGACCGACAGTTATTTGCTTGACAATCACCGGCTGACCGAATTTCATGACCACCACAGCCCTAGTTCAGAACGCTTTTTGTTATTGGTCTATTAACTAATTCAGGTGACGTCACCAGGCAAGCCGACACTCCACCCATGCAAAGCCTGCTAATTTAGAAGGTCATGTGAAGATTGTATTTTCAACCAGCAACTGTCAGGGAATAATAATTCTATTTTTTTTCACACTTTTACAGTGGTAGTTTCATCAACTGTTGTACAATATCTAAAACACAGGGGAAAACTGAATTTTGACTGCTCCGGGCCTTAAACATTTGCATTGGCCATTGGAAGCCTTTATTACGGGTTATCATCCCCATGTCATCATCCAGTCCTATACAAACACTATGTACAGTTGCAGTACAGTGCTGAGAAAGTTTGTGAACCCTTTAGCGTTTTCTGTATTTCTGCAGACTGGAATATGTTCCAGGATTCTTCCGATGGCATTGAGGAGTACTCCACATGAGTCATTGGCTAGATCAGTAAGTGCATTGATGACTTCGTTCCCACAGTGACCGTACGTACATACCCCAACCAGAAACCATGAATTACAGGCAACATCCGCACTGAGCTAAATGCTAGAGCTGCCGCTTTCAAGGAGCGGGACTCTAACCCGGAAGCTTATAAGAAATCCCGCTATGCCCTCCTGCGAACCATCAAACAGGCAAGGTGCCATTACCGGACTACAATCGAACTGTACTACACCGGCACCCGTCGGATGTGGTAGGGTTTGCAAACCATTAGACTACAAAGGGAAGCGCAGCCGAGAGCTGCCCAGTGACACGAGCCTACCAAACAAGCTAAACTACTTCTATGCTCGCTTCAAGGCAAATAACACTGAAGCATGCATGAGCACACTAGCTGTTCTGGAAAACTCTGTGGTTACGCTCCTCAGCCAATGTAAGACCTTTAAACAGGTCAACATTCACAAGGCTGCTGGGCCAGACGGATTACCAGGACGTGTATTGCGAGCATGCGCTGACCAATTGGCAAGTGTCTTCACTGACATTTTCATCTCTCCCTGTCCAATTCTGTAATACCAACATGTTTTAACCTGTTGGGTCGCGCAATCCCGGATCCGGGATTCTATTTATAGCCTCAAGCTCATTAGCATAACGCAACGTTAACGATTCATGAAAATCGCAAATGAAATGAAATAAATATATTTGCTCTCAAGCTTAGACTTTTGTTAACAACACTGTCATCTCAGATTTTCAAAATATGCTTTTCAACCATAGCTAAACAAGCATTTGTGTAAGAGTATTGATTGTTAACATAGCTATATGCCTAGAATAAAGCTTAGACTTTTGTTAACAACACTGTCATCTCAGATTTTCAAAATATGCTTTTCAACCATAGCTAAACAAGCATTTGTGTAAGAGTATTGATTGCTAACATAGCTATATGCCTAGAATTCAGCCAGCAACATTTTCACAAAAACAAGAAAATCATTCAAATAAAATAATTTACCTTTGAAGAACTTAAGATGTTTTCAATGAGGAGACTCTGTTAGATAGCAAATGTTCAGTTTTTCAAAAAAAATATTATTTGTGTAGGACAAATCGCTCCGTTTTGTTCACGTTTGGCTATGAAAAAAACCTGTATACAGTTATAGCCTCAAGCTCGCAAATAAAATGAAAATAATGCGCCTGCTCTAAAGCTTAGCCTTTTCTTAACAACACTGTCATCTCAGATTTTCAAAATATGCTTTTGAACCATCGCTATTCACTAATTTGTGTGAGTATGCTAAGCTAGCTTAGCATTTTGAGTAGCATTTAGCACGCAACATTTTCACAAAAACCAGATAACCAGATAAATAAAATCATTTACCTTTGAAGAGCTTTGGATGTTTTCAATGAGGAGACTCTCAGTTACATAGCAAATGTCCAGTTTTTCCTGAAAGCATCTTTGTGTAGGAGAAATCGCTCCGTTTTGTACATCACATTTGGCTACCGAAACGAACCGAAAATTCAGTCACCAACAACGTCAAACTTTTTCCGAATTAACTCCATAATATCGACCGAAACATGGCAAACGTTGTTTGGAATCAATCCTCAAGGTGTTTTTTCACATATCTCTAAATTGATATATCGTTTGTGGAAGCCTGCTTTCTTCTCTGAATTCCATGGAAAAATACTTGCAGCTGAGGTTTGCGCACCAATTTCGGCGCAGGACACCGGGCGGACACCTGGTAAATGTGGTCTCTTATGGTCAATCTTTCAATGATATGCCTACAAATACGTCACAATGCTGCAGACACCTTGGGGAAACGACAGAAAGGGCAGACTCATTCCTCTCGCATTCACAGCAATATAAGGAGACAATGGAAAACGGAGCCTCAAAAATCCTTCTCATTTCCTGGGTGCCGTTTCATCTTGGTTTTGCCTGTAGCTCACGTTCTAGGGCACGCACAGAAAATATCTTTGCAGTTCTGGAAACTTCAGAGTGTTTTCTTTCCAAAGCTACCAATTATATGCATAGTCGAGCATCTTTTTGTGACAAAATATTGCGCTTAAAACGGGCACATCTTTTTATCCAAAAATGATATAGCGCCCCTAGAGTTTCAAGAGGTTAAGCAGATCACCATCGTCCCCGTGCCCAAAAACACTAAAGTAACCTGCATAACCCGTAGCACTCACATCTGTAGCCACGAAGTGCTTTGAAAGGCTGGTCATGGCTCACATCAACACCATTATCCCAGAAACCCTAGACCCACTCCAATTTGCATACCGCTCTAACAGATCCACAGATGATGCAATCTCTATTGCACTCCACACTGCCCTTTCCCACCTAGACAAAAAGAACATCTTTGTGAGAATGCTATTCATTGACTACAGCTCAGCGTTCAACACCATAGTGCCCTTAAAGCTCATCACTAAGATAAGTACCTAGGGACGAAACACCTCCCTCTGCAACTGGATCTTGGACTTCCTGGCTGCCTCCAGGTGGTAAGGGTAGTTAACTACACATCCGCCACGTGGATCCTCAACACGGGGGCCCCTCGGGGGTGCGTGCTCAGTCCCCTCCTGTACTCCCTGTTCACTCATGACTGCACGGCTCCAACACCACCATTAGTTTTGCAGATGACACAACAGTGGTAGGCCTGTTCACCGACAACAACGAGACAGCCTATAGGGAGGTCAGAGACCTGGCCGTGTGGTGCCAGGACAACAACCTCTCCCTTAACATGATCGAGACAAAGGAGATGATTGTGGACTACAGGAAAAAGAGGACAGAGCACACCCCGTTCTCATCAACAGAGCTGCAGTGGAACAGGTTGAGAGCTTCAAGTTCCTTGTTGTCCACATCACCAACAAACTGATATGGTCCAACCACACCAAGAAAGTTGTGAAGTGGGCACGACAAAACCTATTCCCCTCAGGACACTGAAAAAGATTTGGCATGGGTCCTCAGATCCTCAAACACTTCTACAGCAGCACCGTCGAGAGTGTGGTTGCATCACTGCCTGGTGAGGCAACTGCTCAGCCTCCAACCACAAGGCACTACAGAGGGTAGTGTGTATGGCCCAGTAAATCACCAGGGTCAAGCTTCCTGCCATCCAGGACCTCTATACCAGTCGGTGTCAGAGGAAGGCCCTACAAATTGTCAGACCCCAGCCACCCTAGTCATAGACTGTTCTCTCAGCAAGCGGTACCGGAGCGCCAAGTCTAGTTCCAAGAGGTTTCTAAACAGCTTCTACACACAAGCCATAAGACTCCTGAACATCTATTCATCCACAGGTACACCACCTATTGACTAAAATTATGTCAATTAGCCTATTCTAAAGCCATGACATTTTTTTGAATTTTTAAAGCTGTTTAAAGGCGCAGTCAACTAAGTGTATGTAAACTTCTGACCCACTGGAATTGTGATACAGTGAAAATTATAAGTGAAATAATCTGTCTGTAAACAGTTGTTGGAAAAATTACTTGTCATGCCTAAAGTAGATGTCTAAACCGACTTGTATAGTATATTGCTTTTCAATAAGTATATTTATTGGGTGTTTTAGCAAATGAATGCTACCATAAATACAATTTAGACATACTAACAGTAACAATACATTAACATACACAAGGTACAGTATTGAGGTATGCCATTTAAAAAATTACAATTTTCCAAGTGACAGTCACAATCAGATTGGTGTACATTTAATGTACATTTAGTTGCTTATAGTTTTTGTTCAAAAGTGAGGCCACCACTTCTTTATCTCTGGACAGGTGCACTGATTGGTTTGATTCAAATAATGTCTGTGTGTGTGTGCGCGTTTTGTTTTTGCTGTGATCGTGTGTATAATTTTGTAGTTCTACTACTTTAGGATTATTTTTTAACCTTTATTTAACTAGGCAAGTTGGTTAACAAATTCTTATTTACAATGACGGCCTACCCCGGCCAAACCCTAATGACGCTGGGCCAATTGTGCTCAGGCCTATGGGACTCCAAATCACAAACGATTGTGGTACAGCCTGGAAGCAAATCACGGCCTGTAGTGACCCCTCTAGCACTGAGATGCAGTGCCTTAAACCGCTATGCCACTCGGGAGCCCAAAAGATAAGGCTACAGAATGCACTTTTGCTGTGATGTTATCACAAATTGATGTGTGTGTGTGTGTGTTACTGCAGCTGATCCAGTCTCCTACCATGGCCTCTTTGGGACTGGTTTTGCTCAAGACCACATCCGAGGAGCTGGCGTGCCCCCGGGAGGATTTGAGCGTGGCACGGAAAGACGAACTGCGCAAACTGTTGCTGGAGCAGGTCCCCACAGTGCTGGGATTACTGACAGGTGAGCAACTTCGCCCATTCATTACATTGGGAAGTTGGGAGGGGAAACGCTGGCCCGTTACCCAAGCGGAGCGGTTCGCAGTGTTCATGCACATTGGCACTGCTTGGATGGCAAAAGTTGAGAAATTCAACTAAGCTGCACTTAAGTTATTCAGCCAAACTTGAGTAGGAGGTGCCATGGCTAAAGCAGTCTGGCTTGCTCTGTGAAACTTACACAGATTTTTTTGGGGGGTGTGCATTATGGCCACAAAGGGGATCCCGCCATGAAATAATCAAGTGCTTGTCAAATTGTGAATGAGAGACTATTGGAGTGTGTATTGCCTGCGCAAAAAACATCAGAGCTCGTGCCTTTCAAGCGACTTTAAAAAAAAATCATGAGTCTCGTCATGCAGCCTTACAATGTATTAAAAATCTAAACATATAGCCCAACATTTGTACAACTAAAGTTACATTAATAACTCAAAATTAAGCATCTGGGAGTACCTATTTCTTTGTTAACTGCTCTACACAGAATAGCCACATGTGCGCACTCCCTCAAATCGTTGAGAGAAAATATTTATATTTTATTCAGCTTTGTTCAGTTGTATTTTTCATACTATAAAATAATTTAACATAATGCCATGGAATTATAAGGAAATGTTGTCTGCTAAATAAACAAATGTAGCCCACAGCAATTTGGCATAGCCACATCAGCACCTAACATAAGGACAACTGAGTATGCTATTAATTTATTCTGAAAAAGACATATCATATCATGCTTCTTTAGACCTGTCTAAAATAAATAATGGATTTATTGGGAAGGTGTGGGATATATTACATGGATTTATTAGACTTTTTAAAATGTTGATGTTCCAAAAGTCTGCATCAGGTGCTTGTAGACCACATATGTCAGAGTCAAGGCCCGCGGGCCACATCCGGCCCGCGAGAAGGTTTTTTACGGCCCCTGGGATGATCTTGATTTATTATTAGAACCGGCCCGCAGACCGCAGCAAGCCGGCAGCCCGCAGATCTTTTACACGCACCAATACTACATTTCCCACAATGCAACGGTGACGCACCGAGCAGTAGGCTGCTTCATTTCAATATTTATTGGCACAGCAGTCGTCAGCATCACAGTAAAATTAACTTTCAGATACCCATCAAAAATGGCAAAACGGAAGGTGGACACTGAGAACCGGGGTTTCAAACAAGGTGGGAGTCGGAGTATATGTTCACGGAGGTAGCTGGAAAACCTGTGTGTCTTCTGTGTGGAGAAAGTGTGGCGGTACTGAAAGAGTATAATCTGAGACGACATTATGAAACGAAACACGCGGACAAAAACAAGAATATGGACATGGAACAAAGGCTACAAAAGGCAGAGGAATTAAAACGAGGCCTCAAATCTCGACAGGCTCTGTTCAAAAAAGCCAAATCACAAGGCCAGGCTGCTGTCAAGGCCAGTTTTATTTTGGCAGAAGAGATCGCTAAATCAGCCCGGCCATTTACGGAGGGGGATTTCATCAAAAACTGCATGATTAAAGTTTGTGACGAAGTTTGCCCAGAAAAAAGGCAACTCTTTTTAAATGTGAGTCTGAGCAGAAACACCATTGCCGAGAGAGTAGACCAGTTGTCCATCAATCTAAAAGAGCAGCTTGTGAAAAAGGGAAAAGATTTCATTGCATATTCCTTGGCTGTGGATGAGAGCACCGACATTTCTGACATTGCCCAGTTGTCAATTTTCATCCGCGGAGTGGACTCCAGCCTAAGCGTGACAGAGGAGTTTTTGGCTTTACGTCCTATGCATGGCACAACTACGGGGCATGATTTGTATGAAGAGGTGTCAAGATGTGTAAATGAGATGGAGCTGCCTTGGGAAAAACTCGTGGGTTTGACAACCGACGGAGCACCTGCGATGTGTGGACACAGGAGCGGACTGGTGGCGAAGATACGGGAAAAGATGCAAGAGGAAAACGCGACAGGTGAGCTGACAGCTTATCATTGTATCATACACCAGGAAGCGTTGTGCGGTAAAGCCTTGAAAATGGAGCATGTAATGAGCATCATCACGCGCACAGTTAACTTTATCAGAGCCAAAGGTTTGAATCACCGCCAGTTCAAGGCATTTCTGACGGAGTTAGAAACGGAGCATGGTGATTTGCCTTATCACACAGAGGTGCGATGGCTAAGCCAGGGAAAGGTGCTTCAAAGATGTTTCGAGCTTCGTGAGGAGATTTGTCTGTTCTTGGACAGCAAAGGGAAAGACACAACACAACTCCGAGACGAAATGTTTCTGTGTGAAATGGCTTTTCTGTGTGACATTACGAGTCATCTGAATGCAATGAACTTGCAGCTGCAGGGTCGGGATCATGTCATCTCTGATATGTACAGTACAGTGAAGGCATTTAAAACCAAACTGACTCTGTGGGAGACGCAGATGCGGAAAGAAAATTTGAGCCACTTTCCCAGCTGCCAGACCATGAAAGAGAAGCTCTCTACCAGTGCGTTCCCGAGCGCACAGTTGGCTGATAAAATAGGTATGCTTGCCGCTGACTTTCGACGCCGATTTGCTGACTTTGAAGCACAAAAAAGCAGGTTGGAACTGCTCGGTAACCCATTTGCTGTTGACGTGGAAAGCTCACCACCAAACCTCCAAATGGAGTTGATTGACCTCCAATGCAATGATGCACTGAGGGCAAAATATGCGGCAGTGGGTGCTGCGGAGTTCGCCCGTTTCCTCCCCGACACAATGCCCCAGCTGCGCATCCAGGCTGCTCAAACGTTGTCTATGTTTGGCAGCACATACCTGTGTGAACAACTTTTTTCTTTGATGAACCTGAACAAAACATCACACAGAAGTCGACTTACTGCTGAACACCTCCACTCAATTCTGAGGATTTCCTCAGCTCAGAGCCTTACCCCGAACATTGATGAACTTGTGGAAAAGATGGGACACCACCAAGTATCACCCTCAACCTCAAACAAGTGAACATTACTGTGCAATCACATATTTAGAGTTTTTACTCAGTTCAAGTTTAAAAGTTAAAGTTTAATATTTGTTTTCACTGCATGTTACTTCTCCTTAAACAAAGTGTTGTTTTTGATTAATAGATTTTTGCACTTTATTTTATTGTATTTCAATCCAATTATATTTTAAAAATATTTCAGTTGAGTGGATGATAGAAAATTGCTATTATTGTTTTTTTCTTTGAAGTAAATTTAGCCCACTTTTGCTAAAATAGAAAATATAGGCTACTGATGGTGCCTTGAATACCGGTTTCTTTCATTTAATGTTCATGTTATGGGGATTTTTATATAAAGGAAATTTGTCTTTTGTGTCTGTTGAAAATTAAAGATTACTGACAGAGCCATAAGAAAATATTGCTTTATTTATCTGATCATATTGGAATATATTTGTTAGGTTTTCAGTAGGTTCAATTAGGTTCACTAGACTATATGCGTCATTTAAAAATTTTTCAATGAACATTCGAACAGTCCGGCCCTCGGCTTGTAGCTAAATTTTTTATTTGGCCCTCCGTCCATTTGACTTTGACACCCCTGTTGTAGACTATGTGTGGAAGCCAGGAGATGCTCAATGATTGTTAATTAACGGTCAATTACCGTGAGACCCGGCAATCACCGGCAGACAAAATTTTGTGACCGCCACAGCCCTAGTGCTGACTGAACACATTTGTCCAAGAGGAAGATGATTTCTTGCTGGCTATCATTAACAAGTGTTGACACCTCAGTCAGTTCCCATGGCGTTTAGAACTTCTTCTTTTTTTCTTCACAGTGCAGTGCATTTCAAATGCTCCTTGCTTGATGTGATGCGTGCCAGTACAGAATCCTTTTGGTTCTATCAATAGCATGCTTCCAGTTACAGTGCCTTCAGAAACTATTCACATACCTTTACCTTTTCCACATTGTGTTACAGCCTGAATTTAAAATAGATTAAATGTAGATTTAAAAAAATTGTCACTGGCACAATAGCCCATAATTGTTTTGTAAACACAATACCCGATCATGTCAGTGGGATTATGTTTCTTTTCTTCTTTTTTTTACGTTCATTAAAAATTAAAAGCTTAAATGTCTTCAGTCTAATTATTCAACAACTTTTGTTATGGCACGCCTAAATAAGTTCACGAGTAAAAATATTTAACAAGTCACATGTGTTTGTGTTCTAACAAGTCACATAGTAAGTTAAACAGATTCAACCACAAAGGACAGGGAGGTTTTCCAATGCCTCGCAAATTAGGGCACCTATTGGTAGATGGGTAAAAAAAGCAGACATTGAATATCCCTTTGAGCATGGTGAAGTTATTTATTATACTTTGGATGGTGTATAAATACACCCAGTCACTACAAAGATACATAACTCAGTTGCTGGAGAGGAAGGAAACCACTAATGGATTTCACCATAAGAGCAATGGTGACTTTAAAACAGAGTTTAAAGGCTTTAATGTGAGAACTGAGGATGGATCAATAACATTAGTTACTTCACAATATAAACCTAATTGACAGAGTGAAAGAAGGAAGCCTGTCTGGAATAAAAAAATATTCCAAAACATGCATCCTGTTCGCAACAGTAACACTGCAAAAAATGTGGAAAAGTAATTTACTTTTTGTCCTGACTACATTTTGTTTGTGAAAAATCTAATACAACACATTACTGAGTATGACTACATCATTTTCATGCATAGTGGTGGCTGCATCATGTTGTGCAGAGTTTTTCAGAATAAAAAAGAAACGGAATGGAGCTAAGCACAGACTAAATCTTAGTGGAAAACCTGGTTGTCTGCTTTTCACCAGACACTGGGAGATGGATTCAAATCAAATCAAATTTTATTTGTCACATACACATGGTGAGCAGATGTTAATGCGAGTGTAGCGAAATGCTTGTGCTTCTAGTTCCGACAATGCAGTAATAACCAACAAGTAATCTAACTAACAATTCCAAAACTGCTGTCTTATACACAAGTGTAAGGGGATAAAGAATATGTACATAAAGATATATGAATGAGTGATGGTACAGAGCAGCATAGGCAAGATACAGTAGATGGTATCAAGTACAGTATGTAAACAAAGTGGCATAGTTAAAGTGGCTAGTGATACATGTATTACATAAGGATGCAGTATATGATATAGAGTACAGTATATACGTATACATATGAGATGGATAATGTAGGGTATGTAAACATTATATTAGGTAGCATTGTTTAAAGTGGCTAGTGATATATATTTTACATAATTTCCCATCAATTCCCATTATTAGAGTGGCTGGAGTTGAGTCAGTGTGTTGGCAGCAGCCACTCAATGTTAGTGGTGGCTGTTTAACAGTCTGATGGCCTTGAGATAGAAGCTGTTTTTCAGTCTCTCGGTCCCAGCTTTGATGCACCTGTACTGACCTCGCCTTCTGGATGATAGCGGGGTGAACAGGCAGTGGCTCGGGTGGTTGTTGTCCTTGATGATCTTTATGGCCTTCCTGTAACATCGGGTGGTGTAGGTGTCCTGGAGGGCAGGTAGTTTGCCCCCGGTGATGCGTTGTGCAGACCTCACTACCCTCTGGAGAGCCTTTCATCAGGATAATAACTTAAAACACAAGGCCAAAAAGACTGAAAGTTCCTGAGTGGCCGAGTTACAGTTTTGAATTAAATCTGCTTGAACAGCTATGGCAAGACCTGAATATGGTTGTCCAGCAATGATCAGCAACCAATTTATCAGAGCTTGAAGAATTATAAAAATAATAATGGGCAAATGTTTCACAATCCAGGTTGGGAAAGCTCTTAGAGACTTATCCAGAAAGACTCACAGCTGTAAACACTGCTAAAGATGATTCTAACATTGACCCAGGAAGTTGAATATTTATCTACTCAAGATATATTAGTGTTTTTATTTTATTTTTTATTTTTTATCACAAATGTATTTTGTCTAGATTGTTGACATGAAATGGTGTGGCATAGTTGGTTGTGGGGAAGTTGAAGCTCATCTACTGCATTTCTACACAATAAAAACAAAAACCTCTAATGCTATTTGGAGAACAGCAAAAACAAACAAATGACCCCAGACATTTGTTATCAGCACAATATAAAATGTAAAGGTCTGTGGAAAGGCATGCAACGTCAACCAGCACTAAAACTGATCATAAATTGACTCTTACTTCTGGAACGGTAAAACGTCAAATGCTGACATCCGTAGCTATTTTTTTCACCATAAAATTGCGCCTTTATAATAAAGATTACATGCATCTAAAATCGCATTTGCAGACTAATGTAATATAGGCTACGATTCCAAATTTGAGTATATTGCATAGCCATAATTTAGGCTAATAATTTAAGTCAATCACTGCAAGACACAGTTCTGAACAATGCCTTCCTTAGGGCATAGGGACAGAGTAGGCCTAATCAGAGACCTGTCTTTTCCTTTCATAGCACGGGAAAAATGTGGCATTTTATAAACCCGAACCAAGCGGATCACTCCTACAGAGTGAGTTACATGGCTATGGCTTGCTATATAAAACAGGCAGACAGGCATCGAGGCATTGTTACTGTTTGATTGAACATTCAAATGTGCAAAACGGGGGACCTAAGTGACTTTATTAAATGCAACCATCTAGGGCTGCGAAAAGGGGGAGATGCAAATTTTACAATGCATCCATCTTACCTGGAGGAGGAAATTATTGTCCGAAATGATTGTCCCAATCTACGATTGTATTTAGAAATACTGCATGATCCTATTTAACTGCTTTTCACTTGCCACTGCGTCTCAACAATCAGCTATTTGGTGGGCTATTTGCCAGGTGCAGTGTCCAAATTGCGAGCTTCAAACAATCCACAGCTAATTTTTTAAATGTGGCCAAGTCATGCTCTCTGGGTAAGTATTTAGAATTATTTATTAATGTATAGGCACGACTATTTTATATAACTAATTTTGAAAATTCAATTTCAAATGCCAACGTATTTAAAGCAATGCGTGCACTGCCTAAATGGCTGACTGGCAAAGCAAACTCTGGAATGGTCTCTGCTCTCCTTTTAAGCATTCTAGTACAGTTAAATAGTTAACACACATGGACGCAGCTATCTAAGGCACTGCATCTCAATGCAAGAGGCGTCTCTACAGTCCCTGGTTCGAGTTCAGGCTGTATCACATCCGGCCGAGATTGGGAGTCCAATAGGGCGGCGCACAAATTGGCCCAGCGTCCCCCAGGTTTGGCCAGGTTAGGCCGCCATTGTAAATAAGAATTAGTTCTTAACTTCTTGAAACTCCCCATCCCGGATCCGGGTTTGTGACTAAAGCCTCAGGCTCATTAGCATAACGCAACGTTAACGATTTCTGAAAATCGCAAATAAAATGAAAATAATGTGTCTGCTCTCAAGCTTAGCCTTTTCTTAACAACACTGTCATCTCAGATTTTCAAAATATGCTTTTGAACCATAGAAATGGACTAATTTGTGAAAGAGTATGCAAAGCTAGCATAGCATTTTGAGTAGCATTTAGCACGCAACATTTTCACAAAAACCAGATAACCAAATAAATAAAATCATTTACCTTTGAAGAGCTTCTGATGTTTTCAATGAGGAGACTCTCAGTTACATACCAAATGCGCAGTTTTTCCTGAAAGCGTCTGTGTGTAGGAGAAATCGTTCCGTTTTCTACATTGCGTCTGGCTAACGAACCGAAAATTCAGTCACCTACAACGTAAAACTTTTTCCGGATTAACTACATAATATCGACCGAAACATGGCAAACGTTGTTTGGAATCAATCCTCAAGGTGTTTTTTCACATATCTCTTCATTGATATGCAGTTCGTGGAAGCTTGCTTTCCTCTCTGTATCCCATGGGAAAATACTGGCAGGTGACTTTTGCGCACCAATTTCGGCGCAGGACACCGGGCGGACACCTGGTAAATGTGGTCTCTTATGGTCAATCTTCCAATGATCTGCCTACAAATACGTCACAATGCTGCAGACACCTTGGGGAAACGACAGAAAGGGCAGGCTCATTCCTCTCGCATTCACAGCCATATAAGGAGACAATGGAAAACAGAGCCTCAAAAATCCTTGTCATTTCCTGGATGCCATCTCATCTTGGTTTTGCCTGAAGCTCACGTTCTAGGGCACGCACAGAGAATATCTTGGTATTTCTGGACACGTCAGAGTGTTTTCTTTCGAATGCTATCAATTATATGCATAGTCGAGCATCTTTTTGTGACAAAATATCTTGTTTAAAACGGGAACGTTTTTTATCCAAAAATGAAATAGCGCCCCCATAGATGTAAGAGGTTAACTGACTTGCCTGGTTAAATAACGGTTACACACATACACACACTACACTGACCAAAAAGTAATTTTGTTGGCATTTGCATGTCTCCATTACCAGTAAAACATAATCAAAACTTATTTCTTTCACTTACTTGCTGTGCTGTTTCATTGTTCATTTTTTCAGTCGTTTCATTCTCTATCAGGATTTCCATGGAACGCCGTTTGGGTCTTTGCCTGTCAAAAAAAGATGCACATCTAATCTGAAATAAACTTGTTGACCAATCAGGACCTGAAATGACTGCACGTCACATAATAAATTAATGCGTTCATAAAAATTGTACGTAGTAATTACACTGTCACTCATATTTCATATGTCACAACGATTCATCGATACGTATGCTATAATGCTGGTAAAGGTGCCTGGCGCACCTACAGTGCTGGTCATAAAAAAAGCTAGCTAGCTCATGGATGCAAACAATGTTATTCCCCAAAAACACAGCAAAACAATAATCTGTTTCAGTAGCTGTTGTTAGCTAGCTAACTATATAGCTCGGTGTCATCTAAAATAACCCTGATTTATAAGACCGTTCTATTTTGATTAATGGTGGTCGGACTCATCTATGTGAAGCTAGCCACAGTAAGAAGTAGCCACAATAGTGGACTTTGCGGTTAGCCTTCAAAATAAAAGTATGTGATTGACGGTAATGCAAATTAATACAAATAGTAGAATTATGCCATAATTGAATATATCCTGCTAAACAAGGTTGGAATGTTATTTCAAATCAACAAAAGACTAATTTGTTAATTAGTTGCATTTGAGGCATGTTACCCCATTTCATTGATCCCCAATACTTAGGTAAAGCTGTACAGTGCAATATTAATGTCAATAGGCTGACTGGGGAGGTGATGTCACAGTCCCGATAAGAGCTACAACGCTAATATTTGCATAAACTCTTAACAGTTGTGTTTTGTGTGTGTCACCGAGTAGACTGAAACCCCATTTCATTGCTTCATATTCCAACCTTGTTTAAAATGAAGACTTAATTTTGCATGATTCCACCAATTGTAACCTTCTGCATTACTTTCAAAGAGGTACTTTTACCTACTTTTACCTTACTTTTGTGCCTAATCCTTATTGTGGCGAGCTTCACAACACATCACCCAGGCAGGAATTTTTAGCTAATATCGGCCGATTCACTGATATATCGTGCATCCCTAATATAAACTAATTTAAAAAAGAAACTTCCCTTTTTCAGGCCCCTGTCTTTCAAAGACAATTAGTAGAAATTCAAATAATAACTAAACAGATCTTCATCGTAAAGGGTTTAAACACTTTCCCATGCTTGTTCAATGAACCATAAACAATTAATGAACATGCACCTGTGGAATGGTCGTTAAGATGCTTACAGACGGTAGGCAATTAAGGTCACAGTTATGAAAACTTAGTAGAACGGCATCTAAAGTGTCCTGACTCTGAAAAACACCAAAAGAGATGCCCAGTGTCCCTGCTCATCTGCGTGAATGTGCCTTAGGCATGCTGCAAGGAGGCATGAGGACTGCAGATGTGGCCAGGGCAATAAATTGCATTGTCTGTACTGCGAGACGCCTAAGACAGCGTTACAGGGAGACAAGACGGACAGCTGGTCGTCTTCGCAGTGGCAGACCCCGTGTAACAATACTTGCACAGGATCAGTACATCCGAACATCACACCTGACAGGTATAGGATGGCAACAACAACTGCCTGAGTTACACCAGGAACACACAATCCCTCCGTCAGTGCTCAGACTGTCTGCAATAGCCTGAGAGAGGCTGGGCTGAGGACTTGTAGGCCTGTTGTGCCTATGGGGCGGCAGTGTAGCCTAGTGGTTAGAGCATTGGACTAGTAACCAGAAGGTTGCAAGTTCAAATCCCCGAGCTGACAAGGTACAAAATCTGTCGTTCTGCCCCTGAACAGGCAGTTAACCCACTGTTCCTAGGCTGTCATTGAAAATAAGAATTTGTTCTTAACTGACTTGCCTAGTAAAATAAAGGTAAAATAAAAAAAATATATAAAACAAAATGGGCACAAACCCACCGTCGCTGGAACAGATAGGACTGGCAAAAAGTGCTCACCGGGGGTGATGGTCGGATTTGCATTTATCGTCGAAGGAATGAGCGTTACACCGAGGGCTATACTCTGGAGCGGGATCAATTTGGTGGAGGATCCGTCATGGTCTGGGGAGGTGTGTCACAGCATCATCGGACTGAGCTTGTTGTCATTGCAGGCGATCTCAACGCTATGCGTTACAGGGAAGACATCCTCCTCCCTAATGTGGTATACCCTTCCTGCAGGCTCATCCTGACAAGAACCTCCAGCATGACAATGCCACCAGCCATATGTTCTATGCTGGATTTCCTCCAAGACAGGAATGTCAGTGTTCTGCCGTGGCCAGTGTAGAGCCCGGATCTCAATCCCATTGAGCATGTCTGGGACCTGTTGGATTGGAGGGTGAGGGCTAGGGCCATTCCCCCCCCCCCCCCACAGAAATGTCCGGGAACATGCAGGTGCCTTGGTGGAAGAGTGGGGTAACATCTCACAGCAAGAAGTTGCAAATCTGGTGCAGTCCACAAGGAGGAGATGCACTGCATGACTTAATGCACGAGATACTGACTGTTACTTTTGATTTTGTCCCCCCCCCCCCTCTCTTTGTTCATGGCCACATTATTCAATTTCTTAGTCACATGTCTGTGCAACTTCCTTGACAACAGCTCTGTGCTGCTCCGTGAAGCGCAAGAAGTATGAATGCCCTGACTTCTGCAGAGACCGTATCACTGTCAATGGCTAATGCAGATGTCAGATTGACCATGCAGCACCCAGATGCACAATGCACTTCTCTCTCCAGAATGCACTCTCTCCCACCAATTTATGCACATTCATTGTTTCTTAACTTCATTGTGTGAATTGTTTGCGTTTTGATTGTTAGTCTATATCAATTCCCTATTACATACTGTGTTTGACATCATTCCACTAATTTCGCTCTAGTCATTACTATGAGCCCGTTCTCCCAAATTAGGTTGCCACCAACCTGTGAACTTTACTACCCCCCTCTCTTTCTTCCCACATTGCTCTCTCTGTTCTGTGGATTCTAGTGGTGTGATATGTGCACATCCATAATATCACTTCTCTACATTTCTACCCTGCAGGTATCCTGGAGACGATTTGGGATAAGCACAGTGTTACGGCTGCCACCCCCCCTCCCTCTCCCACCTCAGGAGAAAGCGGTGAGAATGTGGGCTATAAATCAGGGGGCACATTTCATTACAGAAAGTTGTTCACACCCTTTACGGATCTGATTAGATTGTATAGGTTATGCTACTGCTTTCACCCACCCAGTCATCTTAGATCTACAAGGGGGAGTGAACAATGGGGGAGGAGAGGAGACAACTGTGCTAAGTGTGTTTGTGAATGTTGTATGACAATGTGTGTGTATTTTTGAGAGAGGGACTGGGAGAGATGATGTTAACCCGGCCTCTCATTTGTCCTCATCCCCCCCTCCCTTTAAGCAGAGTTGCTGGGCAGTCTATTGCAGGGCACCCATTACTCCAAGCTGCTATCCCAGCCCATCCCAGCACTGGATGATGACAGTCAACAGTTGTGCTCCCTAGCTCTGGAGTGTCTGGCCCATCTATTCAGCTGGATCCCCCTTTCTACCAGCATCACCCCTTCCCTCCTCGCCTCTATCTTCCACTTTGCCCGTTTTGGCTGTGACCTGCGGGTCAAGCCCAAGACTCCCCCTTCCATCTGCTCGTCCAATGGCGAGCATGCTCCCCCTGCCAATGGCGGAGGTCGGCCCGGGCATCAGATGGGCGGCAGCGGGCAGGTGGACAGGTCGCGGCTGGGAGTGCTGGCCATGACGTGCATCAACGAGCTGGTGTCCAAGAACTGTGTGCCCCTGGACTTTGAGGAGTACCTACTGAGGATGTTTCAGCAGACCTTCTTCCTGCTACAGAGGCTGACGAGGGAGAACAACGCGCACACCGTCAAGAGCCGGCTGCAGGAGCTGGACGAGAGGTAGGCCCACAAATGGAATTAAATAGAACACATACAGTACACAATGCCTTCAGAAAGTCTTCACACCTTTCTACTTTTTCCACATTTTGTTGTTGCACGGTAGGATTAAAATATATATTTTTTTCTTCAATGATCAACACTAAATACACTGTCAAAGTGGAAGAAAAATTCTAACATTTGGATAAAAAGTGTGTGTGTGTAAGTAAGTATTTAACCCCCTGAGTCAATACATGTTAGAATCACATTTGGCAGTGATTACAGTTGAGTCTTTCTTGGTAAGTCTCTAAGAGCTTTCTACATCTAAATTGTGCAACATTTCTCAATTTATTATTTTCAACATTCTTCAAACTCTGTCAAATTGGTTGTTAATCATTGCTGGACAACCATTTTCAGGTCTTGCCAAAGATTTTCAAGCAGATTAAAGTCAAAACTGTAACTTGGCCACTCAGGAACATTCACTTTCTTCTTGGTAAACAACTCCAGTGTAGATTTGGCCTTGTGTTTTAGGTTATTATCCTTCTGAAAGGTGAATTAATTTTCCAGTGTCTGGTGGAAAGCAGACAAACAGGTTTTGCTCTTGTGTGCTTAGCTCCATTCCATTTCTTTTTATCCTGAAAAACTCCCCAGTCCTTAACAATTACAAGCATACCCATAACATGATGCAGCCACCACTATGCTTGAAAATATGGAGAGTGGTAGGTACTCAGGACAAAATGTTAATTGCTTTGCCACATTTTTTGCAGTATTACTTAAGAGGTTAAGTGTCTTGTGGCAAACAGGATGCCTGTTTTGAAATATTTGTATTCTATACAGGCTTCCTTAATTTTTGACTCTGTCAATTAGGTTAGTATTGCGGAGCAATGTAGCTCCAATGTTGTTGATCCATCCTCAGCTTTCTCCTATCACAGCCATTTAAACTCTAAGTGTTTTAAACTCGCCATTGGCCTCATGGTGAAATCCCTGAGCAATTTCCTTCCTTTCTGGCAACTGAGTTAAGAAGGACTCTGTTGTCTTTTGTAGTGACTGGGTGTATTGATTAGGGCAGACCCCATTTTTAGTCAAATGTTCGATTGTTTGTTCGATATGCTTTTGGTCGACCGAGATTACTTTAGTCGAGCAGAACGCAATGTTTTTTCTTTCATGGTGAACAGGACACCTGTCTGATTCGTTGTGGAGGCCACGGGGATGGCACAGTCCATCTAAGACACGTGATAATGAAATTGTATATGGTTGCCTCATGCAACCGCAATATGTCGGATAAAGCAATTTCACAGATTTGGCTGTTTTTAATCTATGCTATAATAAAAACTTTACCGCTTTTTTCCCGTTAGAACATACTGGTATTACTTATTTATTTAGCGTTTACACTGTTTCAAATAGGCAGAAAAATTATATTGTAATCTAACAGCACCTGTTTGTCACACATAATATGCACACAGCTCTCACTCCTGTACCTTAATTTTTCTTGCTTTCCTTGATATTATTACAATTATTATGATCGTCATTATAATAATAAGTAATGTCGTTATCATTAGCAGGCTACTCTTTAGCATTGTATAACCAAAATCGAGCTGTAGGCTTAAGAGGGAGTCCTATTTAGTCTTAATACCGTAACTTACTTAGGCCTATATTTCAATATACAGTGCCTTGCGAAAGTATTCGGCCCCATTGAACTTTGCGACCTTTTGCCACATTTCAGGCTTCAAACATAAAGATATAAAACTGTATTTTTTTGTGAAGAATCAACAACAAGTGGGACACAATCATGAACTTTTTTAACAAATCAAAAACTGAAAAATTGGGCGTGCAAAATTATTCAGCCCCTTTACTTTCAGTGCAGCAAACTCTCTCCAGAAGTTCAGTGAGGATCTCTGAATGATCCAATGTTGACCTAAATGACTAATGATGATAAATACAATCCACCTGTGTGTAATCAAGTCTCCGTATAAATGCACCTGCACTGTGATAGTCTCAGAGGTCCGTTAAAAGCGCAGAGAGCATCATGAAGAACAAGGAACACACCAGGCAGGTCCGAGATACTGTTGTGAAGAAGTTTAAAGCCGGATTTGGATACAAAAAGATTTCCCAAGCTTTAAACATCCCAAGGAGCACTGAGCAAGCGATAATATTGAAATGGAAGGAGTATCAGACCACTGCAAATCTACCAAGACCTGGCCGTCCCTCTAAACTTTCAGCTCATACAAGGAGAAGACTGATCAGAGATGCAGCCAAGAGGCCCATGATCACTCTGGATGAACTGCAGAGATCTACAGCTGAGGTGGGAGACTCTGTCCATAGGACAACAATCAGTCGTATATTGCACAAATCTGGCCTTTATGGAAGAGTGGCAAGAAGAAAGCCATTTCTTAAAGATATCCATAAAAAGTGTTGTTTAAAGTTTGCCACAAGCCACCTGGGAGACACACCAAACATGTGGAAGAAGGTGCTCTGGTCAGATGAAACCAAAAGTGAACTTTTTGGCAACAATGCAAAACGTTATGTTTGGCGTAAAAGCAACACAGCTCATCACGCTGACCACACCATCCCCACTGTCAAACATGGTGGTGGCAGCATCATGGTTTGGGCCTGCTTTTCTTCAGCAGGGACAGGGGAGATGGTTAAAAATTGATGGGAAGATGGATGGAGCCAAATACAGGACCATTCTGGAAAAACCCTGATGGAGTCTGCAAAAGACCTGAGACTGGGACGGAGATTTGTCTTCCAACAAGACAATGATCCAAAACATAATGCAAAATCTACAATGGAATGGTTCAAAAATAAACATATCCAGGTGTTAGAATGGCCAAGTCAAAGTCCAGACCTGAATCCAATTGAGAATCTGTGGAAAGAACTGAAAACTGCTGTTCACAAATAGAGCTGTTTTGCAAGGAGGAATGGGAAAAAATCTCTCTCGATGTGCAAAACTGATAGACATACCCCAAGCGACTTACAGCTGTAATCGCAGCAAAAGGTGGCGCTACAAAGTATTAACTTAAGGGGGCTGAATAATTTTGCACGCCCAATTTTTCAGTTTTTGATTTGTTAAAAAAGTTTGAAATATCCAATAAATGTCGTTCCACTTCATGATTGTGTCCCACTTGTTGTTGATTCTTCACAAAAAAATACAGTTTTATATCTTTATGTTTGAAGCCTGAAATGTGGCAAAAGGTCGCAAAGTTCAATGGGGCCGAATACTTTCGCAAGGCACTGTATAGGTTACTGTATCAATCAATTCATTCATTCATGCCATCACACAGAATACGGGACATTCATGTTTTGAAATACAATCAAGCATTTTAGTTTTAAAATTAAATAAGGCAGCTTTCAATAAATGGCCAAAACAATAAATAAACCACAATTCGCGAATGCATGCTGCTCTTTGTCTGCTGTATCAAAGGCTTTATATATTATTTTTTTTGTTGGCACAGACTCTCCGGTACACTTATTTAGTGGTTGCAATGTTCCAAATGGTCCGAATTTTTTTTAAAGATTGTAATCTAACAGCAACTGTTTGGCACACACAATACTCATGCAACGCTTGCTCCTATACCTATACCCTCCTTTTTATTGATCTTCAGTAGGTTCCACAAATAAGTCAAATGTCTTCCACAGATCTGACTTCCCCTTTCCCCCCGGAGCAACCAGTAAACATTTGCCCGTTTCAAATGTATTGTTCACGTCCTCCGCATCCAATTTGCTGTCGACATTACTGTGTATGGAGTTCGTTATAATTTATTGATGTAATTGATCGCATGCGATGCACGTAAAGAGAGCGATGGTTACGGGAATCGGGAATGTTTTTCCTAAACAAAGTAGAGTTTTCAGTAACAGAACTTTTCAGTCAGAAATAAGAAACTTTGTTGCAGCTTCAGTACGGACAGTGCAATAAACACTTCCTGTATTTGGGGAGGTTTTCCCCGTTCTTCTCTGCCGATCCTCTCAAGCTCTGTCAGGTTGGATTATAATCGATTATAATCACAGCCGTATATATCCCCCCCAAGCAGACACATCGATGGCTCCGAACAAACTTTATTTAACTCTTTGCAAACTGGAAACCATTTATCCGGAGGCTGCATTCATTGTTGCTGGGGATTTTAACAAGGCTAATCTGAAAACAAGACTCCCTAAATTTTATCAGCATATCGATTGCGCAACCAGGGCCGGAAAAACCTTGGATCACTGTTACTCTAACTTCCGCGACGCATATAAGGCCCTGCCCCGCCCCCCTTTCGTAAGAGCTGACCACGACTCCATTTTGCTGATACCTGCCTACAGACAAAAGCTAAAAAAAAGAAGCTCCCACGCTGAGGTCTGTCCAACGCTGGTCCGACCAAGCTGACTCCACACTCCAAGACTGCTTCCATCACGTGGACTGGGACATGTTTCGTATTGCGTCAGATAACAACATTGACGAATACGCTGATTCGGTGTGCGAGTTCATTAGAACGTGCGTTGAAGATGTCGTTCCCATAGCAACGATTAAAACATTCCCTAACCAGAAACCGTGGATTGATGGCAGCATTCGCGTGAAACTGAAAGCGCGAACCACTGCTTTCAATCAGGGCAAGGTGTCTGGTAACATGACTGAATACAAACAGTGCAGCTATTCCCTCCGCAAGGCTATCAAACAAGCTAAGCGTCAGTACAGAGACAAAGTAGAATCCCAATTCAACGGCTCAGACACAAGAGGCATGTGGCAGGGTCTACAGTCAATCACGGACTACAGGAAGAAATCCAGCCCAGTCACGGACCAGGATGTCTTGCTCCCAGGCAGACTAAATAACTTTTTTGCCCGCTTTGAGGACAATACAGTGCCACTGACACTGCCTGCAACGGAAAAATGCGGTCTCTCCTTCACTGCAGCCGAGGTGAGTAAAACATTTAAACGTGTTAACCCTCGCAAGGCTGCAGGCCCAGACGGCATCCCCAGCCGCGCCCTCAGAGCATGCGCAGACCAGCTGGCTGGTGTGTTTACGGACATATTCAATCAATCCCTATACCAGTCTGCTGTTCCCACATGCTTCAAGAGGGCCACCATTGTTCCTGTTCACAAGAAAGCTAACTGAGCTAAACGACTACCGCCCCGTAGCACTCACTTCCGTCATCATGAAGTGCTTTGAGAGACTAGTCAAGGACCATATCACCTCCACCCTACCTGACACCCTAGACCCACTCCAATTTGCTTACCGCTCAAATAGGTCCACAGACGATGCAATCTCAACCACACTGCACACTGCCCTAACCCATCTGGACAAGAGGAATACCTATGTGAGAATGCTGTTCATCGACTACAGCTCGGCATTCAACACCATAGTACCCTCCAAGCTCGTCATCAAGCTCGAGACCCTGGGTACTGGACTTCCTGACGGGCCGCCCCCAGGTGGTGAGGGTAGGTAACAACATCTCCTCCCCGCTGATCCTCAACACTGGGGCCCCACAAGGGTGCGTTCTGAGCCCTCTCCTGTACTCCCTGTTCACCCACGACTGCGTGGCCACGCACGCCTCCAACTCAATCATCAAGTTTGCGGACGACACAACAGTGGTAGGCTTGATTACCAACAACGACGAGACGGCCTACAGGGAGGAGGTGAGGGCCCTCGGAGTGTGGTGTCAGGAAAATAACCTCACACTCAACGTCAACAAAACTAAGGAGATGATTGTGGACTTCAGGAAACAGCAGAGGGAACACCCCCCTATCCACATCGATGGAACAGTAGTGGAGAGAGTAGCAAGTTTTAAGTTCCTCGGCATACACATCACAGACAAACTAAATTGGTCCACTCACAGACAGCATCGTGAAGAAGGCGCAGCAGCGCCTCTTCAACCTCAGGAGGCTGAAGAAATTCAGCTTGTCACCAAAAGCACTCACAAACTTCTACAGATGCACAATCGAGAGCATCCTGGCGGGCTGTATCACCGCCTGGTACGGCAACTGCTCCGCCCTCAACCGTAAGGCTCTCCAGAGGGTAGTGTGGTCTGCACAACGCATCACCGGGGGCAAACTACCTGCCCTCCAGGACACCTACACCACCCGATGTTACAGGAAGGCCATAAAGATCATCAAGGACAACAACCACCCGAGCCACTGCCTGTTCACCCCGCTATCATCCAGAAGGCGAGGTCAGTACAGGTGCATCAAAGCTGGGACCGAGAGACTGAAAAACAGCTTCTATCTCAAGGCCATCAGACTGTTAAACAGCCACCACTAACATTGAGTGGCTGCTGCCAACACACTGACTCAACTCCAGCCACTTTAATAATGGGAATTGATGGGAAATGATGTAAATATATCACTTGCCACTTTAAACAATGCTACCTTATATAATGTTACTTACCCTACATTATTCATCTCATATGCATACGTATATACTGTACTCTATCATCGACTGCATTCTTATGTAATACATGTATCACTAGCCACTTTAACTATGCCACTTTGTTTACATACTCATCTCATATGTATATACTGTACTCGATACCATCTACTGTATCTTGCCTATGCTGCTCTATACCATCACTCATTCATATATCTTTATGTACATATTCTCTATCCCCTTACACTGTGTATAAGACAGTAGTTTAGGAATTGTTAGTTAGATTACTTTTTGGTTATTACTGCATTGTCGGAACTAGAAGCACAAGCATTTCGCTACACTCGCATTAACATCTGCTAACCATGTGTATGTGACAAATAAAATTTGATTTGATTTGGGGAGCATTGCTGCACAGCCATTTTCAGGTCTCCACAGATATTATATTGTTTTCAAGTCTGCGCTCTTGCTGGGCCACTCAAGGACATTCGGAGTCTTGTCCCGAAGCCACTCCTGCGGTGTCTTGGCTGTGTGTCATTGTCCTGTTGGAAGATGAACCTTTGCCCCAGTGAGCTCTTGAGCAGGTTCTCATCAAGGATCTCTGTATTTTGCTCGTTCATCTTTCCTTCGATCCTGACTAGTCTCCCAGTCCCTGCCGCTGAAAAACATCCCCACAGAATGATGCTTCACCGTAGGGATGGTGCAAGGTGTCTTCCAGACGTGACACTTGGCATTCAGGCCACATAGTTCAATCTTGTTTTCATCAGACCAGAGAATCTTGTTTCTGATGGTCTGAGATGTTCCTAGGTGCCTTTTTGCAAACTCCAAACGGGCTGTCATGTGCCATTATTGAGGAGTGGCTTCTGTCTGAACACTCTTACCATAAAGTCCTGATTGGTGGAGTGCTGCAGCGATTGTTGTTCTTCTGGAAGGTTCTCCCATCTCCACAGAGGAGCTCTGTCAGAGTGACCATCGGGTTCGAAACCACTTTTCGTGGAGACCTTTGAATGCTGCAGCCGTTTTTTGGTACCCTCCCCCAGATTTTTGCCTCGACACAGTCCTGTCTCGGAGCTCTACACAGACAATTCTTTTGACCTCATGACTTGGTTTTTGCTCTGACATGCACTGTCAACTGTGGGACCTTATATAGACAGGTGCGCCTTTCCAAATCATGTACAATCAATTGAATTTACTAATCAAGTTGTAGAAACATCTCAAGGATGATCAATGGAAACAGGATGCAACTGAGCTCAATTGAGTGTCATAGCAACGGGTCTGAATACTTACGTAAAAAAAGGTATTTCTGTTATTTTATAAATTAGCAAAATGTTCTTAACCTGTTTTCGCATTGTCATTATGGGGTGTGTAGATTTGATTAAATAAAATAATCAATTTTACAAAAAGCCTGTAAATTAACAAAATGTGGGAAAAGTCAGGTGGTCTGAATACTTTGACGATGGCCAAATTGCAATATTCAATCAATTTATTACATATTAATTAGCAGCCTACACCAAATGGCATTGCTTTTAGTGGTGGAGTCGATTATTCTGATTTGGAGAAGTACTTTAATTACATCATACTTTTAAAAAAAGAAGCTAAAAATAGAAATATAAACACATGTAAAGTATTAGTCACATTTTTCATGAGCTGAAATAAAAGATCCCAGAAATGTTCCATACTCACAAAAAGCTTATTTCTCAATTTTGTGCACAAATTTGTTTAAATCCCTGTTAATGAGCATTTTAGCTTTTTTCAAGATAATCTATCCAATTTGGCAGTACATCCAACCGGCCTCACAACCGCGGACCACTTGTAACCACGCCAGCCCAGGACTTCCACATCGAGCTTTTTCACCTGCGGGATCATCGGAGTAATAAAGCCCTTTTATGGGGGAAAAACCCATTCTAATTTGCTAGGCTTAGCTCCCCATTTGGTGGGCCTGGCTCCCAAGTGGGTACGCCTATGGCCTCCCAGGCCCACCCATGGCTTTGCCCCCCTGCCCAGTCATGTGAAATCCATAGATTAGGGCCTAATAAATGTATTTCAATTGAATGATTTTCTTTAGAAGAACTAACTCAGCAAAATCTTTCAAATTGATTAATGTTGTGTTTTATACTTTGGTTCAGTATAACATAACTCACTGCTTAAATATAACAGGTCATCAGTGTCGTTTTCACAAAATATTCTGGTTCTCTGTTGGCATAGTGTTTTGACGGCGACATCAGATGTGTATTATGGAGACAAACAAAAAAAATGTGATGCTTTTTCCACGTGTCTCTATAGTCTTTTAAATAGTTTGTTAGACAAAAGTTAATATTTTGAGGAAATAAGTGTGATCTATATTGAAGTGAGCCTTTTTGTGCTGCTAACACATCTTCTGGTGCATCAAATTCTTTGTCAGGTACTTCCTTGATGCCATTAAGTGCATTGAATTGCCTGGATTGTCAGCACAGGTAGACTTTTTAGAAGGGGCTGGGGAAGGCTTTGACAGAGGCTTTGAGAGGAGTGGTCAGTGCTTGACTTGGATATAAAGAGTACCGCCACCTATTTCAGTCCACTTCAAGTCTGCTATTTCTGTTCAGTGCAGAATTTGAATACCTCAGCCCCTAGAATCAAATCAAGTAGCTGGCAAATGCATTCACGATTTGGTTATTGGTTCAGAAATTTAGCCAGAGACCTCAATATAAAGTAGAGCCTGACCAATATGGGGCCAGGTAGCCTAGTGCTTAAGAGGGTTGGGCCAGTAACCCGAAAGGTTGCTGGTTCGAATCCTCGAGGCAACTATGTGAACAATCTCTGGCCTTGAGCCGGCCATTAAGTCACTCTGCATGAGAGCGTCTGCTAAATTAGTAAAATATTTAAAAAATACACAAATTCCGATATGTCTGCCGACAAGTCTTCCAGCCATGGACCAGTTTTCTGCACATATTGTGGTCCTGAGGAAATACAGCCCCACAAAGATGGAATCGGCATTCAAATTCTATCATTTGAAAAATAAACTTGATTAAACTAAAGAGGCTAGACGGGATCTTGGAAACTACATTATTTTTTTTTTTTAAACCTTAAGTTTTGAACTTGATGTGTCAGTATATTATGCATGGAATGAGCCATACACTATCTGCAGTCCTTTCCAATTCCCAGGGGAGAAAGTCGCAGAATCCTTACAAGATCTGCACACTCGTTCCGGTCATGTAGGCCTAGTAAACGCATGCTCTGAAGCAAGAGGGTTAAGAATGCAGCAGAGATAAAGGATACACTTTCTTTACCTTAATTTATGGATAGTTAAATATGTAAATATCTCTAAAGTACCTGTTTTTAGATTTAGTTCATGTTAAGTGTTAAACAATATACTCTACATACTGAACTTTTTTTTATGAACATTTTGAGCATGGTTTATTTAGAGCAGGTGATCCAATTTTAAATTGAGTGTTTTAGGAAAATGTACACATATCTGAGGGACAAAAAGGCATTCTAGTCATGGAATGGCCCACATCTGATGATGTACACAACTACTATCTGAAATTATACAAAACCTTTTTCTCCATCCATTGTAAAGGCAAGTATCATCTTTAAAAGCCCAAAACAGGCCAATATCAGTCAACCAATATATCAGTTTGACTAATGCAAAGATATATGTGGCACTCTCTCCCTCTGTCTGCAGTTATGTAGAGAAGTTCACTGACTTTCTGCGCCTGTTCGTCAGCGTTCACCTTCGGCGGATCGAGTCCAACGCTCAGTTTCCTGTGGTGGAGTTTTTAGCCCTACTTTTCAAGTACACTTTCAATCAGGTAGCACATCCTTTCAGCCATTTTGTTTACTTTCTACATTTGCCTTTACGCTGCTCACAGGGGCTGCTGACACTAAAATATCCTATGGAAGTATGCGCGTACTACAGTATCGTATACCGCAGTTGGGGAAAGATTAGAGAAAAATAAAAACTCTAGGTAATATTATTATGGAAGCCATCTTGGCCTGCTGCAGAGTTGACTGTTGAGTAATCAGAAACCTCTGTCATGTACTGTAGAGAAAATAACTGCTCTTCTGCTCTATCGTTCTAGCCCACCCACGAAGGCTATTTTGCATGTTTGGACATCTGGAGTATCTTCTTGGATTATTTAACCACTAAAATCAAAAGTAGGCTGGCTGACCGAGACGGTGTGCTGAACAGGTACAACTGAATGGATGTAATTTCACCTTTCAGTGTTGTTCTGGTTCTACTTGTATATCAAGCAACGGAATTTGGATGTACTATCAATAATGCCTTCTGATGCGTGAAACATTTTATGGATCAGTGTCTGTAATGCAAGGTTCTTCAACTTTGATCTTGGAGAGCTACTGGTTGTACAGACTTCTCCCAGCACATCACTTGATCAACACACCTGATTCAAGTAATCACCTAACCATAGCATCCAGTCTGGGATATTATTAGTGGAGTCTCTTACTGAAGGGCTTAAACGAAAGCCTGCACACCCAGTAACCCTTGAGGGCCAGAGTTGCTTTAATGTTTTAATATGGTTCTGTCTTTAGTTACTAGCTGCTTCTTCTATTGGCTGCTAATCTGGCCTCTTGTGCGGTCCTACAGGTATAAGGACGCTTTAGTGCTGCTATTAAGAGAGGTTCTCAACCGAATCCAGTTCCGATATAACCAAGCCCAGTTGGAGGAGCTGGATGACGAGACCCTGGATGATGATGTAAGAGGCTTTACTTCTCGCACTGCTTCCGTCAGTAGTGCTGAGAATTATATTTGTCTGCACCTTTATTGCCTAGTGTGTTAAAGGAACATTTTGATGTCCCCATTATCACATATATTACAACCGTGTATACACATACAGACTGCTTGTTTTTCCTCAAACTGTATCAATAGTTAAACTCTTTGTGCTTACCATAGCAACAGACTGAATGGCAACGGTACTTGCGGCAGAGTCTGGAGGTTGTTGTCAAGGTGATGGAGCTGCTGCCGTCCCATGCCTTCGCCACGTTGGTGAGTGTTCTCCTTGTGTGTTTGTTTTTATTCCTGGAAAATCCCAAAAAAGGTCAACACACTGAACTGCGCCTAATTAATCAAATGTGGATGATTTTAAAGGTGGTATTATGCACATTGAATGTGCAGGTCTTTTTTGTCTGGTTCATGTATCACCTTTCACCCTGCAATAGTTTAATGTGATGTGCTTATGACAACATGATGTTGTCTTCAAGACAAAACGCCTGACAAACATTGATTTTGGAGTTAACTATTTCTTAAACCCCTGACTCCTGGACCATTTCTCTCTCTCTCTCTCTCTCTCTCTCTCTCTCTCTCTCTCTCTCTCTCTCTCTCTCTCTCTCTCAGTTCCCTGTCCTTCAAGAGGACTTGGATGTGTACCTGGGTTTGCAGCAGTTCATCGTCACTTCAGGAACAAGTGAGTGAACATTTTTGCATGAGACAACATTTTATTCATCATATGCACAGAATACAGAGGGGTGTTAACGGTCCATTGAAATAAAGTGAAGGAGAAAAAAAGTGGGGAAAAAATACATATACAGTTGAAGTCTGAAGTTTACATACTTAAGTTGGTGTCATTAACTCGTTTTTCAATCACTCCACAAATTTCTTGTTAACGAACTATAGTTTTTGCTAGTCGGTTAGGACATCTACCTTGTGCAAGTAATTTTTCCAAAAATTGTTTAGACAGATTATTTCACTTATAATTCACTGTCCAGTGGGTCAGAAGTTTACATACACTAAGTTGACTGCCTTTAAACAGCCTGGAAAATTCCAGAAATTGATGTCATAGCTTTAGAAGCTTCTGAGTCAATTGGAGGTGTACCTGTGGATGTATTTCAAGGCCTACCCTCAAACTCAGTGCCTCTTTGCTTGACATCATGGGAAAATCAAAAGAAATTAGCCAAGACCCCAGAATAAAATTGTAGACCTCCACAAGTCTGGTTCATCCTTGGGAGCAATTTCCAAACGCCTGAAGGTACCACGTTCATCTGTACAAACAATATTACGCAAGTGTAAACACCATGGAACCACGCAGCTGTCATACCGCTCAGGAAGGAGACGCGTTCTGTCTCCTGGAGATGAACGTACTGAGAAAAGTGTAAATCAATCCCAGAACAACAGCAAAAGACCGTGTGAATATGCTGGAGGAAACGGGTACAAAAGTATCTATACTTTAAAAAGGAGTCCTATATCGACATAACCTGAAAGGCCGCTCAGCAAGGAAGGAGCCACTGCTCCAAACCGCCATAAAAAGCCAGACTACGGTTTGCAACTGCACATGGGGACAATGATGGTACTTTTTGGAGAAATGTCCTCTGGTCTGATGAAACAAAAATAGAACTGTTTGGCCATAATGACCATTGTTATGTTTGGAGGAAAAAGGGGGAGGCTTGCAAGCCGAAGAAAACCATCCCAACTGTGAAGCACGGGGGTGGTAGCATCATATTGTGGGGGTGCTTTGTTGCAGGAGGGACTGGTGCACTTCACAAAATAGATGGCATCATGAGAAGGAAAATTGTGAAAATATTGAAGCAACATCTCCAGACATCAGTCAGGAAGTTGAAGCTTTGTTGCTAATGGGTCTTCCAAATGGATATTGACCCCATGCATACTTCAAAAGTTGTGGCAAAATGGCTTAAGGCCACTCCACTACCTTGACTTTGTTGTCCATCACAAAGCCCTGAGCCCAATCCAATAGAACATTTGTGGGCAAAACTGAAAAAGCATGTGTGAGCAAGGAGGCCTACAAACCTGACTCAGTTACACCAGCTCTGTCATGGGGAATGGGCTAAAATTCACCCAACTTCTTGTGGGAAGCTTGTTGAAGGCTACCTGAAACGTTTGACCCAAGTTAAACAATTTAGCAATGCTACCAAATACAAATTGAGTGTATGTAAACTTCTGACCCACTGGAAATGTGATGAAAGAAATAAAAGCTGAAATAAATAATTCACTCTACTTATTCTGACACGTCACATTCTTATAATAGTTGTGATCTTAACTGACCTAAGACGGGGAACTTTTACCAGGATTACATGTCAGGAATTGTCATAAACTTAGTTTAAATGTATTTGGCCAATGTGTTTGTAAACTTCCGACTTCAACTGTTTGTGTTTGTATGTGTGTGTATGTATATATATATATATATATATATATATATATATATATATATCAGCTAAAAAATAAAAAGAAAAATTGGGGGGGGGGGGGGCATTTTAGCCCAGAGATGTTGTACTTTTTTGTCACTCAAATATCACATTAATACACTACAAATTGCAAAGTGTATGGAATTGCAGGAAATAAGCTTTAAAGGTGCAAAATTCTCTCCACTAACAAGAGGGGTGTGAACAGTTTGTCATGAACAGTGCTTGTGCCCATAAAAATAGGCGTGTGTGTGTGCAGGGGGGGAGGCACAGGATGTAACCCAATGCTGGCAGGGCCCCCCCCAAGTGAAAACGTTTGGGAACCCCTTCATTATATGATGCGTTCTCAGAACGGGTGAGCCTAGTATGGTGTTATTTTTAGCCCACTACATTATTTTTTACTATACAGTCCCCTCTAAATCTTATGTAGTACATTTAGTAGTAATACACAGTATGTTAGATCCATCAAGGAACTTTAAACTGCAGACCGTCTCCTCTGCAGCCCCGTCGATGTGGGTGGTGGTGTCTGGTACAGTGCGTAGTGAAAGTCTTACACGCCCCTTTCAGTCTTCATGTTGCTGCCTTAAAAATAATTAAATATAAATGATCTACACAACCAACTCCACATTTGAAAAGTGAGAGTACATTACAGAAATGCTACTAATTAATAATATAATAAAAGAGTTAAATGAGAAGCTTGCCTTTTTTACAACCAAATCTTATTTTTTTAATTGTAATTGGCATATTATAGAAGACTGCTGACTTTTTTGAGATTTCCCTTGTTTTTGAGAAACCTGCCCAACCAGTGAATCAATTCCTCATCCAGTGTAGTATGGGGGGCGCAAAGTTTTTTTTTTTCCCCCTCTGCATTGTTGGGAAGGGCCTGTAAGCGTTTCACCTGTTTACGAGCATGTGATTTTATTAAAATGCATATACAACAAGGATGACGAAGTGATTCGCTGGTTGGAGAATGTTTCTCAAAAATAAGTGTCTAGACCCAGGTGTTTCAAAAAAAACATACAAAATGCTCTAAAAACACCCAACTACATCATTTTATAAATGGAAAAGTTCTGAGTATACTGTGCAGGTCTTTAGATGTTGTACACATGAAATTGTTTCATTCTGAACTTGACTCGGACTGTTTTTCCTATCCATCTGTTCCATCTCTCTGCTGCTAAAATGGACGGAGAGGTGTCACAACTAAATGCAATACAACGTTGCGGATAAAGTTTGGAATGCAAAAATTTAATGTATACAACATGTAAAGTCCTGCTTAACTATACTGAGGGCTTTTTTTTTGTTTCTAAAAGGACATATTTGGGTATTTTTGGAGCCTTTGATCCCCAAACTGCACAATGAGGATGAAGTGGTTCACTGGTTGCTCAAAAAGAAATGAAATTGCAACAACAAAAAAACATTTCTGGACCATTCTATAACATGCCATTTACATGACAAATTTAGATTTGGTTATAAAAAATGCTAAATGATACTTTAATACTTGGTGGAAGCACCTTTGGCAGCCATTAAAGCTGTGAATAATTTTGAATAAGATTCTACCAACTTTGTGCAACATACTCTATATCCATTGTTTTTGTCAAAATTGTTTAAGCACAGTAAATTTGGTTGGTAATCATTGATAGACCGCAATATTTTAAAGCAGATTTAGGTGCGGGCGGAGACTTGACTAATCAGGAACATTCAACACCTCCTGGAAAGTCATGCTGGTGTGACTATGTTATTGCCCCGCTGAAAAATACAACTTTGTCCCAGGGTTAGGTTTTCAGTAGCCTAGTTGCGAACCGGGCTCCTCTAACGGGAAGCCGGAGAAAATTCCATGACAAAAAATCTTCTAAAGAGGGGTCGGAACACAATGTAAATCAGTTACGCTTCGCAACACGTCAAACCAATCAAATTCCTTGCTTGGGCGGAGATCCAAAGGTGCTGAACAGACTTGTGTCATAGGAGCAACAGTTTGTGAGGAACAAAAATGTCAACAAAACCAGCACTGGTGACAAAACATTTTAGAAGGTTTGCAGCATGCTGGTTTTCACAGGATTTCTCTTATTTCGAGATTGTGCTAAAGCTGCAGCAAGAAGGGAGAATAGGTCTAATATGCTGGTCATTTCAATATTTAAAATTTCATAAACAACTCTTCATAACCAAGTTTTTGCTCACCTGCTGTACAGTGTTGGTCAGCTTGAAACATGTTGTGATTACAGATTTCATTAACAACAGGGGAGGGGGGTGTATAGGGGGTGTATCTATTCAGCAGCCTGATGGTCTGAGAGTAGAAACTATTGGCCAGTCGTCCAGTTTTTGCCATGATGCTCCTGCACTGCCCACATCTGAGTGATTGAAGTGTTGAGAACAGGGCATGGTTGGAGTCCCTGATTTATCTTCTTGGCCTTCTTGCAACATCTGGTGTCCTTTAGGGCAGGCAGTGTGCATCATCCACAAAAATAATGATGATGCATCAATGCTGCAGACATTTTTGGTACCCTTCGCCAGCTCTGAGCTCACGACACAATCCTGTCTCAGAGCTCCACGGACAATTGCTTCGACCTCATGGATTGTTTTTGCTCAGACATGCACTGCCTGCGTCTGAGTGATTTGAAGTGTTGTACACTCATATACACAGGTGGTTCTTTTTTACCTCTTATTTAACTAACAAATCAGTTAAGAACAAATTCTTATTCTCAACAATGTCCTACCGGGAACAGTGGCCTTGTACAGGGGCAGGACGACAGATTTTTGTTTTACCTTGTCAGCTCAGTTTTGATTCAGCAACCTTTCGGTTACTGGCCCAATGCTCTAACCACTAGGCTACCTGCCGCCCTGTTTACCTTTCCAAATAATGTCCAATCAATTGAATTTACCACAAGTTGTAGAAACATCTCAAAGATGATCAATGAAAACAGGATGCATCTGAGCTCAATTTCGGGTCTCATAGCAGTGTCTGAATACTTATGTAAATAAGATTTTTTATTTTCAGAAATATGCACAAAAAAAATATACGAACCTGTTGTCACTTTTTCATTATGGGGTATTGTGCGTAGGCTGATGAGGGAAACAAATAATTGTATACATTTTGGAATTAATCTAATGTAACAATGTGGACAAAGTCAAGGTGTCTGAATACTTTCCTAATGTACTGTATCTACCTCAATTACAGCATACCCCTGTAGATTGATCTGGTACTGGTACTCCCTGTATATGGCTCCATTCTTGTTGTATTTTATTCCTTGTGTTATGATTTTTCTTTTAATTATAATTTGTTTAACTCTGCGTTGTTGGGAAGGGCAATGTTCCCTCTAAACTGTGTGCGTGCGCAGCCTCTTTCTTCCTTTAGGTCAATGCTGCGCAGAGACGCAGGAGATTGAACGTTACTGAGTTCGCTCCATTAGTTGGCACTATATAAATCAACGTTTTTTTGTGTGATAAAGTCAACATTATATCACCCCCTTTTCAATGCAACAAACAAAAAAATATTAAACTTTGCAAGATTGAGTCTGGGGTTTTGTTGTAGGCAGAGCCAGAGCGCAGCGGAGTATAATTCTATTGGCGAGGGTAGCACGGACTTTAAATCACCCTCGAGTGAATGCGTTTTTCAGATCCGTGCATGTGCACATTTGTTTATATTCTTTGCTAGTTAGCGATTTATTAGCCCAGTCATAGATACGTATAGGTCAACAATGGCGGGTTACTGCTTCCAACAAGATCACAAAACGTGTAGGCTACATTTCAAGCCATCTTTGAAAAGCCAGTCAGTTAAACTTATGCCTTAATTAAAGGGGCGGTGTTGTATTTTGACAGGCTTGAATATGCAGATAAACCAGTAGGCAGAAGAGAAGCCTACATTGTCTAATTCTCTGTATGGTAATAATAATACATTTTATTTTGTAAAGTGGTGTCTTGTATCATAAAACACAATGTAATTTACAGTCACCCATTTGGTCCATGTTACAGACCAACAAAAAAATCATGAATTAATGAAAAACGTTTTTAAAAGTCTCATAAAGGTCACTATAGGCTATATCACCGAAATCAAAATCTAAACTCAGTAAAAACAAAAGCACCCCTTTATCCGGACCCTGTTTTTCAAAGATAATTCGTAAAAATCCAAATAACTTAACAGATCTTCATTGTAAAGGGTTTAACACTTTCCCATGCTTGTTCAATGAACCATAATCAATTAATGAACATGCATCTGTGGAACGGTTGTTAAGATACTAACAGCTTACAGACGGTAGGAAATTAAGGTCACCGCTATGAAAACTGACACGGAACCCAAACCGGCTGTGCGCGTGCGCTATCGTGCATACAGTTATTTTGTCCTCCCTCACGACACACAGGTTTAAAAAATCATACACTCTGAACCAATTACATACATTTGGGGACAGGTTGAAAAGCATTAAACTTTTATGGCAATTTAGCTAGCTAGCTTGCACTTGCTAGCTAATTTGTCCCATTTAGCTAGCTTGCTGTTGCTAGATAATTTGTCCTGGGATATAAACATTGAGTTGTGCATTTCAGGTAAAATAACAAGGTCCTCTACTCCGACAATTAATCCACACATAAACCGATCATCCGAATCGTTTCTAATCTTCTCTCCTCCTTCCATGCTTTTTCTTCTCTGGACTTTATATTGCTATTGGCAACTTTCATAAATTACGTACATTACCGCCACCAACCTCGTTTGTCTTTCGGTCACCCACATGGGTAAACCAATGAGGAAATGGGAGAGGCAGGACTTACGATGCGATCTGCGTCACAAATAGAACTGACTTCTATGTGAGACTGGCTTCCGTACTGTGAGATGCCTAAGATGACGCTACAGGAAGACAGGACGGACAGCTGATCGTCCTCGCAGTGGCAGACCATGTGTAACAACACCTGCACAGGATCGGTACATCCAAACATCACACCTGCGGGACAGGTACAGGATGGCAACAACTGCCCGAGTTACACCAGGAACGCACTATCCCTCCATCAGTGCTCAGACTGTCCGCAATAGGCTGAGAGGGGCTGGACTGAGCGCTTGTAGGCCTGTTGTAAGGTAGGTCCTCACCAGACATCACCGGCAACAATGTTGCCAATGGGCAGAAACCCACCATCGCTGGACCAGACAGGACTGGCAAGAAGTGCTCTTCATGAACGTGTCGCATTTTTTTCTCACTGGGGGGTGATGGTCGGATTTGCGTTTATTGTCGAAGGAATGAGGGTTACACCAAGGCCTGTACTCTGGAGCGGGATCGAGGTGGAGGGTCCGTCATGGTCGGGGCGGTGTGTCACAGCATCATCAGACTGGGCTTGCAGGCAATCTCAGCGCTGTGCGTTACAAGGAACACATCCTCCTCCCTCATGTGGTACCCTTCCTGCAGGCTCATCCTGACATGACACTCCAGCATGACAATGTAGGGCCAGCCATACTGCTCATTCTGTGCGTGATTTCCTGCAAGACAGGAATGTCAGTGTTCTGCCATGGCTGGCGAAGAGCCCGGATCTCAATCCCATTGAGCATGTCTGGGACCTGTTGGATCGGAGGGTGAGGGCTATGGCCATTCCCCTGAGAAATGTCCAACAGTAATATTAAGGGGTTTGATATCCAGGACTTAAAAACAAAAGTGTAATGTCCGGGAACATGCAGGTGCCTTGGTAGAAGAGTGGGGTAACATCTCACAGCAAGAACTGGCAAATCTGCAGTCCAGATTCGGAGGTGATGCACAGCAGTACTTAATGCAGCTGGTGGCCACACCAGATACAGACTGTTACTTTTGATTTTGTCCCCCCCCCCCCTTTGTTCAGGGACACATTATTCCAATTCTGGTAGTCATATGTCTGAACTTAAGTTTATGTCTCAGTTGTTGAATCTTATGTTCATACAAATATTTAGACATGTTAAGTTTTCTGAAAATGAACGCTGAGTTTGAGTTTTTCCATGTGAACATTTTATGGGATTTGCACCGCTTGTTTTGTTGGTATTGTCGCTGTTGTCGCTATTATGCTCAAGTTTCTACAATAGCCTATTGGATACTGTCTAAAACTAAGTGTACAGCCTCAGTGTATACATAAGTTACACGCAAAAAAATCAGCTCCCAAGATCTAAAATCTGCTCAGTGCCCGAAAAAAGGTTATTTTACTTTGGAACATTGCTCGTAAGCAAGCATTGCTACACCCCTTGTATTCGGCCCATGTGACATCAAATGTTATTTGCATTGCCGATGCATGCCATATGATCAGCTGCGAAATGGTTTCACATAATATAGTGCCATTCAAAAGTTTGGAGACACCTACTCATTTAAGGGTTTTTCTTAATTGTTTACTATTTTCTACATTGTTGAATAATAGTGAAGAAATCAAAACTATGAAATCACACATATGGAATCATGTAGTAACCAAAAAAGGGTTAAACAAATCAAAATATATTTCTGATTCTTCAAAGTAGCCACCCTTTGCCTTGATGACAGCTTTGCATACTTTTGGCATTCTCTCAACCAGCTTCACGAGGAATGCTTTTCCAACAGTCTTGAAGGAGATGCTGATCACTTGTTTGCTGTTTTTCCTTCACTCTGCAGTCCAACTCATCCCAAACCATCTCAATTGGCTTGGGGTTGGGGTGATTGTGGAGGCCAGGTCATCTGATGCAGCATTCCATCACTCTCTTTCTTGGTCAAATAGCCCTTAAACAGCCTGGAGGTGTGTTGGGTCATTGTCCTGTTGAAAATCAAATGTTAGTTCTACTAAGCGCAAACCAGATGGGATGGCGTATCACTGCAGAATGCTGATTAAGTTTGCGTTGAATTCTAAGTAAATCACAGACCGTGTCACCAGCAAAGCACCATCACACCACCTCCATGCTTCATGGTGGGAACTACACATGCGGTAGATCAGCCGTTCACCTACTTTGCGTCTCACAAAGACACGGCGGTTGGAACCAAAAATCTCAAATATGGACTCATCAGACCAAAGGGCAGATTTCCACTGGTCTAATGTTCATTGCTTGTGTTTTTGGTCCCAAGCAAGTCTCTTCTGATTGATGTCCTTTCGTAGTGGTTTCTTTGCAGCAATTCGACCATGAAGGCCTGATTCACGCAGTCTCCTCTGAACAGTTGATGTGTCTGTTACTTGAACTCTGAAGCATTTTTTTGGGATGCAATCTGAGGTGCAGTTAACTCTATTGAACTTCTCTGCAGCAGAGGTAACTCAGGGTCTTCCTTTCCTGTGGCGGTCCTCATGAGAGCCAGTTTCATCATAGCGCTTGGTCTTTGCAACTGCACTTGAAGAAACTTTCAAAGTTCTTGATGTGTCCCATATTGACTGACCTTCATGTCTTAAAGTAATGATGGACTGTTGTTTCTCTTTGCTTATTTGTGTTGTTCTTGCCATAATATGTACTTGTTCTTTTAACAAATAGGGCTATCTCCGCTACACCACACCTACCTTGTCACAACACAACTGATTGGCTCAAACGCATTTAGAAGAAAAGCAATTCTACTAATGAACTTTTAACAAGGCACACCTGTTAATTGAAATGCATTCCAGGTGACTACCCCATTAAGCTGGTTGAGAGAATGCCAAGTGTGTGCAAAGCTGTCAATGCAAAATGGTGGTTACTTTGAAGAATCAAATTATTTTATTTGTTTCTACAATGAAGAAAATAGTAAAAATAAAGAAAAACCATTGAATGAGTAGGTGTCCATACTTTTGACTTGTACTGTATCTCATACTGAGTGAAAAAAAAAATATTGCTCTTACAAATAAACAAAAAGGAAATGTTCATTTGAGAATACAGACAGACACATTAAAGCCAAAACCCTTCCCCTCTTCATTACAGAATTGTGATTAATCAACATTGACACTAGTTTATTTTGTTATTACTAGTTTAACAAATAACATTTTTAAGTATTATAAAGAATCAAAACACTTAATCACTGCAAAATGTATAAATAAGCTAACTCCTATGTAAAGATTAGAGATCTTAAGTCTTAACAACAGTAGATAATTGCGTTGTAACAAGTGGGCTATTATTACTAAAGCGTTATTTCAAGTAAACAAAATTAACTCGATACCAGTGGTGGCCAACCTTGCCCCACTGATCCCTGATCTACTGGGTGAGCACACTACTATTCCAGTACAGCAGTAGCACACTTGACGTTTAAGTTGAATCAGGTTTTAATTGCTGGGCTGAAACAGAACCCTCCACACCCAGCAGACCTCCATCCAGCAGGGTTGGCCTGCTGGTTAGGTTTAGGTTTATACATTGTGTGATGTTTAACTGTGTACTGTGTACCCCTTGACTTTTTCCATATTTTGTTTCACAGCCTGAATTTAAAATGGATTAAATTGAGATTTTGTGTCACTGGACCGCACACAATACCCCATAATGTCAAAGTGGAATTGTTTTTAGAAAATGTTATAAATTGATTACAAATTAAAAGCTGAAATGTCTTGAGTCTCAGTATTCAACCTCTTTATGACAAGCCCAAATACACTGTGTACAAAACATTAGGAGTGAGGAAGGCAACAGTGCAGGGTTTTCAACATGAGGCCAATCGTGACTTTAAAATAATTTAATGACTGTAATAGGAGAGAACTGAGGATGGATCAACGACTTTCTATTTACTCCACAATACAGTGAAAAGGAAGACACAAGTAAAACTGCAAAAAAAAAATGTATGTCCTGAATTCAAAATGTTACATTTGGGACAAATCCAGCACATCACTGAGTACCACTCTTCATATTTTCAAGCATGGTGGCGACTGCCTCATGTTATGGATATGCTTGTCATTGGCAAGGACTAGGGAGGTTTTTTGTGATAAAAAAATAAATCTACTTGAAAATCTATGGCAAGACTTGATCATGGCTGTTTAGGAATGATCAACAACCAACTTGACAGAGCTTGGAGAATTTTTTTCAAATATTGTGCAAATCAAGTGTCCAAAGCTCTTAGACACTTACCCAGACAGACTCACAGCTGTAATCACTGCCAAAGGTAATTCTAAGGTGTTGCCTCGGGTGTTCAAATATACCCGTACTTATGTAAATTATATGTATTTATTTCTATAAACTTGCAAATATTTCTAAAAACATGTTTTCACTTTTTATTATGGGGTTTTGTGTGTAGATGGGTGAGGATAAAACAAATATTTAAACCATTTTGAATTTGGGCTGTAATGCAACGAAATGTGGAATAAGTCAATGGGTATGAATACTTTCTGAAAGCACTATATAACCCATGACATTCATTAGGAGTGCTGTCTTCATTTGCAAGCAGGCTTTGGTTTCCATATCTGAAGACTGAAAACATCACAAAGACACAGGCTTTATTATACTCAAATTAGATGGCACTGAATATTATGTTATCTCTTTGTCCTCAAAGTTTTACTCTCTAGGGACTGGAACTAGAGAATCTTTTCATAAAGCCCTCCCACAAAATTACCTGCCCTGTGCAGTAGCCTACGTTCTCCTTTTACTGACAGCTGGAGCTGCAATTTCACCCCTTTTCATGACTGTTATTTACAAATGCATTTGGAGACTGTTTTTAATTTACAGCGAATTACATCAAGAAGACTAGCTAATAGGAAGTTAGCTAGCTGATACATTTAATTTACTTAGCTAGCAGCTTAGTTGAGTTAGCCTACAACGGCGCCTACTGTAGCCAGCTAGGTAATAATACATTTTTTTTACATTTTAAAAATGTATTTACTTACTTGAATATGTTCTCCCACTGCTTCAGTTTTTTTGGATCTTACAAAAATGAAATAATGTGGAATCTTTTATTATTATTATGTAAAAATAAATTCCTGGTAGAAAAGCATAACGTTAGCCAGCAGCCTAACGAATGGAGATGCACCAAGAAGTGTTTCAAGGGAGGTGTGACAACGATGTGATTTTGGAGATAAGGAAACGTGAGACTAGGTTTTCAGACTGATTGCCAAAGACACACCAGAATAATTTGCTAGAAGGGCTTTTCGAGTGGTGTTAAGTGGTCCATTCTCATTCCTGACTAAAAAGTTCTTCATAATCAGAGACCGGGTTTGAATATTGCCCTCCATCAATGATTCCCAATTAAATGTACTGAGCTTGGGCAATTTTACAAAAACAATGGATATACACTCATTGGCCATTGAGTGATGGGTCGGACCCCCTTTGCCTCCAGAAGAGCCTGAATTCTTCGGGGCATGGATTCTTCAAGGTGTTGCGTTCAAACATTGCTCAATTGGTATGAAGGGACCTAACGTGTGCCGTGAAAGCATTCCCCACACATTATTGTGTTTTGCTTTATGGTCTCAGGGGACTATTGAAAATGAGAGCCTGATCTCAATTGGGCTCCCCTGATTTAAATCAACGTTAATAAAACATTAACACCACCGCCGCCCGCCTGTACAGTTGACACCAGGCAGGGTGGGGCCATGGACTCATGCTGCTTACTCCAAATCCTGACTCTGCCATCAGGAACCAGGATTCGTCAGACCAAGCAATGTTTTTCCACTCCTCAATTGTCCAGTGTTGGTGATCGCGTGCCGAACTGGAGCTGCTGCTTCTTGTTTTTAACTGATAGGATTGTAACCCGGTGTGGACGTCTACTACAATAGCCCATCTGTGATGAGGACCGACAAGTTTGTGTTCTAAGATGCCAATCTGCACAGCACTATTGTACTGTGCATTATTTGCCTGTTTGTGGCCAGCCTGTTAGCTTGCATGATTCTTGCCATTTTCCTTCGACCTCTCATCAATAAGCTGTTTTTGCCCAGAGGACTACCGCTGACTTTTTTTTTTTTTTTTTTTTTTTTTTTTTTGTCCCACCATTCTCAGTAAACCCTACACGTGTGTGTGTGAGGCCGGCCATTTCTGGCCTAGGAGGCCGGACATTTCTGAGATACTGGAACTGGTGCGCCTGGCACAGACGATCATACCACGCTCCAAGTCGCTTAGGTCACTAGTTTTGCCCATTTTAATGTTAAATCAAACAGTAACTAAATACCTCGATGCCTGTCTGCCTGCTTTATATAGCAAGCCACGTGACTCACTGTCTGTAGGAGCGAACCATTTTCATGAACGGGTGATGTACCTAAATAACTTTACACATCTGCAGGGGAAAATCCCAATCGTGGTATCCAGAAATAACTTTCACTGCCTATGTCATTGTTACAGGTGTAGATTTTAAGGAATAGGATAGTTCTAAGTGATATGATAGTAGCTCTCATAGGCTGGGCCATTTTTCTAACACCTTAATCAGTTCTCTCAGGTGGCAGGGGCTAGGGGTTGTTTGCCTTTAATTTTACCAAAAGTGCTGTAAAAATGCACGGAAAGACATTTTCAGTACTGAAAGAGTCTTCTGAAAAGCATGCAATGCATGTAATGGACTGTAAAAAAAAAAAAATTGAAAGGTTATTTCATGAAATTGAGCATGTGCTTATCCTAATCTCTACTCTTTATTTGTGGCAGGTCGGAGACTGAACATTACAGCAGAGAATGATTGTCGGAGGCTGCACTGCGCTCTCAGGGACCTCAGCTCCCTACTTCAGGCTGTTGGGAGGCTGGCTGGGTATTTCATTGGGGACGTTTTCGCCGCACGCTTCAACGATGCGCTAGCGGTGGTGGAGCGGTTAGTGTGCCACACTGCTTCTTTATCACTTCCATTGATATTTCAGTTTACTTCCTGAATTGGCTAAATGAATTTGACCCACTTGCTCTGCTGTCAAACATCAGTGTCTAACTTCGTTTTGGTTCCTAGTGTCTACCCCTTTGGTGGCCTCCAATATGTGAAAGAGAAAGGGATAAAAAGCTTTTGGCCAAAATGAAATTATGCATTTGCCTGACTGACCACCTACACTTGATTTAATTATTCCAAGTGAATTTTTGAAAAGTGGCAAGACTATTTTATGTCTTGATTTGGAATTGACAATGCAGTATTTCCTGAATTGAAATCAATTGACCCCAATCCTGTCTTGTATTACAGGGGAGAATTTTGATAAGGAAATAATTCCGATTGCATCATTGTTTAGTGTGTCTGCACTTGTGATTCTAGGTTGGTGGAGGTCACATGCTATGGCTCTCAGATCAGCCTGTATGACTTGGAGACTGCCGTGCCATCTGTGCTCAAGCCGGACCTCATCGACGTGTGAGTGTCAACCGTTTACTGCCACTGTCTACAGTGCCTTCAGAAAGTATTCACGTCCCTGGACTTTAACCACATTTTGTTGTTACAGCCTGAATTTAAAATTGATACAATTTTGATTTTGTGTCACTGGCCTACATACAATACCCCATATTGTCAAAGTGAAATTATGTTTTTTTAAATGTTGTCAAGTATTCAACCCCTTAGTTATGGCAAGCCTAAATAAGATCAGGAGTAAACATTTCCTTAACAAGTCACATAAGTTGCATGGACTCACTCTGTTAGTGTTTAATATGATTTTTGAATGACTACCTCTTCTCTCTACCCCACACACATACAATTATCTGTAAGGTCTCTTAGTCGAGCGGTGAATTTCAAACACAGATTCAACCGTAAAGACTAGGGAGGTTCTAATGCATCGCAAAGAAGGGCATGTATTGGTATATGGGTAAAAATAAAAAGCAGACATTGAATATCCCTTTGAGCATGGTTAAGTAATTCATTACACTTTGGATACATCCAGACACTACAAAGATGAAATCAAATAAAATGTTGTGTGTCACATACACATGGTTAGCAGATGTTAATACGAGTGTAGCGAAATGCTTGTGCTTCTAGTTCTGACAGTGCAGTAATATCTAACAAGTAATCTAACAATTCCCAAAAACGACTTAATACACACAGAACTCGAAGTGATGTGTGACCATTTCTGTCGGCGCCATCATATAAAGATAAGATACAGGCGTCCTTCCTAACTCAGTTGCAGGAGAGGAAGGAAGCCACTCAGGGATTTCACCTTGAGGCCAATGGGGACTTTAAAAAAGTTAGTTTAATGACTTTGATAGGATAAAACTGAGGATGATTCAACAACATTGTAGTTACTCCACAATAGAGTGGAGATTTCAGTGCTGCCTTTGATATTATTGAGCATAACCTGTTGAAAGGTTTGTGCTGTGGCTTTTCAACCTCTGCCATCGTGGATTCAGAGCTATCTAATATAACTCGAAGGGTTTTCTTTAATGGAAGCTTCTCTAATGTCGAACATGTAAAGTGTGCTATACCGCAGGGCAGCTCTCTAGGCCCTCTAATATTTTCTATTTTTACCAATGACCTGCCACTGGCATTAAACGAAGCATGTGTGTCCATGCATTCTGACGATTCGATCATGTACTCCTCATCAACCACAGCTGATGAAGTCACTGAAACCCTTAACAAAGAGTTGCAGTCTGTTTTCGAATTGGTGGCCAGTAATAAACTGGTCCTGAACATCTCTAAAACTAAGAGCGTTGTATTTGATACAAATAATTTCCTAAGTTATAGACCTCAGCTGAATATGTTAATGAATGGTGTGGCTTTTGAACAAGTTGAGGAGATTAAATTACTTGCCGTTAACTTCAATTGTAAACTATCATGGTCAAAGCATATAGATTCAATGGTTGTAAAGATGGGGAGAGGTCTTTCGGTAATAAAGAGATGCTCTGCTTTTTTGACACCACTTTCCAAAAAGCAAGTTCTGCAGGCTCTAGTTTTGTCTAATCTTGATTATTGTCCAGTCATGTGGTCCAGTGCTGCAAGGAAAGATCTAGTTAAGCTGCAGTTGGCCCTGAATAGAGCAGCACGTTTTGCTCGTCATTGTAATCGGAGGGCTGATATAAATACTATGCATGCCAGTGTCTCTTGGCTAAGAGTTGAGGAGAGACTGACTGCATCACTTCTTCTTTTTACAAGAAATATTGTGTTGGAAATCCCTTATTGTTTGCATAGTCAACTTACACACAGCTCTGACACACACACTTACCCAAGCAGACATGCCACCAGGGTTCTTTTCACAGTCCCTAAATCCAGAACAAATTCAAGAAAGCGTATAGTATTATATAGAGCCCTTATTGTATGGAACTTCCTTCCATCTCATATTGCGCAAATAAACCTGCAAACCTGGTTGCAAAAAAACAGATAAAGCAAGACCTCGCGGCATAACTCCTCTCCCCTATTTGACCTAGATAGTTTGTGTGTATGCATTGGTATGTAGCCTACGTGTGCCTTTTAAAAAATGTATGTAGTTCTGTATTAGAGCTGTTCTTGTATATTGATGTTTTCTGTGGACCCCAGGAAGAGTAGCTGCTGCTTTTGCAACAGCTCATGGGGATCCTAATAAAATACCGAAAATGAGGAAGCCTGTACAGAATAAAAATATTCCAAAACATGCATCTGGTTTGCAATAAGGCACTAAAGTAAAACAGCAAAAAATGTGGCAAAGAAATGAACTTTGTGTCCTGAGTACAAAGTCTTATGTTTGGGGCAAATAAATGTAATAGAGGAAAAACTGGTTGTTTGCTTTTCAACAGACACTGGGAGACAAACTCACCTTTCAGCAGGACAATAACCTAAAACACAAGGCCAAATATACACTGGAGTTGCTTACCAAGGCAACGTTGAATGTTCCTAACTGGCCCTAGCTACAGTTTTGCCATAAATCTGCTTGAAAATCTATTGTATGACTTGAAAATGGCTGTCTTATCAACAACCAACTTGACAGAGCTTGAAGAATTTTTAAAAGAATAATGTGCAAATATTGTACAATCCAGGTGTGCAAAGCTCTTAGAGACTTACCCAGAAAGAACCAGAATGACTCACAGCTGTAATCGCATCCAAAGGTGATTCTAACATGTATTCACTCAGGGGTGTGAACTAGGTGGGGTGTAAATTAGATATTTCTGCATTTCATTTTCAATAAATTTGCCATTATTTCGAGACAACATGTTTTCAGTTTGTCATTATGGTGTATTGTGTGTAGATGAATGAGAAAAAATCTATTTTGAATTCAGGCTGTAGCAAAATGTGGAATATGTCAAGGAGCATTAATACTTTCTGAAGGCACTGTAGAAAAGTGGATTCGTCACAAACTGCTATCTTTTACCCTTGTCTGTAGACGTAACTTAAGAATTCACCCCTTTTATTAAACCAAAAATGTGTGATGAGAAAATAGTCAGAGAGCGTTTGATTTTCTTGACAGATAACTGTATTGTCACAGTTGTTAATGTGTTTGTTTCCAGCCATGCCCAGTCCTTGGCGGCGTTGCAGGCCTACTCCCACTGGCTGGCTCAATTCTACAGTGAGGTCCAGAGGCAGAATCAGAGCCGCTTCATCAGCCTTGTCACCTCCACCATGGACGCCACCACACCACTCATCACTGCTAAGGTAACCAAACACACACAGTATGTGGTAGTAACAGTATGTCTTTGTTAAATCTTACCTGGTTGCTGATGTTGTGCAATTGGTATCATGACACACAGAGGTTCCATTTTTATGCTGACCAACTGAGCTTGCATATTTGTGTTCTCATTGGCCAAAAACTGGTTATCAGATCATTTCAGCAAGTCAACTAAGAGTCTTTGTCAATTCCTTGTTACCTATTTCATTGTCAAACTGTATTTCTATTCTAGGTACCTGAAAAGTTGCTGCTGTCGGCATGCCATCTCATGGTGTCCATGGCCACCACCGTGCGTCCTGTTTTCCTAGTCACGTTGCCTGCCGTGCAGAACATCTTCAACCTCATCACAGAGAGCCAGACTCGCAGGCTCCCCCAAGAGGTCAGAGTGCGCCGTTATGGCTTCAGTGTTATTTTGAGGCTCAGGGCTGAAATTCAATCCACCCATGGGTTGTTATCAATGCCCGGCCTTAATCTTATTTCCTGATTCGAAGTGGACCACTTGAAATCATTTTTTTTTAAATCTGTCTTGATTCTGGTGTGTAGCACTTTAGGGTGTGTGTGTGCGTGTATGCATAATGTGTCTCATGGAATGTCTATACACCCCACCTATATGAGTATGGTTATGCGTGGAGGGATCTGTTTAATGTGTGTGTGTGTTTCTCCACTCCTCCAGGCCCACATGCTTGTGTGCAGGGCTCTGTCCAACATGCTGCTGCTGCCTTGGTCTAACCTGCCAGAGAGCGAGCAGCAATGGCAAACCCGCTCCAGTAGCCACGCCAGCCTGCTGGCTGCCCTTACCCGCCACTACCGCCTACTGAGGGGCACTGCCAACCAGCCCCCACACCGCCTTGGCCTGGAAGACAGTCAGTTGGGCATCATGCCATTTATCAACCTTTATCAGTCTCTTATAGTTTTGTTAACGCTTCCTTCTATAGTCCTGTTTCGGCTGGTATTTACGAAGAAATAATGTGGTGAAAGATGTGATGACAATGGGTACATTTGTCAAGTATTTATTTCTAGGTTTGGGTGGTATACTGGGGTATTTTGAAGTACCAACGGTATGATTTTCAATACCGCCAAATGCTTCTTTTTTTCTTTTTTTTACAAAAGTATATGGAGTATGTTTATAAAGACCACATGGCGCAAACATGACGTGACAATCCACTGTTGAGCATCACAAGAGAGGTGATTAAGTAACACTTTAAATAAATTTGCCAGCAACATATCTTATAACTAGAAGTTAAGATGTGCCAAATACATTTTCTCCAGCTCAGGGCTCCAGCTATGCATTTGGTTTGATAACTTGCCAGCTGTAATTAGCTAGCTTTCAAGATTTAAGCTTATTGGTTACAGCAGAGACAATCAATTCCCTCCTGGATCAAGTGTGAGAGTAGCCTTTTTGAAATAATTATGACTTTATTAGCTGGGTTGTCTAGCCTTGCATTTAGTGTATGTTCGTTTGCTCTTATTAGCATTTAGCTAGCGTCCCCTATGAGAATGTTAGCAAAAAATAAACTGTTTGGAAAGAAATTGCGCCCCTTGTGGGCACTGACGGTAATACTGCATACCCCAATATGGTACATGAAAGGTGTGAAGGTACAGTGGTTGCTCCACTATAAGTTTTTTTTATGCTGCAGGCCTTAGAGGTAATTTGTGGTTTAGAACGGTACCCAGCGTCACCACTTCATTACTCCAGACCAGCGCAAGGGGGAGTTTGAGCACTGATTATGCTTTTGGGTCCTACTGTGTCTCTAACTGACAATAAATGGGTGACATAAATAGAAACTGATAATTGTGCACGACTTCAGTATTACTTTCTAAAACGGTTGTTACACTAAGATTTTTATTTTATTTTGTTAGGATTATTTTTCTCTTACTGTACTAGTCTAGGCCACTCCCGACCGGTCATGTTGTACATCGCCTGAGTGGCGCAACGGTCCAAGACACTGCATAGCAGTGCAAGTGGTGTTGCTACAGATGCTGGTTCAATACCCATGCTGCCCTTGAATGGAAGACCCATGAGATGAGTGTAGGTTTTTGGTTTCTCTTCCTCTAAAAACGGATATAAATAATTCTAAATAACAAACTGGCTTTATTTACAAATTCAAACAATGTCTCACCCAATGTTCAAGAAAGGCCTTTTTCTCGCTCATTTTACATTATTTGAAAACAAAAGATTGAAAACAAAATATTAAATATATAGCCGCGCACAGAAGACCGACCTAGCCCATGGGGAAGGGAGGAGGAGGAAGGGGGTTGGACACCCACCCCGCCACACTGGCAACACTTTAAGGGGCATTGCACTAATAATGGCGCTGACTAGGGAAACATTCCTGCTGTTCTTAGTGCTAACGTCTGCACGTTCAAACTAAAACAATGTAACTAATAATGGCATCTTTATGCGAATGACGTATAGAGGAGGGCGAGGATCAAGATGGCGTCACAATCCATGCCAGGCACACCTGTGGGCTCTGGAACTCCACCTCGGACAGGCAGAGTTAACATCCCGGCGAGGTCGTCGGTTCACCCTGACATTTCCATTCCTCTTCTGGCAACAGAACTTGACCAACTGCTCACCAGGCACAGCAAGGGCCGTCCAGAGCGCTATGCTGTTCTGCTATTCCAAGGATGTATAACCGAAGAGACATATCACAAGTGGTCACAGAATGGTGCCCCCAAACGTTGACTCTGTACCGGTACCCCCCTGTATATAGTTTTACTATTGTTATTTTACTGCTGCTCTTTAATTACTTGTTCCTTTTATTTCTTATTCTTATCCCTTTTTTTAACTGCATTGTTGGTTAGGGGCTCGTAGGTAAGCATTTCACTGTAAGGTCTACCACCTGTTGTATTTGGCACATGTGACTAATACAATTTTATTTGAATACAAACAGTGAGGCAAATGTGGCTTTCCGGTGAACCTCTGGGTGTTCATCATTAATACTGTGTCTCAAAAGTTTCTGTCCATGACTGATGCAACCCAAAAACTCATTAGACAGAGTTAATGAGTACTTGAGGTCACTGAGAAAGTCTGGACATGACCTGCTCTCCTTATGTAAGGAATTAGGCACTTTCCCATGTTTACTACAGTATGTACCGTAGGCTATATTTACTTGTCAGACTGCACAGTAGCCTAATAAACAAATGCAGCTGGCTTATATCTTCTAAATGCTTTATTTTCCAAATGTAAAAACATATACACTGTACAGTACTGTATTTATTCTTCAGCATCTTTGCTTTCGTTAATAAAATAATTATAAAAAATGCTCCTTCAAACACACACGGTCATGTTGTACAGCGCCATTATGGCTATTAGCAGAGCTATATTTTGGCCTTTATGGGCGGTGCACAATTAGCCCAGCGTTTCTCTCCCTCTAAAAACAGAAATAAAGTTTTGGCCGTTACAAATATTATTTTGGCCTTTATTCAGATTACAGTCGCTCTCTTTCGATTTTTTTTTTAAAACGAATTAACTTCCAAAATATCGTTATATATTATTAAGTTGATTACACAGTCATATATCCCTGCACCTACATAAAGCTGAGTGACTCACTCATTCATGGATTTGGATCAAATTAAATATGTACCGACATTCTTTCTGATAGTCTTTAATAAAGAAATGGTTTGGTTATCCTGACGTACAACATTATAATAGCCTATTAACAGGACAATATACCTTCTACCAACACCTCTCTGTAGTTTGATTTTTAATTTTTTTTTACCTTTATTTTACTAGGCAAGTCAGTTAAGAACAAATTCTTATTTTCAATGACGGCCTAGGAACAGTGGGTTAACTGCCTGTTCAGGGGCAGAACGACAGATTTGTACCTTGTCAGCTCGGGGATTCGAACTTGCAACCTTTCGGTTACTAGTCCAACTCTCTAACCACTAGGCTACCCTTGATTGGGGCTCCGGAGTGGATGGGATCTCCCGCACTGCCGCAGTGCCAAATGCGTTGCTACAGATACAGGTTCGATATCCGTGCCGGCCGACCACAGGGAGACCCATGAGGTGGCTTTTGGTTTTAATTTCGAATCCTCCAATCCTTTATGTAGGTCTACCGTAGGCGGCACAAGTCTCACCAACACAATATCCAGACCTGAACCCAATTGAAAATCTCTGGAATGTGATCAAGAGGAAGATGGATAAGCTGTCAAACAAAGCCGAGCTGCTTGAGTTTTTGCGCCAGGAGTGGCATAAAGTCACCCAACATCTATGTGAAAGACTGGTGGAGAGCATGCCAAGACGCATGAAAGCTGTGATTAAAAATCAGGGTTATTCTTCCAAATATTAATTTCTGAAGTATTCCTACGTTAAAAAATGAATGAGCTTCTTTTCTTTGCATTATTCGAGGTCTGACAACACTGCATGTTTTTTGTTATTTTGACCAGTTGTCATTTTCTGCAAATAAATAGTCTAAATGACAATATTTGTACTTGTAATTTGGGATAAATGTTGTCAGTAGTTTATAGAACAAAACAAAAATTACCCGAACATATACCTAGAAATAGTCAAACGAAAGATACGGATCATTTTGCCGAGGTCTCTTTTTTTCCCAGATCTTTTAATATATACACACACACACATACACAGTGGCAAGATGTGAACCCTTTGGAAATACCTGGATTTCTGTGTAAATTGGTTATAACATTTTATCTGCTCTTCATCTAGGTCACATCAATAGACAAACACACAAACAATTATGTTTTCATGTCTTTATTGAATACACCGTGTAAACATTCACAGTGCACGGTGGGAAAAGTATGTGAACCCTTGGATTTAATAACTGTTTGACCCTCCTTTGGCAGCAATAACCTCAACCAAACGTTTTCTGTAGTTACGGATCAGACCTGCACAACGGTCAGGAGGAATTTTGGACCATTCCTCTTTACAAAACTGTTTCAGTTCAGCACTGTTCTTGGGATGTCTGGTGCGAAGTGCTCTCTTGAGGTCAGGACGCCTACTGGACTGGGCCACTCCAGAAGGCGTATTTTCTTCTGTGTTTTGGGCGTTGTCCTGTTGCATCACCCAACTTCTGTTGAGCTTCAATTGGCAGACAGATGGCCTCCTTGCAAAATGTCTTGACAAACTTGAATTCATTTTTCTGTCGATGATGGCAAGCTTGTTTGATGTTGGTGTGCTGTGCCTTTTTTTCTCCCCACATAGTGTTGTGGTTTCCTTCCAAACAACTCAACTGAAGTTTCATCTGTCCAGAGAATATTTCTCCGGTAGCGCTTTGGAATATCCAGGTGCACTTTTGCAAACTTCAGACGTTCAGCAATGGATTTTTTTTGGACAGCAGTGGCTTCTTCCATGGTGTCCTCCCATGAATTGTTTAGTGTTTTACGTATCGTTGACTCGTCAACAGAGATGTTAGCATGTTCCTGAGATGTCTGTAAGTCTTTAGCTGACACTTTAGGATTCTTCTTAACCTCATTGAGCATTCTGCACTGTGCTCTTGCAGTCATCTTTGCATGATGACCACTCCTAGGGAGAGTAGCAAGAGTGCTGAACTTTCTCCATTTATAGACAATTTGTCTTACCATGGACTGATGAACATCAAGGCTTTTAGATACTTTTGTAACCCTTTCCAGCTTTATGCAATTCATCCATTTTTAATCTTCGGTCTTCTGAGATCTCTTTTGTTTGAGGCATGGTTCACATCAGTCAATGCTTCTTGTGAATAGCAAACTCAATTTTTGTGAGTTTTTTTATTGGGCAAGGCAGCTCTAACCGACGTCTCCAATCGCGTCTCATTGATTGGACTCCAGGTTAGCGAACTCCTGACTCCCAATTTGCTTTTGGAGATGTCATTAGGCCTAGGGGTTCACATACTTTTTCCAACCTACACTGTGAATGTTTAAATGATGTATTCAATATAGACAAGAAAAATACAATAATTTGTTTGTTATTAGTTTAAGCACACTGTTTGTCTGTTGTGACTTAGATTAAGATCAGATAATTTGATGACAGATTTATGCAGAAATCCAGGTAATTCCAAAGGGTTCACCTACTTTTTATTGCCACTGTATGTATACAATTCAATGCATAAATACAGGTTAAGGTTAATTATGAGGGAATAATTATGTAATTATAATACCACTATACCATGTAATTCCTATTTTAAAAAACTACCAAGTAAAATTCCGACTGAGTGTAAAGCCTTTTTTTGACTGGGACAATGTACAATAATCAACACAGAGTAATGTAGTTATCTTACCTCTGAAGTTTAATGCACTGATTGTAAGGAAGGAACACGAGACATTATTCTTTTGGCTTTATAGCATAAACCCTAACATCTTTCTTACCCCCATGCCTCGTTCTTTCTTAGCGAAAGCAGTGTTGCACCAGACATTGCCTGTGCTAAGAGACATAGTGGACAGCATCTCCGGGGAATCCACCAAATCCCGACAGATCTGCTACCAGAGTCTCCAGGAGTCCGTGCAAGTTTCCTTGGGCCTCTTTCCTGTCTTCATCCAGCAGCCAGGTTAGAAGAAAAAACACAATGTTACAACACAACAGTTTCAGTCATAATAGAGAGCTGACGTGTTGTAAGTTTACTACCCATTCACTGATTTTATCTCCATTAAATTCAAATCTAAATTCCATCACCACAGTACATTTCAAGTAATTTTACATGATATGCCTGAGCAAGGTCAATGTATGTAACAAAATGTTTATTAACAAGTACGCACAGTGTGCAACTGTACTTTCAGCCATTCTAACAATTTCACAAGAAATGTTGCGTGTGCCCTTTTCCTATTTTCAATGACATTCACCTTTTTATGAATGATATTTCAAGTTTACCACAAGCTCTACGCATACGCAAGATTCGGAGTGTTGCAATGTCGTTTTTCGTCTACTAAAGTGTCAGCTCCTTGTAATACGCTCTGGCGTTCTACATAACTTTCAGGTAGTAAAAAAGTGAGACGTGGTATCATTCCTTCTGCTGCCATGGGGCAGTGTTGTCGCTTGTTTCCATCTGATAAATAGGCTATTCATCAAAGTAGCCTATTTTGCATTGATAACCAAATATAATCTCAACAGCTGTTCAAACAGTGTAAACCAAACAACAAGAATCGACCCAAAAGGTTGGATATTTCGAAATGGTAGAACCTGCTGTAGCCAACTAGCTAGCCATGTGCTTTTTTACTCTGTGACCAAAACATGACGTTCTATGTTTAGCTGATATGGGAGTTAATATGCAAGCAGCATATCAAAGTGGGATAATGTTTTAGGTTACACCGGCAAGTAAAATAATATTTGGCAGGGCATATTTTTTTCATTATGATTATTTCACATGGAGATGTGGGATGCTAAAAAAGCTAGCTTGCTATGTTTTTATCCAGGCTAAAGTCAGCTAGCCAGGCTGCCAGCTAGCTACTACTAGTAAGGGAAGGTAACTATTTCTTGCTTTCACAAAATTAGAAGACCAAACAGTTTTAAAAAATGACTATCGCCTTCTTGTGAATGGCAGTGAGACGGCGAGGATGTCATGTTACGAAAAGGTGTCCGCTACTCCAAAATCCCATTCCACCCACATGTACGCACATACAGTAGATCAATGGAGTGAAGCTTGTAGTTACCATAAAAGGGACCGTTTGCAGATTTCATTTTCTTTATCACTTCAAATTTAATTTTCATTCAAAACATTCTGGTCGTTGATTTGATATAATGCCAAAGCTGAGTTATTCTTTCTGACATTCTGTCTTTCCCGTTGTCACTCCCTCTATCCTCAAGATGTGACGGATGAGATGCTGAGCTTCTTCCTCACACTGTTTCAAGGTCTGCGTGTTCAGATGGGCGTGCCCTTCACCGGACAAATTATACACACCTTCCTCAGCATGTTCACCAGGTAGGTCACACACACACATGCTTAGACACAAATATTGTGACCATTTTAAAGCTACAATCTGGGATTCTGAAAACTACATAACAGCAGTCCCGTCACATGTTTTGATATACAGTTGAGGGATGAGGCTAGAGAAATGTAAACCCTCTCAAATTAATAGACAGCGCTGTTGACGCAAGGACTGGCCATCCTCAACAACCCCATGATGGTTTTACACGTTTAGAAGCTATACATCGTTTGTTTACGTTCTTGTATGTCCGTCCGTCCCAGGGAGCAGCTGGCAGCCAGTATCTTGCAGGAGGGCAGCGCAGGCTGCCGAGTGGTGGAGAAGTTCCTAAAGATTCTCCAGGTGGTGGTTCAGGAGCCCGGCCAGGCCTTCAAACCCTTCCTACCCAGCATTATAGCTCTCTGCATGGAGCAGGTCTATCCTATTGTGGCTGAGGTGAGAGAGCGCACTCTAATTCACACTGATATAACAAAAAAATGTATACATGCACTGTGTGTGTGTGTGGCTTGTCCATTGATAGGTTTGGGCACTGGGTCAGCAAAAAAATATATTAATTTTTGATCAACAATGGATAATAAATGTCTATTGTGATTTCTTTGTCTGTTCCACAGCGTTCCTCTCCAGATGTCAAAGCAGAAATGTTTGAGCTGCTATACCAGGTGCTTCACCATAACTGGAGGTACTTCTTCAAGACCTCTGTCCTAGCCAGTGTGCAGAGGGGATCGGCCGAGGAGGCCATGGAGAATGAGGCCCAGTTTAGTGCTGCCATGCAGGTGTGTGTGTGTTTGGGGGGTGATGCTCACACCATGTTTAGCTAGGTCGTCTGTACTTGTTGATGTTAGATAGTACTACTGCAGTTGTCAGACATGACACGAATTACCACCATAGCTGGGTCCTTCATTCATTTTTGCACTACACATAAACTTTTATGAGAACGGTCAGCCTTCGAATGCTAGCTGGCCAGGTCATAGAGAACGTTAGCAAGCTAAATATATGGGTATGAGTCTGGCTGGCGCTGGCATGAGTATGTGGTAACGTTAGTTACAGCATGGTGAGGGTGAATTCAATTCTTCATTAGCGAAGCCAGCTGCACGTCACATATTGGCTACCTAACAACATGATTATTAATTTTTTGAGGCAGTGGAAACGCAATTCAAGCAAGCCCACCAAGGCCAGCCCAACCCGGATTGACTTCAAAGTGCTAATATAAACGGTGCTTTAGTGAATTTGTCAATACATTTCCAAACATGTCTAAACGAAACTGCAACGCCAAGTTCATAATAACCTTTTTTTTATATTTACCTCATGTACATGATATAATTGGTTTATAGCACCCTTCTAATCATTAAATCATTAAGCAATGTGCAGAAAATTCCACCTCCTAGCCTTTCCATTGTAGAGCTATGATAAGCTTTTTGCCAATTTTCAAATGTAAATTGGACTCACAATCCAGCATGTTGCTGCCATTTGTACAATGTTCTGTTGAAAAAATTGTAATATATATATATATATTATATATATATATATAACGATACCATATTGCTTATAGAGGATTGTGGTCAATTCAAATTGAATTCAGTCAATTCAGGAATTAAGCTCGATTTCAATGACTTCTCAATAACCTGAAAAGTAGAAGCTATTAATTTCAAATGTTTTTCCTCTTTCGGAATGAACTGCCTTCAATTTGAATTGACCAACCCTGGATTATAACTATCCAGTTATTTCAGTATCTAGGGTGAATGGGTTATGGGTTGTTTTTGGACAGGACTGTAGAATTCCCTGACATGGGCTCAAATCTGTTTCTCCAGGCTTTTGGGCAGTCTTTCCTGCAGCCAGACATCCACATCTTCAAGCAGAACCTCTCTTATTTGGAGTCCCTCAACAGCAAGCACAAGCTCTACCACAGAGTGAGTTCAGCTCTTATATGCCATACCATTAGCTCCTAAAGTGCATTTATTGTTGCTCCAAAATTACCCTTTGGCACTGCTCTGTGACACTTTATTTGTATGGTCCAACTTCATAACCTCACTTAATATTGTCATCATGAAAATATGATTACTATTCTATTGCTACCTAATTCTAAACTGTATATACAAAAGTATGTGGACCCACCTTCAAATGAGTGAATTTGGCTTTTTTTTTTTTTTTCACAATGCTGACAGGTGTATAAAATCTTGAATCTTGTATCTTGAATTCATAAATACATGTGTTTTTTAGGTTGATAGACTGATTGCAGTTTGCAGACAGCTCTCCTTACTACATCGGTTTCAAACATGGCATTATTTTAAGTGCATTTAATGAATTATTACTGTAAAATATTGTGATCGATTTGTGGTCAACAACTAGCCAAGTATATCCAGTTTTTAAATCATTTCCTAGACTACTCTTATCTTTTTACCGTTTGTTTCATGCATTTACAGTGCCTTCGGAAAGTATTCAGACTCCTTGACTTGTCCCACATTTTGTTACGTTACAGCCTTATTCTAAAATTCATTATATAAAAACAATTCCTCAGCAATCTACACACAATACCCCATAATGACAAAGCGAAAACAGTTGTTTTTTTTTTTGTTTTTTTTTGCAAGTGTATTAAATATAAAAAACGGATACCTTATTTATATAAGTATTCAGCCTCTTTGCTATGACACTCGAAATTGAGCTCAGGTGCATCCTGTTTCAACTACTTGATCGGAGTCCACCGGCGTTAAGTTCTATTTATTGGACTTTGATTTGGAAAGGCACACACCTGTCTATATAAGGTCCCACAGTTGACAGTTCGTGTCAGAGCAAAAACCATGCCTTATGGTCGAAGGAATTGTCGGTATAGCTCCAAAACAGGATTGTGTCAAGGCACCGATCTTGGGAAGGGTACCAAAATGGCTGCAGCATTAAAGGTCCCCAAGAACACATTGGCTGCCATAATTCTTAAATGGAAGATATTTGGAACCAGCAAGACTCTTCTTAGAGCTGGCCGTCCTGCCAAACTGAGCAATCGGTGGAGAGTTGCCTTGGTCAGGGAGGTGACCAAGAACCTGATGGTCACTCTGATAGAGCTCCAGAGTTCCTCTGTGGAGATCGAAGTCCCTTCCAGAAGGATAACCATCTCTGCAGAACTCCACCAGTCAGGCAGGCCTTTACAGTAGAGTGGCCAGTCGGAAGCCACTCCTCAGTAAAAGGCCCATAACAGCCCGCTTGGGTTTGCCAAGGAGTGGCAGCATCATGCTGTGTTGATGTTTTTCAGCGGCAGAGACTGGGAGACTAGTCAGGATTGAATGAAAGATTAACAAAACAAAGTACAAAGATATCCTTGATGAATACCTGCTCCAGACTGCTCAGGACGTCAGACTGGGGCAAAGGTTCACCTTCCATCAGGACAACGACCCTAAGACAACGCAGGAATGGCTTCGGGCCAAGTTTCTGAATATACTTGAGTGGCTCAGCCAGAGCCCGTACTTGAACCCGATGCAAAATTTCTGGAGAGACCTGAAAATAGATGTGCAGCAGTGCTCCCGATCCAACCTGACAGAGCTTGAGAGGATCTGCAGAGAAGAATGGGAGAACCTCCCCAAATACAGGTCTTCCAAGCTTGTAGCATCATACCCAAGACTCGATGCTGTAATCGCTGCCGAAGTTGCTTCAACAAAGTACTGAGTAAAGGGTCTGAATACTTACGTAAATGTGATATTTCTGTTTTTAATTATAAATTTAACGAACATTTATATAAACCTGTTTTTGCTTTGTCATTATGGGGTATTGTGTGTAGATTGAGGGGGTGGGGGGGCGACAATTTAATCAATTTTAGAGTAAGGGTGTAACGTACCAAAATGTGGAACAAGTAAAGTGGTCTGAAAACTTTCCAAAAGACTGGATACTGTTTGCACATGATCTGTAATAAACAAATGTCTAATGTCCATTTTATTAGGATCCACTTTTAATTTAGTTAACCTTTATTTAACTAGGCAAGTCGGTAAAGAACAAATTCTTATTTACAATGACGGCCTAGGAACAGTGGGTTAACTACTGTTAGAGGAATTCTAAATTCCTATATGTTTTGTAGCCAAAACCAAATTCACACTCTATCTATTTCATGATAAGTTGTAAGTTTATCATTTGCATGAAATAGCGAGAGACCAGTCTTAAAAACAAGTTCAGCATTTATTCTTGATGAGTACTGGCCCAAAATACAAAGAACATTACATTTTAAAGAGAAGATAAAAATGACGTCATCAGTTCTCACACTTTCTCCGATCCACACAATAGCGCAGTGTCTTCAGGTCTGGAGATTGTCTCCTACTCCCCTCATAAAGCAAACATTCCAATCTGTCTAAAAGACATACTCTTCTCCACTAATGGAACATCAAAGAACATTCTTATCTGTCTAAAGAGAGATACCCTCCTTCTCCCTTAAACCCGCAAGGTATAGACAATTCATTCGTTTTACCTACATTTTCAGTCCTAGTTGAACCAAAAACCCAAACATTTCATACCACAACATAATAGTATTAAAATGAATGGTTCTAATTTAAATGTATACAAGTCAATTTGCTCCGGCCAAATGCTGCCGTGGCCCACGGATTTTAGTTTCTTCTCCACAATTGGTCTGGATCCATTCTAGACCGTCTGATTGCTTGCAGAAGCAGATGGGTTGGGCCAGAACACGTGGGTAAATTCATCATTGGCTTTGATACTCTGATTGGTTAGATGATCCAATCGCTGATGACTGTTTTGTACTACACCCCTCATTTTGATGTCACAACAAACGACTTCAATGATGACAGTCTCAGACTGATGTATAACGATAGAGCAGCGGAATAATTTAGTTTGCGTCATCAGGAAAATGGCATTAGAGGTTATTTTATTACTTTCTTGAAGGTGAACTAACTTTTTGCCTGAAGTGTGAGTTGGTCAAGAGTTACATTCAGTGATCGCCATTGTGGACAATAACGATGCGTGGAATTTAAATCATTAATTTGGGGACAATGAAGATGCATGGAATTAAATTGAATGAATTTAACTTGGTGTTTTGCCACACTGTTCTTTCTGTCTGTGTGTCTATTCCAGAAGCTGTTCCGGACCTCCATGCTGTTTCATTTCATCAACGTGCTCCTACAGGTGCTCCTCCACAAAAGTCACGACCTGCTCCAAGAGGAGATCGCCCTGGCAGTGTACAACATGGCCTCCGTGGACTTCGATGCGTTCTACTCTGCCTTCATGCCCGAGTTCCTCAACGGCTGCCAGGGTGTGGATGCCAACCAGCGGGCTGTGCTCGGCCGCAATTTTAAACTGGAGCGGGTAAGACTTAATGGGAATTGGTTTATAGAGTGGGTTATGGCCGCGGCGGTGGGAGTCTAGGGTAGGGTATACTGTGTTTCATAATAAAAGAGGTGATGGTGGTGGGGTATGAGCCAAATATGATATGGTTATGTGCTCTTGGAATTATCAGAGACTCTGGACTGAGAAATATGAGTGGAAAACCGGTAGCATCGTATCTCAGATTTTCCTGTTTGAACTGAATGCTTAGAGTATGACAGGATGCAATTGTTTAATTGCCATAAAATCTGTTATGCATGTGACTTTGCATATGTGCAACAAAATGGCTAAATTTCCCATGGCCCATATTTGGGACTGGAGGAGGGCCAGGGGGCACAGTATGTGTGCTTATAAACAAAAACTCCCATATGCAACATACAATTTACATTGTCTCTTTTCCAATATATTCACTAGCACACACTGGTGGGATAGTTCCAATGGGTGTTCTTGTACATTGGATGTTTAAATTTCACATTTTTGTTTTCTTTGTAACCAGTGCCTCTCTCTTTCGTTCTCTCTCTCGTCTTAGGACTTGCCCTCCTTCACTCAGAGTGTGCACAGACTGGTAAACGACCTGCGTTATTACAGATTGTGTAACAGCAGCCTTCCCACTGGCACTGTCAAGCTATAGCACATCGCCCACTCCAAACAGCTCAGATTTTCAACATTGGGGTCTATCCAAACCAGTGCTGCCCGCTCCCCTCCTATCTACCCCCTCTAATTCTGAGCCACCACCTCTATTGAGCCTCCCAGGGGGATAGGAACTCCACATGGGCTGGCCTGTCTTTTGGGTTGAAGATTCTCTGAGAAAAGTACGGACTGGCGGTTGTGCTCTAGGAGCTTCATTTCTGCTGTAGAGGGTTTTATTATTTTATTTTTTTTAGCAACGCCCTCCTTCACTTGTCTGTTGCCATTGATGATGACGAGGCCAAATTGATGGGCGGCAAGATGGGCAGATCTGGTCTTGTCTAGACCCAATTTAAACCCAGACTGAAGCGGTCTAAGCCAGGCCTTCCGTCCCAGGCCTCTGCGACAAGGCCAGGCTGGGACTCAGCACTTTCCAACTCGATTTTGAGTTTTTAAAACAAACTTGTACGCTTTTATTGATCTTGCCTTCAGTTTTTCATCTCCAAAGGAGACAGACTTTCAACTTAATGTCTTTCATATCATTCCATTCTGAAACAGAAGAAACTATGCTTAATTAATAAAGTTTATTAAAAAAAAAACTTTTGTTTTTGTTCATTTGTTTTTGTGCAATGACGTGACACTGAATCTTGCGATTACATACCCTAAGGGAACATTTCGACATTTTCTGTATGGTTAGTGAAAAAGTCCATATTGCAAATGTACCGTCCCTTACTAGACGTCCGAAAACATTTGTTAAATTCGGGGACGGCGTCGGGCCGAGCGGCAGGGCCAGACCTACCGGGAAGTCATCAAATGAACTTTGTCAGACATTCGGTTTTCGTTTTATAAAATAATAAAATTTTGGTCATTTTTCCGCTATCCCGGAAAATCCCACAAGAGGGCATGAGCAATCATACTGCAATTTGACAAAACATCACAAATCACGACGGGCCTTCTCGAAATCTGAAAATATTTCGAAGCCGAAACTTGGTGAGCATAGGTTTGGCATAATGGGCAGTTGGCCCCGAACAAGATGGCGTCTAGGCCTCAACAGTTTTTGAGTTATGGCCATTTTTCTGGGATTAAAGGTCCAAAATGAAAATAGAGAAATTATTTTTTCACTTCACGTCAAAGTCAAGGAGCCTCCGGTGTCAATAAAAAAAAAATCAGCCATTTATCTATCGTCATTTAAGAGAAATCGTACAATGACAGATTTGTGATGTTCAGATATAGGTGTTTTTTTTTCAACAGTTACAGATCCAGTTGCAGGGTGTTCATACGAATATTTTTAAAGTGTGCTGCGGAGCTCTACGAGATTTCTGTGATTTTCTATGATTTTCTGAAATAACACACTCACTAAACCCTCCGTAAATAACTCAGTTCTTAACGTAAAGACTTAAAACTCAGGATTCTGTAAAGGCATACCCCAATGAGGATATGAGTTTATTTATAGCTTCCTGTGCCAACAGAAAGTGCCTTAAATGGTGTCATAGTGGCTGTAAGGTCAGATCTTTTCAAAACTTCATATGTGTGATTAGGCAACCCTCCTGAACTGTAAAATCAGTCATTTCTCCCAACAGATGTCAAAGAAAAGCTCTCACACACACACACAGCAAGGATGGAGTGACAAAGCGTGGTGTTTAAAGACACAGAGAGCAGGCAATGGCATAAACATAATCCCAAGGCCGTGCCGAGTTCAACGAGATATCCCGCTTGACCGTAGCTCGCTCGGTCTAAGCGCAGCGACCATGAGAAAAGTAGGCCCAATATGAAGCCTGCACCAGAACGTCATTTGATTTTGGGTGACAGCGGCGGAACCGTTAGGTTTAGAAGGACAATTCAAACACAGGACTGTTCCTAAGGTCCTCCCGATCTGTGCAAGCATAACCTTGACCGTGTGGCATTAACCCTTCACAGTTAAAATAAGGTGTTTACATCAAACAGTTTGCATTGACTTCTCTCCCCATAGGAATACATTGCATTCACTCCTAAATTCAACCTGATGCCTAAGTGGGTTATGAATGCCTTATGAACTTGTCTTCTATGACAGTCCATCAGACCACTATGAGGTCTACCTGTGTCGATTCTAAGCTTCCTGGAGCAACCGGAAGTGGTTAAATTCACCCAAAAGGTATTTGGATGTAGATCACCAGCAAAGGTGAAAATGACTCTGCATTCAACCCTGTGTAAATCAGTCAGTTTTTATGGTAAAGACTTAAA